>NC_141052.1:25254816-25672316 GCF_041138505.1 Cibotium barometz
AGCTTGAATTGACATTTCAAATTGCTTGTACTCATCTTCAAGAATGTCCTTTAGCTTCAACAAAACATCTGAAAGAGAAAACCTTGGATTGAAAATCTCCACTGCATCAACGTATATCTTCATATCATGACCATCTTGCAAAATAGCATTCAAGAGTTTCTCACTTGGGCTTTCTTCAACAAGTTCATGTCGACCCGCAACACCTTTACTCTGAGATATTTGAGAAAAATGCCTGAAAAAATCTGATGAGCCAGAACGAAGCGAAAATGAAAGGTCTAAAAAAATTGGAATGCCTCTATCGCTTGGTGCGGGCTTTGACAATTCCAAGGTCTCGAAATAAATTTTGAGTTTTGCAAAATAGGGCTAGGAAGAGAATACGGTGCACAGCTTGATTTGATGCAAATAAGTGGTCCAAAACTGGGGAAAAAAATTGAATGTGAGTTTTGAAAAATATATGTTGCGTGATTAAAACACATTAAATAGTGACCGTTTATGCCACGTGGCAATAATGATTACATAACACGTGTTCCCAACGGTACTTTGTACGACATATCGGAGGTATAAAAAGTTAATTTTGTTGAAAATATTCATATTTTTCTCCGACACTGTATCAAGCGAAAGCAGGCTACCTTTTATATCCCAAACCTACTTTTCCCATATCAAGTGATTTCGCAATTCCCTGCCCGAATCAAGCGATTACGCTCATCCGAAGTCCTTGGATTTTCCTCATCGCTTCGTTCGGGGCTTCTAGTTTTCTTTATTTCCTGCCCGAATTAAGCGATTACACTCATCCGAGATTCTTGGATTCTCCTCTTCGCTTCGTTCGGGTTTTCTACATTTTTTATTTCCTGCCCGAATCAAGCGATTATCACTTTCCATTATCTTTGGATTCGCTCTATCGCTTCGTTCGGGCTACCTCATTTCTTTGTCCTATTGTACAAATCGCTTCATCTGGTCTCTTTTTTTAAGCTTCAATGGCAAGGACAAAGCAGACTGCAAGGAAAGTCTACCCACCATTGGAGACTGGAAAAGCTGAAGACAAGCCAGGACCTTCCAAACAAGAAAAGCCTCTTCCAAAGCCTCGTGCGAGGGCGACAGCAAGAAAGAGATTGAATTATCAGGTGAGGTTCTTAAGAGAGATAAGAGCAGCACAGAAATCTACAAGTCTTCTCATCCCTCGACTGCCATTTACTCGGGTTGTCAGGGACATATCAGAAAGGTTAGTTGGCAAAATGAGAAACACAAATCTTCAGAAAGTTCGATGGGAGACCCAGGCCCTCATGTGTCTTCAAGAGGCTGTGCTGAAGATTTTTTAATCGACTTTATGAATGATGGCTACATTGCTGCTGCATTTGCTCATAGGATCACTCTTATGAGCAAAGATTTTGTGCTTGTGTCCAGACTTAGATATAAGTTTGACAAAGCTTTGGAGCCTATTCCAAGTCAAGATATGAGAGCTTTTGAAATTCTTAATATCCCTCCAGCAAGGCAACCCAAGCAATCTGTTGTTATTGAAGATATTTCTCATCCTTATGATACAAGAAAAGCTCAGGATATCAAAGAAGAAGTTGAAAAAGAGAGAGAGCAGGAGAAGATTTCAGAGGATGCCATTCTTTCTCAGCAAGCTGAAATTCTCCATTCATCCAATTCAGAGCTTTATCAGAATGTGACAGGTCAAATGATAGTAGATGTGTCCATGCCTGGAGAGGATGAGGTGTATTGTGACATTGCCCCTGAGGACACAAGCATGCTTGTGAATCCTAATATTGAGATATCTGACACAGTCCTCTTCATCTGTCTGAGGTTTGTGTGGATTTGCTTTTGTTTTCTTGATGAATTTCTCAGACTCCATATTTTGTTGACATGTTTTGTTTGTGTCTCCAGATGTCTTATGAGGGATCTTCATGAATCAATGGCTGTGCAAGTGACAATTCTTGATCCCCTTGTTACACAGTGCCTTTTCAATAGGCAAGGGGATCTTTCAAGTTTTCTCAGAAACTTTGATATGCTTACCTGCAATTACATTGTGTACCCTTATGTTGAAGTGTAAGACTCATACTCAATTACCTTTTGCCTATTATAGACATGATAGTATTCATAACTAATTTCAGTATTCATATTATCACAGAGGCCATTGGAGTCTTATTATCATCAATCTATTGGATAGAGATGTGATCTTTATGAACTCTTTGGCATCCATCCATGGGAGAAGTAAAATGTAAGAATCAACTTTTCCATGGGTTGACCCTCAAATTTCTTGCATGATTTCAATTATTTGGTTGACCCTCAAAATTTAAATTTTATGTTTGCAGTGCTGCCAAACTTATCTTGAGTTTTCTAGCTTCTACCTATGTAGACTACAAACTTGAAGATTTTAAGTACTTCAATCAGGAAGTTCCCTTGCAGAAAGACTCAACATCTTGTGGATGGATGGTTCTTGCTAATGCTTGGAGATTTCTTGAGTCAAGATTTAGAATGACAACACTTCCTGTAAGTTCATGAATGAAAACCATTGATTGATTTAGTGAATACATTTAGTGACCTGTTTTCTTACTTTCTTATTTTCTTTTGTCTTAGTTGCATGAGTATCCAGATTCTTGGGTAAGTTGGGTAAGGGAGAAGGCAGTGTCCATGGTTTTGAGCAGATCCATCAATCCATATGATCCTGATTCTCCCTTTCCACCTAATAAAGGAGCCAAGGATACAACTTCAAAGAAAAGGAAAAGGGAGAAGAAGGAAAGCAAAGACAAGGATGACTCATTCCAGAAGGAAAAGACCTCTGCCAAAGAGAAGAAGAAGAGAAAGAAGAGCCCTACTAAGAGCAGATCTTCCAAGGGGAGAAAGAGCCATTCTAAAGAGAAGAGCCATTCTAAAGGAAAGATCCCTCAGGCTACAGAGAAGATCCCTACCCCTCCTGCTAAAGAGAAGAGCCCTAGCCCACTTGCTAAAGAGAAGACCCCTAGCCCTCCTGCCAAAGGGATGAGCTCTTCACCAGCTCAAGGGAAGACACCTATCAAAGAGAAAATCCCTAGTCCTCCTACCAAAGAGAAGAGCTCTTCTCCAGCTCAAGAGAAGACACCTATCAAAGAGAAGACCCCTGTCAAAGAGAGGAGTGCTACTAAAGGTCTTCCTTTTCACTCACCAGTGAAATTTAAAATTCAGAAGCGTCGTTTGTCCAACAAAGGTAGTAAGAGGGCAAATGTTGGCTCTCCATTAAATTTCTTGTTCATGTTCCCCAAGAAGACTGCCAAGTCTCCAAGGCCAACCTCCAAAGAACCTTCTCCAAAACCAGACCGCACTGCCAAATCTCCCTCGCCAACACGTGAAGGTCTCAGAGAGGAGCCCAACTTACCACCATTAGAGGGGAATTCACTCTAAAGTCTTCCTCTCCAACACCTCAAGTGCTGAAAACTCCAGAACTTGAACCTCAATCAGCAAAATTTGATCGAAGCAAACAGAAGAGAGAAAGATTCTCTAAAGATGCAGGGTCATCTCATGCCAAAAGGAAAGTTGATTTTGTAGAGTGATTCCACATATTGGATTTTGTTTTGTTCATTTTGTCCATATGAACACACCCTCTTTGGGACAATTTTCTGTACTTAAATTCAGTAGCAATAATTTGATATTCAACTGTTAAACCTTGTTTTGTGTCGCGAACAATTTGTTAACCAATTTTGTGAAGAAGTCAAGACGAAATCTAGCAGAATATATTGATTACATTATTGGAGAAATCCTTTTCAACTATACAAACTTGCCCTTGCAAGTGGCTCAAATACAACTTTTTTTGGGGGGAGACATGTGATGCATGAAGTTACACTCTCCATCCTTGTACGGACAACAATATCATCTACTTTGAATCTATATTCAGGTGATATTTCGTCCAGAAACTCAAGCGACTCTCTAACATGTTGTAGTCGCCAGTTTGATGTTACTATGAGTTTCCTAGGATCTATGAATGGATGGACTATGATGTTAAATTCAAACTCTGGACAATTCTCTTCAGAATCCAAAGGGACCCAACTACCAAGCTTGCTTTTCCATCTCCTATAGTCATAGCCCAAAACTAGGGATTGGCGACACAGTTGGTATGAGATGAACAAAGAATTTGGGCTTACTCTACAACTGATATTGTCCCCCATATAAAAATTTTCCTTGGTACTCCATCCTTCTCCAAGTACAGTGTCCAGATCAGTCAGAGATAGTCTTCTATTAAGCCACATCGTTCTTGTCCTCTCCAATTCCATTGTTTTGAAACATGCCACAAAGACATGTATAGGCAAGAACCATTGAAGTTTAATCCTTCTTGAAATCCTTCCAGGAGACATTGCTTTAAGAATATCATCTTTGATTTTGGATTTGAAGCTTATTATGGTATTTGGATCAGGAACTTCCCATTCTAGTGACATTATTGTGGGAATAGGTATGTCATATAATTCTCCATGAACACCTTCTCTCGATGGAACCCTGTATTCTGCAAAATACACAAATAAATCCACTGATTTGTAAAATGAAGGTGGTTTGTCTGCGTACATGACATCTGCAATCCCCTTGTGAATTGCATTGAATGTGCCACTTAAGCTCTCAACAGGCTGCCACTCCACAGCTGTTGACGGAAAGATAACTGAAATGAAACAAACAACAAATATATCAGAAAGAGAAATATTGTGTTGTATCAAATAGATAAAGGTTTGTTGAATTACAGTAAGAATGGAGAATTGGATGTTCATCCAAGTTTAACACCATGTCTTTGGCCATGTAGACATGTTGAACTTTTGCAAGCCAGCCATTGTCGGTCACTTTGAATGCAAGAACACGACCTTTCCAATGGGATTTCACTTCATTTCGCTTGGTTCTTTTCACCCTGTGGACACCTTTGCAAGAGGGAAGCATTGTTACCCAATCATTCACACGGAAAGACATGGGTTTCCAAACACCATCTTCTCTCGTGTTATGAAAATCACAAGAAGTTATATTATGAGAAGGACGACGTGAGGACGCCATAAAAGCTCACAGATAAGAGAAAAATAGTAAATCTTTTGAATAGTGAATCTTTTGAATAGTGAATCTTTTGAAAGTGCAAAGAAAGGAGAATAAACCATATGCCAAAATGAAGGGAAGGTGGAAAGTAGACGTCTGAAAAAATTTGGTGTTTTGTCATTAATAGCGTTGTTTTCGAGGCCTGAAAAGAGGATTTCGTATCTTCATGCTTGATTTTTTGAAATAAAAAATGGAACAAGATGTCACTATTTTGGACCCAAACTTTAATGTTAGCCATCGTAAACGTCTAAATTTAGCCGTTTTAGCCGTTCGCCACTAAAATAGAACCGTTAAGAAGACATTTGGAGGAGACAAGAATGCCATACTTTTGTATACGTGTCAATTCACAATTGGACAATTTCTTAATCCTTAGATTAACAAACAGCCCTTTTCTAGCCGTTTTTGGCCCTAATGGAATTTATGGGGTCACCTTTCAAATCTATGGTTTGGTGGGGGATTAGAGGGAAGGGGAGGTAAATAATAAACCCATTTCAAATTTAGCTAACGATACAACCAAGAAAACAAAATGGAAAGTTCTCTTACACACTAAGCCTTTCTAATTGCAAGAACTTTTTATACCACATTAGTAAACTGCAAGATCAATCAATTCCGCCATATATTATGAAAGCCCATGGTTTTCTTATTGGTTATTATTACAAGACAATTTTATTTGGCATCAATCAATTCCGCCATATATTATGAAAGCCCATGGTTTTCTTATTGGTTATTATTACAAGACAATTTTATTTGGCATCATGGGTGCTTAGTGTTCCTAGCGACCATATCGTGGGTGCTTAGTGTTTCTATCCATCGTATCGTGCAGTAACAAGGCTCCAATGGAGGTTGCCTGCCATCCAGAACCCAACGTTGTCAAGGTATCCTAGCATCCCTGGTTTGGCCATGAGTACCCTCGACTGCTGGATCTCGTTGATACAACGAGCACATTCCTTTTACTGGTCCTCGATCATGCGGCGGACTTCAGGGACGGCCTCCTGCATCAGCTCTGAAGCAGAGGGAGGAGGAGAGTGAGCTGCTGATGGGGCGTTACTGATCGTGATCCGATGAGGTCGCCTTGCATGTGCTCCTTCTAGAAAGGAGTTCGTTGCGCCACGCCGGAGGCCTTCATGACGTGGAGTCGTACAAGCGCATACGGGCAGATTCCGGCGGCTTCAGTACTACCGACTTGGGGATGGAGTACGCTCAAGGAGCGGAGTTCGACGAAGAGACGGTCAACCACCCTCTAATCCGCAGCTGGAAAGACGGCACCGTCTTTCACGTCTATTGGGTCGACGACCTCTACTCGTTCAAGAAGGAGTACATGCAAGGTGACCTCATCAACACCATCCCCATCCTCTGCTACAACAAGTTGATCACGATCAGTAAGAGCTAGGCCGTGAACTTGCAGCTGGCTAGCAGGATGACATCCGGCTTGCACAAGACGTCGGCCGCATACGACCCTCTCCCGTTTGCAAGGAGTCCACGATCTCCTTCAAGAGCTGGCTGTCGGGGTGCGTACTCCAAGAGAACGAGCACTCAACCGTGGCAATCGTTATGCCGCGCAGATCCACCTTCCCAGGTAGCATTTCACGGAGAGCTTGTCCATTTCGGGGGTTGAGAGAGAGAGAGAGAGAGAGAGAGAGAGAGAGAGAGAGAGAATTGCACGCGGAAGCGCCTGTTTCAAATCTGCAAACCAAGCAAGTCGACGAAGATCAGATCACCACATGCAAGATATAATAAAACAGACGTACGTGAGAATTACTCAGATAGTAGTATACCGAGAGGCGTCTCAGGCCTCTCATACGATTTAAAGGCTCAAGAGTGAGACGCCTCTTTTTGTTTTTGTTTTTAGAGACGAGAACGAGAACGTTCGTTTCTGAGAACGAGCACGCTCGTATGAGAGGCGTCTCATACGATTTAAAGGCTCAAGAGACAAAAACTCATTAGACCGATCTGAGAAAGAATGACTAGTCTGTGTGTTTGTGTGCGTTTGTAAGAAGGGTATACCGGACCCTTATGTAATAAAAATAAGAGAAAGAATAACTAGGCCCAACCAAGAACATAGAGCCACTGAAAGCTTACATTGCTTAGCTTCTTGTTGGCCAACAGTCGGACTCAGCTGCACAACTTTAAAGAAGGGGTGGGGTGTCTTTTTCGTAGTTAAGACATGCAGCTTGCCAGTCGAGGGTTGCTGCAACTTCAAAGGGGTGTCCATTTCGTAGTAGCAACATGCAATAATATACTAAATGATATTCAACCAATGTAAGTTTTGTTCTATTAAAGATGTGTTACCCTCAACAACAAGTAGGCCTTCAATTTGAAGCGGAAGGCTAGACTTCATGAAAGTTTAAGTGGCACTTTGGCCATCTCTCGTGGATATCAAAATGCCACCTTTTCTTTAATGTTGGATTTCTTATTTTCTAATATATTTAGGTTCTACATAGAAATTAATATGGCATCATCATCTTCTATCTTATAGCCGATGCTAATTAGCTAGAAAATAAGAAACAAAAGTGTTGTTGTGACCAACACGAGTTTTGAATTTTCTTTCTCATAGGAAGGAATTATCGCTTAGCAAAAATCTTAATCTTTTCTCTAAAGACTTTATCAAAGTTGTCCCACATTTCATTGTCGATCTTTGATGCATCATTGTTGTGGGAACAACATTATTGCTATTTTTACATGGATTTTATTTTCACATACATTACTTTGTACTCAAAAGTAAGAAGGTTACCCATGATAAGCCTTTAAGATACATGCATGTATCATTGCCATACACATTTTACAAAAATCTTAGAAAAATTACCTTTTCTCCAAAGACTTTATCAAGTTGTCCCCCACACTTCTTTATCAAGTTGGCCAAGAGTCGGGGACTCAGTCCTGCACAAATTTAAAGGGGTGTCCTTTTGGTAGTAAAGACATGCAGCTGGCCAGTCCTAAGGGTTGGGGCAACTTCAAAGGGGTGTCCTTTTCATAGTAATGACATGCAGCAATATCTTAAATAGTATTCAACCAATGTAAGTTTTATTCTATTAAAGATGTTTTACCTTCAACAACAAGCTTGAAGCCGAAGGCTAGACATCATGAAAGTTTTAGTGACACTTTTTCCATCTCTTGTGGGTATCAAAATGCCACCTCTTCTTTAATGTCGGGTTTCTCATTTTCTAGTATATTTAGGTTTTACGTAAGAAATTAATATGGCATCATTATCTTCTATGTTATAGCCAATGCTAACTAGTTATAAAATAGGAAACAAAAGTGTTATTATGACTAACACGAGTTTGGAATTTCTTTCTCATAGGAAGACTTTATCAAAGTTGTCCCACATTTCATTGTATATCTTTGATGCGTCATTGTTGTAGACACAACATTATTACTATTTTTACATGGATTTTATTTTCACATACATTACTTTGTACTCAAAAGTAAGAAGATTACCCCATGATAAGCCATCAAGGTATATGCATGTATCATTTCTATACACGTTTTTAAAAAAATCTTAGAAATTTTACCTTTTCTCCAAATACTTTATCAAAGTTGTCCCACACTTCTATATCCTTCTCTGTTGAGGAACATACATCATTGTTGTGGGCACAAAATACCCATGATGACAAGTCATCAAGGCACATGCATGTATCATTGTTATAGGCATTTGACAAAAATCGTTAGCTTTTCTCCCAAGACCTTATGAAATTGTCCTACACTTCTTTATCCATCTTCTTGAGATACCTGCATCATTGTTATTGGCATAGCATTATTGCTATTACAACATGGCCTTATTTGCACATACATCACTTTTTTGTACTCAAAAGGAAGAAGGTTACCCACCACCATGATAAGCCATTAAGGTACTAGCATGCATATAAATAGTGAGTCATGTCCATGACAACAGGTATGTTATAAGGAGATCACCATTGATTGGAAAAAATGTTTTTTCCAAGCATTGAATAATACCTATGTAGCAATTACACTAGGCATACTAGGGTCTCTTTTTGACATATGCCATTTATGTTTTAAAAAAAGATCATTCTCTCATTTATTTTAATCAAATTATGATCATAAGAAGAAGGAGAAAAACAAAAGATAATGTGTCCATTGTCTCCAATTATTTTTGAGGTCATATAATTTAAAGGCTACACTGTTCTTTTGAGAGGGTCTTTAGAAGAAAGGTAGAAAAACATTTTCCTTCAAAATAAAGGCTAAGGTTTGAGAAAATTAGTATTGTGAGCTTCCACTACCTTCAAATAGAAATGAAGATTTTAGATGAGCCCTTCAAATGAAATTTAGAGTTTAAGGTTAGTGGCATAGACTCTGGACACAATACAATTACTATCACTACAACCTACATGACATTTTAATACAACCTCTCTCTTATCATTTTTAAAGGTCACAACACATTTGGCACATCGGAAGGCATCCATGGACACAAATTATAGTTGTCTTTATAGTTGGTAATGAGGGAAGAAAAAAAGTATCTCACATTATTATCACAAGCACAACATTATTGCTTTGGCACATTATTTTTGTACTTCAATGTAAAACAGTAGACCCTAAATGTTTCACATACCCATGATATGCCAAAAATGTACATCTTAAATTTACAGCAATGTGATGAGCTATGGTGGATCAAATGCAAGAGTCAACATAATTAGCAAGTGATTAGATGATGATTAAGATGAGATTAGTGAGCAATTAAACTAATAGCTTAATGTAGGCATGGATAGTCAAAAACCAGCAATTTCTCATTAGGCCAATGCCTCAATTTATAGGTTGTACATCCAAAAGATGCCAAGCATCTAATCCCACTAATTTCTCCTTGATTTGTGCCACCTCCCCTACGTCTAGGAGCACCTTTTCCTAGAATCTTTCCACACCCCTATATTCACTCATGCTACCCTTGATTCTCTCATCAATAGATACCTCTCACCTTTTCACTGCTACCCACACTCAATTATAGATTTACAATCTCTTGCTAAGGGCTTGTTCCCGCACACACCATTCACTTGCATATTTCAACACCTCCCCTCAAGTGAATAATTCTAGCACACCTAGACCCTATACCAAGTTTTCCTCTTACTTGGTAGCCTGCGAGCGACCAGTGCCTCGAGTCTCTAACTCAAAGTCCTTGACACTCTCTCTCTATGACCAAGGCTACTACAAGTGCCCGTGACCTAAACTAAAGTGCTCACACATACATCTACCACATGGCCTACATTATCGGTGGCTCAAAGAAGGTGGTTTTACTTTGTTGGGGCAGGTTACATTGGGTTGTGGGATTTCTCTCTCTTTCTCTCTCAGAAAAGATATCCTGACTCCTCTTCTTTTATTAGGAGTCTCCATGAAGTTTGTCGATGTCAATCCTTCTTCATTGGGTTTGCTGTATAGCAGTCTCTAGCCATGTGTTCTAGCTTCCCACAGTTGTGGCAAGGGAAGGTCCTTCCTTCTCCCTTGCCTCTTCCTCGCTCTTGTTCTCGAATCCTCCTCGGGTAGAGTGCTTTTTCCTCTCTAGTTGTTGGATCCAACCCTTTCTTCTCTTTGACCTTGGTCTCTTGCTCTAGTAGAGCTCCTTCTATCTTATGCAGCTTCAATTATAGTACATTCTTTAAGGTTTCCACAATGTTCTCATATTCTCCTTTGTCCACCCTCTTTAGAAGCATTGCTAGTGCCTCATTATCCTCTACCTTTTTCCCAATGGCTACCAGTTGTTGCTTAATGATTTTGTATTTATTCAAGTGTGTGGTTACAGGTTCACTTTCCTTCATGTCAAGTTTGTTTGAATCAATTTGGACAAGATTTGGACTTGTTTGGCTCCCTTTTTAATTTGGTTTGATCCAAGAGATAAAAATATCATAATTTTTTTGAATTAAAAACCCTTCCACACATGTGAAATAGGCACCTACCTCAAGAGTTCCCCTTTTCTTAACCAAGGTGTCAAAAATGCATCATTATTCTAAAATATCTCATTTTTTTAGTAATATCTCATAATTTTTAACTAATAAACCTTATACTCAATCAACTCTTCATCTTATGTGAGCATTTACTCATTTTTGGGTATTTTTTTTATTCTCTTGAATTTATCTCATCCCAACACTTGGATTAATCTAGTTGGTCCATTGGAACCTTAATTAGACCATAATCCAAAAATTTCTGACAATGTAGATCCTTAGGCTAAGGTCCTTTATACCATTTTCAATTAATTTCAAATGCACATTAAAAAGTTCATTTTGAACTTCTGTTTTAGAGCAATCCATTTCAGACACTAGGAGGTTTTTTATATCTAGAGATATCTTAATTTTGGATTATCTCTCTCTAGATATTTTCTCTCTCTAAGCCAAAATAGGATAAAACAAGATCTTTCTTCTATTTCAGAGAGAAAAATAATTACAAGAATAGAAGGGGAGGTTCTTACATCTTTATACCTCAAAAGCTAGAGGTATAAAGAATAGAAGGGAAGGTTTTTACACCTTTATACCTCAAAAGCTAGAGGGAGAAATCTTACAAAAGTTAATGCAGGAGGCTGTCCTTGAAGTCTGTCGCATGATCCAATACTAGGAAAAGGAATGCGCTTGTTGTATCAATAAGATCAAGCAATCAATGGTGAAACCAGGCATGCTAGGCTACCTTGACAATGAGATATATATATATATATATATAATTAAGATACACAAATATACACAAAAATGCAAGATGAAAGCAACCCTTAAGCATTGTGCAGAATCAACAAATAACATGAAAGTACTCACGAAAATTGATTTTTTAAGCAAGTGAAAAAACCCCCTACTTCTAATTCAAGTTGGGATTTCTATTATAGGCTGGTTTTTAAATGGCGTCATGTTAAGTACGCTGGTTTTTCAAAGCCAAAACAATAATCATTTCGGTTTTTAAAAGAGAAGCTCTTAGTTGACCAAAAACCATTTAAAAAACACAAATCTAAAAGTAATCCTCTTTTAGTATGTTGCCAAACAAAGCTATTTGCATGAAATAACCACTCACAATAGTCAAGACCAACTCAAATTTCATCCCGCTTTTCCATTTTGTAGCCATTGAGAATACCTCCAAGAGTCCAATGCGAGTCCAATGCATGTTGACACATAATACTACAAAAAATAGGCAACTAAATTGAAGTGTGGAGTCTGGACTATAAAAAACATCAATAAACCTTGCAAATAATGAAGATTATTAATTTATTTTGGCCTCACACATGGTAGAGGATTCTTATTTACAAGCTCAAAAGTAAGAAAAACAAAGAGTGTTAACACCACACCCACCACAGCTAGAAAAGAAAAAATATACAAATGGATTGAAAAATCAAAGAGAGACTAGAAAAATGACAAAAAGATATGAGAGAGAGAGAGAGAGAGAGAGAGAGAGAGAGAGAGAGAGAGGAGTTAAAAGCATGAGCTTAATATACTATGAGAGAGAGAGAGAGAGAGAGAGAGAGAGAGAGAGAGAGAACAAACAAGAGATAGAAGTCAAAATCGTAGAGATTGATATATTACAGGAACGTACCCAATCTTAACTCTCATTAGAGAAGAGTTAAAGGAGATTATCATCATTGGCCACAATTAAGTGAAATAACTAATTAAATGGACTACACACACATGTCAAAAGCCTCCCCCCCCCACACACACACACACATTCAAAACCAATGCTCACAAAAAAAACAAATTCATTAAAATCACTCACTCACACTTATACACATTAATGCTTCCTCACAGCCACCTATACACATTCACACAAATACACAAATACAAACACATTCATGTGCATGCAAACACACACACACACACACACACACACTCACTCACTCACTCACTCACACTTATACACATTAATGCTTCCTCACAGCCACCTATACACATTCACACAAATACACAAATACAAACACATTCATGTGCATGCAAACACACACACACACACACACACACACACACACACATGCAAAAATAAATGTACAAAGCTACTTCCAAAAAACAAGGAACAAAAGTAGAGTGAAGGGATAAAAAGCCTCCAAGATTTGTTCACCCAATCGAAGACCTACAAATAAAGAATAAACAATCAAAACGCTGTATAAAATAGCATAGAAAAATAATTGAGTATTGTGCATATAGTGAAGCCCACCTAACACCTTCACCATAAAGATGTCTGCTTGTTTTTGCTCCACGTTTCCACAAATCTATTGCATCTGCAAAATCAAAATCCTTGAATGAATAGGGATCCTCAATAGATATTCTCATCAACGACTACAACTTTGGTATTCAGTACATTTTGAATCTTGGTCTTTATGAGATTCTATATATTAAAACCTCTCTCAACAACAAGATATACTATAGCATTGGAGCAATATTATTCCAGCTAGTCTTAAAATCATAGGATATTTCTCTCTCATTGTTTCATTTCTTCCAGTAGCAACCCAAGTATCTCTAAGGCTCCATTCTTTCCAGCTAGTTTTAAAAGCATAGGATATTTCTCTCTCATTGTTTCATTTCTTCCAGTAGCAACCCAAGTATCTCTAAGGCTCCATTCTTTCCACTCCTTCGGAACTTGAAACTTAAAGCTTTGATACTCCTTTTTTGTCTCAAAATCTCGAACTATAAAATCCAATTCCTCTCCTGCCCAATTCTTTTTTCTAACTCCATAAAATGATGCAAGCATGAAAATTTTACGATTCCCAAATTGTTGAAAGACCTCTTTACTAGGAGGAAAACTATAAGGTGCCAATGTCTTAAAGCAATATAAGATGCTATTATCAGAAAAACGATCTTTCAAGTTAGCTATTACTAATTCAATAAAAGATGTTTGAAATGACATACAATTAAGAAAATCAGACCCATCCTGCTTCTTGTGGATATGAATGCTCCTATACATAGACCCTCGAATGGAAGCTTGTAGAGCATGAAGTTGGCCACCATCAAGAGGCCCGTACTTTGGAATAATGAAAAACTCATGTCGATCTTCATTACATACATTCACATCAATTATAAGATCCACAAAAAATATGACTTTAGTGCATTTATCTTCCTCATAATGATTCCAACAATAGAGGTCACATCTACAAAGGTGTGCTGAAATACTTTGCTAAGAATTACAAGTCTATCTAGAACATCAGCCAAAAAATGAACATTGTACATGAACTCAAAGCTTGAGAGCGTGTGAATAAAGAGTAACATTTTCAGTTCTTGTAAACTCCAAGAGTGCCTCATATGACTCACATAATTTTCTAACAACCATTTGTCTACTCAACCACCTTACCTTGTGCATGCGACTTATGAGCAAAATAGCACAATTAAACTCATCTTGTAGACTTTCTAGATCTTTTTCCTTGACAGAACTTTTAGAAAAGAGTGCAACAGTTGAATTCAAGCAAGCATCAATTTCTTGTGCAATACTAGAATCCTTTACAGTATCATCCAAACATAAACTAGTCTTATGTGCAATGCAATGGATTCTTGTCATAAATGGATTAGCTCTTTTCAAGTGGGTCGCTAACCCATTATGATGCCCAACCATTGATGATGCACCATCAGACCCAAAACATATAAGCTTATTCAAATCCAAGCCACATTGTACCATGAAATCTATGCAAGAGTCATACAAGCAAGATGATGTGCTACTTTGTAACTCCAAAAGTCCCAAGAACATTGTCTCATGCTCATAATTTTCTAGGTATGATGCATAACAATCAAATTTTGATTTGTGCCTATGTCGGTCGATTCGTTTAGCATCATGCTAAAAAATGGAGACTTTTTTTAGCTTTTCTAGCTCTGACCTTAATAAGGACTCACTAATATATTGTACAAACATTGCACAAGATTTATCATTGTGATAAACGTCACGTGGAAGGCAAGAGCAACCATTAAAAATTAGCAATTTCAACACTTTGGAAAACTTACAAAATGAGAGATGTTCCTTTGCCACGTGATATGCAGCATAAAACAAACTAAGCAATGCTGATTCAATTTTATATTTACTCATTTCCAAAGTATTAGAAACCAAAACTTTATTAGGATTATACTTATATGCAGCAAATTGATGCGTTTTGGTCCCACCATGATCAAACAAAGCACTAACTTGAATATGTATTGAACCTTCTTTACCAAAAGGATTTCCACACTTGGGAACTTCTCTACAAAAAATGCAAAAATATATGGCCTACCTTGTCATCAAAAAAAGCCCAATTGTAGATGCCTACCTATGCTAGATTCCAATCCTTCCTAGCTTTCTCCCGTCGATTCTCCTCAATCTCTTCAGACAAAAGCTTTACCTCACAACTTCCAACTTGGGTGCCTGTTTCAGAAGGACCACTTGAGAGCTCCCCAGAACTACCAAGTCTTCGCTTCTTGGATACGGAAGGTGTGTCCTTTTTTGTAAAGCCACGCATGTTAAGTATGCTTGACTGGACAAAGTTTGCCATGGGACTGTAGACTCCTAACACTGGCAGCTACAGAGAAGAGCGTAGAAACGCTCAATTCTAACTCCAATCAGTGCTCTCAAAAGTCGCCCCCTTTAGTGTATATTTTATCAAGGCAAAATTTGGATCTAAAGAAAAAATATATATATATATATTAAAAAAACTGGTTACTGAACCCTAGAGAAAACTGAACCAGTGGTGCTGACGAAAAACTGCCCTTTAGTGTATTTTATCAAGGCAAACTCTTGAGTCATCTATAATATAATTTGAGGGCACAAAGAAGAGTCTATTTTACCGTGCAACAAGACAATGTATAAAAATATTATATCTTCATGAAGAGCTAGAAAGCTAGAAATGTGCGAAGATGCATGTCTTCAAGCATTAATCCTTTTAAATTGAGTAGTGAGCATCATGTTAAAAGTATTGGTTTACTTAAAAATAGGAACAAAATAGAAGTATTTTCGTGAGCACTAAACTGGTTACTGAACCCTTGATTTTCTTGAGAAAACGTTGAACATTCACGAATCACGACTCACCAGTAGCTCGAAGCTGGCTAGGGCGCTTGACTCCTGAGTGTCATACAATGTAAACTGCGAATGTATTGCTCAATGCTGACTGTTCACCAGTAACTTGAAGCTGGGCTAAGGGCCAGGCCACCAGGGCACTGAGTGTTGTAAACTGTGAATGTAAGCAGGGGCGTAGGCGGTGTTAAGCAGGGCGATGTTAAGCGTACGCGGTGTTAAGCAGGGGCGTAGGCGGGAGAAGAGGATGTCTGACATAGCCGGTAGAGGGCGCAAGTTTCAACGGAGAGGGCGGCCGAGGCACCAGAGGGAGAGGGCGGGTAGGAGATGAGAGGTGGTCTGAACTCTGAAGGAGAGAGCACTGAGCATAGAGGTCTGAGGATCTGCACGCTCCATGAGTCACTTTTAAGAGATAAGGTATGGTGGTAATAATAATATAATTTCAATAATAATTATTATTATTTCAAATACTAAAAACCAAAATCAACGATACTATACTAAACCATTTTTTTCATACATTTTTACCAACAATAACTATAGATTTTTACTAAATAAAAAATTAAAAAAACTCACAATACATAGAAATCACTTATTTATAATCAATCAAAAATATTTTATTCAATAACTCACTCACATCACCAACATACCTAAATATTCAGGCTATTCGTGAGCGCAAACATGCCTACTCTTTCAGGCTATTTGCGTGCACACAAACAATTTTATAGAAAAATATAATAAAAACTTTTTAAATTTAAAAAAAAAACAACAAACCAAAAAACACACACCCACACACACAAATGACAATGACCCATAAAAGGCCTATAGTGGTCTACCCCAAAGAGGGAAAAACACAAATCGGTGATAAAAAAATACAACTGTAAAGCCCAATGAGGTATGATACAATTTCAAAAAAATGCATAGGGGTGATTACAAGGACTGTCTCAACAATCTCAATTGGAATTAAAAGGGTGAAAACATTAACCACTCAAGTGACATTTATGACCATGCAAAAACAAAAGAATCAAGAACATAATAATCCTAACCAAATCAAAAGTGGAACATAACCCATAATTTTCTTCTTTAAACAAAAATAACAATAATAATCACATCCATTATCTTCGACAAGCTGAAACAAATCAACCTCTGAGTGATGACATTACAACTTAATTGTACATAAACATTTGTAAAATAACATCCCATCTCATTTAATTTTAATTGATCATACGTACTCAAATTGGGTAAACGCACATGCATCTTTGCAAGAGTTAAAATGGGTAATGCACATACACAAGCATCAATGATCCTCAAGGTAAATGGAATTATTTTCAAAAATAAAATAAAATTTGTGATTGATTTTGGCACTTGTCATTCTTTCATATCTCCAAGATCGGATGAGAATTTGAAATTGAAACCAAATAAAAAAACGCCAAAACTTGTTGAAATAGCTAGTGGGAGAAAGAGATTCACTAGTGGAGTGATAGAGTCTCTAGATTTTTGGTTGGGTCCTTTTGGTACGAATTGGGCACATGATTAAAAAAGGCTCCTATAGATTGTTAGTATAGATCCATAAACCTTATGAGGTCCAAGGGTAGAGAAGATTTAGTAAGAGGAGAGATGGATGAATGTTATGATGTATTCACATTTCAACCATGAAACTAATTGAGTATTTTTGTCTATGTATAAGCATAATGCATTATGCTTAATGCATTAATGCATAATGCATAAAGCTTAATTCTTAATGCGTGTAATGCATTAATTCTATACGTAATGCTTAATACATTACACATAATGCATAATGTTTAATGTATGATGCATAATGAACAATGCTTAATGCATAATGCATAAAGCTTAATATGTAATACATTAAGCATTAAGCATTAATGTGTAATGCATCAAGCATACTACATAATCTAAATGCCATATGCATTAATGCTTATGCTTATGCATTAAGCATGCATTACGCAATATGAATTAAGCTTATGCATTGTCCATTAATGCATTATGTATTATCGTATTATGCATTAAGCAGCATTAATGCGTTAATCTTAGGCATAATGATGAATTCATTAATGCATAATTCATTAAGCTTTGCATTATGCAAAATACATAATTATGCATTAATGCATTAGGCATAATGCTTAATGCATAGAGCATATACATGCTCTATGCATGTATATGCTATGTATGCATATGTGAGCTATGTGATGTTTTTATGCATAAATCTTTTTATGTAATGTATGCTCTACGTGAGCTATGTTTTTATGTTTTTATGCATATAGATGTAGCCATGATGGGATTCATCACCAACATACTAAGATCAGATATATGGAGGGGCATCCTCTAGTGCCGCACCCATACTCATAGATGACCCAGATTCGCAGAGAATGTTTTAGAGGCACAGGCGGCACCTGAACTCTAGGTACAGGGCCAAGCATTTCAGTCGCTTTGGCTTATTCCCCACCTATTATGTGACCGTGACATGCCAAGTATCCCATAGTTGCCCACATCCATCTTGAATCTACTCATCGAGACCTTTCTAATGATATATAGCATGATGGGAAATTTTGATTATTCAAGAAGTCTCCGAAATGGTGATGATGTGGCATGTTACATGCCACATCATCACCATTTCGGGGACTTCTTGAATAATCAAAATTGTTACATGCCATGTCAGCACCAATTTCGGGACTTCTTGGATAATCAAAATTTCTCATCATGCTATATATCATTGGAAAGGTCTCGATGAGTAGATTCCAAATGTGCAATCTCCACCAACTTTTGATTTGATTTGTAAAAATTTCACCATGAGACCATTTTTTTCTAGAGACAGGAGGTGTGAAAACCCTTAAGGGGAAAAAATGAGAGTCCATATTTTGCATAATAAATTTTCTTGAAATTTTTTATTCTTAACAAATTTAGAATCTTGTTTGTTCAAATCTCTCTAGGGATAGCTATCTTTGAAAAGACTTTAATGGGACGTCTCTCATATTCTGCTTAGCCTGGAAAGATTTTAATAACTCTAAGGTTCTTGGGAGTTGGCCATTAAAAGATATATTTGACTTTATATGGATCCATGTGAATACCATCTCTTGAAAGCACATGACCCAACTAAATAGTCTTATCCTTTTTTGTAAAGAGACACTAAGACATCTTCTAAATATAAAAGCTTATGGGCTCTATACATGAAACTCATGATCACTCATTGTCTGAATAAACAAAAATTTCATCCAAAAAAAAGAATAAAATCCTCTAGATACCTATGATAAACATTATTCATCATGAGACACATGGAAATTACACAAGCATTGGTGGACAAACCGAAAGGTAAGACTGTGAGTTCACTCACAATCGTCATAGCGTGTCCTTAAGGAAGTCTTGAATATATCTTCTTATTTAATTCAAACTTGATGATAATAAGATCATAGATCTATCTTAAAGAAGTCCTTCACTCCAGCTAACTTACTCAATAAATCATCGATGCAAAGGATATTTATTCTTTATAGTCTACCTCTAACTTACTATAATAAGCCCTTTTTTAATCAAATCATCCAATCGTACCTTCAATTATGCATACTCTTAAATTGATATGGGGCTCTCACATGAGGTAAAACTTGAGTGACGATCTCCATGGCATGATCAAACTTGAGTGACGATCTCTATGGCATGATCTAGGGAGAGGGAGCCTTGGAAGGTCATCCAAAAACACATCCATGTACTCTCTAAGATCTTCTTCATATCAACACATGCTCTTCCTCTTTTTTATCATTGTATTTGGTATTCTTCACTAGGATTTGTAAGGTTTATAGCCTTGTGTCTAACTCCTTGAGTTAGTTTCATGGCTAAAATGCACATACATCAAAACATTCATCCATATCCCCTCTTAGTAAATCTTCTCTGCCAAGGTTTTATAGCCTTGCATCTACGAATGGAGTCACTGCCTCTATCTGCCGTGAGGAAAGGGCCAGGCCTCCAACCTCTCAAGAAAGCTTCCCCCTGACCGCCACTTCCACATGCAGTCAGAACCTCCCTATCGCTTCCCCCACCACTGACTGCAAAGGGTGTGAATGATATCTAGCCAGATGCTCCTGATGGTCTCAACTAGCAGAGTGTGGGTACCCTCGATGGTCTCGCTGCATCTAGCATGTCAAATGTGCCAGGTGTCAGGCATTTTTCTGAGAGGTATTTTGGGCTTATGTACATACGTGTGCGTGGCATGTGTGGAGAGTTTGGTTTTGAGGGCGTGGCCAGGTGTACAGGGTAGATGGCTTTGAGGGCGTGGCCAGGTGTACAGGGTAGATGGTTTTCATTTTGAGCGTGTTGCAGGCCTGTCTGTGAGAGGTTTGCTGGGGTTGATTTCAGCTGTTCGGTTGTCTTGAAGTGTGTGGGCGTCCAAGAAATACAATGGGCATTGTAAGCTGCATTTGAATGTGTGTGGAAAGCATAAAGGCAATTAATGATAAAGTGGGCCAAGGTAGCCTTTAGATTGATGTGAAATGGAAGGAAGGGCGGCCATCCATTAGGAGAGGAGGAAAATAAAAATAATAATAATATTAATGTGGCCACATGGCTGTTGATGCTACCGCCAGCGAAGGAGTCCAGAAGATACGAAAACGTTGAGGTGCGGGTGATGCGCGAGCTGCTGGAAAAGGTGAGGCCGGCGAGTTGCATAAGGGGGTTCTTGGGCGCAACAGCAGGATTGCAGAGGTTGGCCGTGTGGAGTGCTGGGGGTCTCTCTGAGCATGTAGGCATGATAAGCTGGCGAAGGGTGCACGCTCTAGGTATGAGAAGCAGTAGAGGCTGGGACACGCCTTGTGGGTTAGCGCAGTGCAGAGAGAGACGCCAGAGAGTGTGTGGCCATCGTGTAAAGCTGGGGGCCTCCCTAGAGAAAACAGCTGCAGAGCGAGTGGAGACGCAAGGTTGGCCCGTAATAAGAGGAGCTGGGTTTAGCAGGCTGGCGGATGATACACAGCTGCTGCAGGTGTGAGAGAAGCCACCTTGGTGTGACTGAGTGGCTGGCTACTGTGGGTGCTGGCGACAGAGAAGCTGGCAAAGCTTGGGCTGGCGTGAGGAGGCCGCCTTGTGATCATAAACAAGTGTGAAGGCGCCGAAAGGGAAGCTGTCGAGCGCTGCCTAAAAAGTGGCCGCCTTGCTGTTGAGCTGGTGTGATATAGCCTTGTGGGAGAGTGTGAAGAGGTGCCGGCTGTAAAGAAGGAGCTGCGGGGGCAGCAAAGAGCAAAGAGAGCTAGGAGACACTGCTATGAAAGCTGGGTCGAACTGCTGGGACTCTGGAGCGCAGCCAGATGTACGAATCGAATAGTGGCCGCCTAGTGGTTTTACTGGGGGGCTCTGCAAGTGAACTAACGGGCTGGTGTGGGCCGTGTGAGAAGAGAACCGTGGTGGCAACTGGGGAGTTGTGTACAGGAAAGTGGAGACAGGCAAAGACAGTCGGGCTGTTAGCAAGGACTGAAGATGTGGCTTGGGCTAGATGCAAAAGGAGGCTGCTGTGTTGAGCTGTTGGGTTGGTGCTAAAGATTGTGCAGAGGCTCTGTGGTTGGCGAAGCTGCTGGTCTCAACACACAGAGAGTGGGAGCTGCTGGGTTGAGGGTTAGCTGGTGTGGGCACCTTCTGAAGAGAAGTAGCTGGTTTTGTGTGGGCGATGATTGCAGGCAGAGAGTGGATGCTGACTAGAGAGAGAGAGCCTTGGTTTTTTGTGTGCATTGGCTGCAGAGGTGCTGATGTGTGGGCTGGAGACAGTGGGGCTCGCCTACGACACTTGGCAGGTAGCAGTTGGATAGAGAGTAGCCGGGCTACAGAGAAAGTGAAGGAGGGTTAGCTGGTGTGGGTGCCCTTTGGAGAGTGCAGAGACCGGGAGACAGAGGCTTGGTTGTCAGACGCAAGGGTGTATTCCCTTGGCAGTAAATCCTGGCCAGAGTCCTGGTTGTCAGACGCAAGGGTGTATTCCCTTGGCAGTAAATCCTGGCCAGAGTCCTGGTTTTTGGTATATTTGCTGAGTTGTACATGGTTGGTGCTTTGTATGTTTTTTGCTGGATAATCATCTATTTATTGGGGTTTTGAGCTGTCTTTATGGTGTGGGTGGGTGGTGCATGGTGAGAGAGTGTTCCAGCCCGGTGGTGGCCCAAGTTCATGTGTGTTATTCCAAGTTTGGGAGGTGGAAGGGCTATAGAGGCAAGGGTCTTTCTTCTTGTTTTTCACCTCACACCAGGCTGCTATGCTGTTGCAAATCTTCCATCTCTAGTAGGAGCCTGGTCACTCACGAGTTACCTATCAGTGGGGCTGTGAGTGACTGGTACTGCTACAATACGATGAAATAAAAATAATTCCTTTATGCATCTTTCTATGCATAAAATCAATTTTAATGAGAATAACACTTTTTGAAATGAAAATAATTCCTTTATACGTCTTTCTATGCATAAAATCAAATTTAATAAAAATAACACTTTTGAAATAAAAATAATTTCTTTATGCATCTTTCTATGCAAAAATCAATTTTAGTGAGAATAAAACTTTTGAAATAAAAATAAATTCTTTATGTATCTTTCTATGCATAAAATCAAATTTAAAGAAAATAACGCTTTTGAAATAAAAATAAATTCCATTATGTATCTTTCTATGCATAGAAGTTAAATTCAATGAAAATAACACTTTTATAATAAAAACATTTCCATTATGCATCTTTCTATGCATAGAAATTAAATTCAATGAAAATAACACTTTTAAAATAAAACAATTTTCATTATCCATCTTTCTATGCATAGAAATTAATTTTAATAATTAATATCAGTGATATCCATGCATATTTATAGGTGAATATGTACATGGAGTAAATTAGAATATTTCTATTAGAATGCACAAATGGTGGGAATTACTCTTTTGGAATAACATAAAAATAAACTTTCTTTTCCATAAAATTCTAGAAAATTTTGCCATAACCTCCTTTGTATGGCTGACCATTTCTCATTTTTATCATTCTAATTTCAACTTAAATTAACCCAATCTAGATGTATAGGACTCTAATCTATGCAATTTTCAAAAATCAAGAGAGTAAACAATAAGAAAACTTTAATTAATCTTTTTGTTAATCATTCTAGGATAAAGAAAGGCTAAATTGTAAAGAAGATAAGGGGGTGGCCTTTTCTCATCAAGGCATAGCATTTGAATTTAATTCAAGCAACTATAAATCAAGAAAACCATAGATTTAAAATTTTACAGTAAGAAAATTTAGCTTACATGGAGTTGTAAGCTTTCCTTTGGCTTGAGGGATTGAGAGTTCCATTCTTGTTTGAAGCAAGAGTGGCCACTAATTTCTTTGGAGAGGATTAGGACAAAAACAATTGAATTATTAAGAAATTCAATGTTAAATGGCTCAAGACAGGAGCAGAGTAACAGTGCATAAACACCATTAAGCTTTTAGAAAGGGAGAGGCTTCTATTTATAGGAAAAAGTGAGCCTCTAACCAAGCAAACTGATTCTAGAATTTTCCAGATCAATTTGGTTAATTTTTTACCATTTTTAGGTCAGTTTAAATTACTTTTTGGATCTAGTTAAAACAGGAGAGAGGAGAGATGAAAATATCTCATTATTTTTTAGTTTAAAACTCCTCCACACATGTGAAATAGACGCCTCCTTCATGAGGGGAGATCCCCACACGGAGGTGTCAAAATTGTATCATTTTTTCTAAATATCTCTTAATTTTCAACTAATAAACCTTGTACTGAGTCAACTCTTCATCTTATGTAAGCATTTACTCATTTTTGGGGGTTTTTCTTTTATTCTTCAATTTATCTCCTCCCTACATTTGGATTAATCTTATTGGTCCATAGGAACCTTAATTGGAGCATAATTTAAAAATTTTTAAAAATCTGGACCCTTAGGCTAAGGTCCTTTATACCTATTTTTAATTAATTGCAATTGCACATTGGAAAGTTTTTTTTGAATTTTTGTTTCAGAGTAAATCATTTTAGACACTAGGAGGATTTTTATATCCAAAAATATCTCAATTTTGAATTATCTCTCTCTAGATATTTTCTCTCTCTAGGCGAGAAACAAGATCTATTATTATTCTAAAAAGGGGATTGATTACAGGGGGAGAAACTGGACATCTTGAGGGATTGGGGAGGAATCTTACATCCTACCCCACTTAAAAAACATGAGATGTCCTCGTCTCTCGTAGGTAGAGTATGATCTCTTTCATCTTCTTCTTCTTCTTCAATCACTTCCAGCGTTACTGCCTTGGAAGTGGACGGTCGATTTGGGAACATCTCTCTTTGACTTCCCCTATTCTGAGGCAGAGGTCTTGCATTACTTTGATTGAAACTGCGGGTTGGTTAGAGGGTCTACCACCGCTGGGATTTCCTTGATTTTGGCGGAAAGAAACCTGATTACTCTGGAAGGAAGGAGCTGGAGTTTGGAATCTTGATCCCTGATTTCCTTGCCCCAAAAACCTTGATCCAAAAGAAGTTGGGCAGTCCATACTGTGATGTCCAAATCCTTGACAGTTATAGCATTTCACTCCCTTGTTTAAGGGTGGAACTTTTGAAGTTGAATTCGAGGGGATTGAGTTTCGGGAAAAAAGACATTTCTTCCATTCTGGAATCTCCCATATCCTGGGCTTGACACTGATATCTTTTAGGCCGTAGAAGGTTGGAATCACCTTCTGGAATCAAAAACCTTTTGAAAGGTGATGGTGTTGGCTTTGGCGAGACTTTGACATCAAAGGCCTTGGCAAAATCTTTCGCCATCCGCACTGCTTCAGCCATGGAAACTAGCTTGGCATTCTTCACCAGGATATTCAAAGGTTCGTTCGGTCCCCGAGAATGAACTTGGCCAGCTGTTCTTCATCCAGCGGTGGTGAGTATTTGAGGAGGAGAGCGAACGCTTGGTGATATATTTTAATAGTTCTGCTCCCGTGGGTTAACTCTAAGAATTTGATTATCTTTGTTTCCAAAAAGCTGAGAGGACAGAACCTCGTCCTTAGGAAAATTTTGAGATCATTCCATGTCTGGGTATTTCGATCCAGATGGTTTGTCTCGTAGTGGTTTCTCCATGCCACTTTGGCTATTTCTACTATCTTTAGTCTTGCAAGAGCCATTTTTCTCTTCTCATTGTACCCAGTGACATCAAAGTACTCTTCCATTGCTTCGATCCACTTCTCCACAGCCTCGCCCAAGTTTTCCCGTTCACCCTTGAAAGGTCCAGGCTGCAATCTATGAAGAGTTTTACAAACATCCAAGTCGAGCTCTTTCTAATCGAGTTGGGGGTTATCATTTCTACCACGAGGGACGACCTCGATCCATGTTCCTATATCAATACAAAATTTTTTGTTAAGTCCCTATGATTCAAATCTAATTTTAGATTCAACTAATTCTGGGGTTCTTGAGATTGGTCCGCTCCTCACAGAATCATGGATTAAAGATATTCATATAGAACTCATTATCAGATATAATAACTCATTCAGAACATATCATTCATATCTTTAACACAATAATGGTCCATTAGACTGAAATTTCCATCTGAATAGTCCTCCATGGGAATTTCAATTATACGGATTTTTAATTTGTCATCCCTAAACTTGATCCACTGGGTCAAGTGTTAATAGTAACAATTTGTCAGCACAATCCACTAATCTCATAGTGATTTGTTGAAGTCATTATCGTCATTCCAGTTATGAACATCATCACAGGGACTCATCCCATTCATCCACAGGGACTCATCCCATTCATTCTCATTGTGGTTTTGCTCAGCTTATTACTTTTCAACCAAAATTTAGGAATCATCATTTTTCAATCAAAATCCAAATTTACTCATCAGTTCTCAACCAAAATTTTAAAACAATATCAACCACATTCGAATTCATCATTTGGATAGCATTTTTGCTTATAATTTCAAGATCTTAGATTTACTCGTATATACTGCCAGTAAAGAGCTGCAGTTATACCCTCGGTATATACGGGTAGTCACGGTCCTTGGAACTATAAGGTAAATACCATCATGTCTAGGCCTCAAGCAAGTCAGGGATTCCATATAATTGCGGTACTTCCATCTGAAGACCCAATTACCAATTTATAAATTTCAATCTGAATAACAATTTGTATGAATTTTATCACACAATTACAACCTTTTATTATTGCTAATTCATAAATTTTTTTACATTTTTGGCTTCTTGGTTGATCCACATTAGCCAATTTGCTCTGATACCAGCTGAAAGATCCCTGTCCCCTCCGCACAAGGAATTCAGGGGTACTAGCAGTGGAAGTAGCACTTCTTGCGCGAGGCAGAGTCCCTCACTCGGAGACTCGCCCATGGATATCCAGACAAGAGACTAATCCCTTGGTTCTTCCAAAACCGAACACGAAAAACTCCCCTCGCTCGGAAAGCACGGGCAGTTCCTCTAGGATAGTTTTTACTCTAACGTAGCCAAAAGCCTTAACTAACTGAACTGATCTGACGACCGAACCTGTAAGTCCCATAGTCAGATCAAGGAAAAGATTGCACTTGGATCATAGAGACCAACGCTTTTTTCCTCATTGAGAGGCACAACTCTTGATTCTTTTCCATAGAACAATTTTTATCTGAGATTTACTTGAATTGAGTCTCATTTTTGGGATCCATCAGTCCAACCTAACCCCATCCAGTCTAGTGCGAGGTTAGCCAACCGCCCAACCTTTATAGTGATGGGATCCAATTAGGTATTTGGTTAGGTTTTGTCCTAGATACCAAGGAAAAGATTTCCCAGGCCGCCTAGCCGGATATTCATGCAAACTTAAAACTAGTCACACCACTTACACACCCAATATGAAATTGCCTTTTTTATAGATTCAATTGTATTTAGAACAATAATTTAATGAAATCATAGTTTCATTGATCATAATCCTCAAAATCCCCAGTTGAATCCTTATTTCCAATCATTCCTTCATCGGTGTATCTATGGCATCATTGGCAACCAGAACGCTCACCACCTGTCCACTCAGGGGCCTTTTCGATGGTTCCTACCTCATAGTACCGGGCAATATATTCACATATCAAAATGGAATCTTTGTTGAAGATCAACCAACGGATCCATATAAAAGAGCGATGGACTCATCCGTTGATGCATGTGTGGGTATCTTCGGTGACCCAGAGCCCGAGCACCGTATGGTTAGCACCCTCTAGGATCCTTCGCACGTGACCTAGCACTTCACTCATAGGCGGCTTCCTTGGTCCCTCATCCACTGTACCGGAAGCTCACCATTTAAATCGAACCGAGGCTGGTCAAGACCTCGACCGACCTTGCTACGCAAGACGTCCTCCATTGACTCTCCGTCACAGCTGTTGTAACTTTATCAGATTAGGTCTCCACCACACGATCTCATTCACAAGATGGTCAAAATGCTTCCCCAACATTCTTGACATAAAACAGTCATTTTAAAAACAGGTCATAAATACAATTTCTATAGCAAACTCTCGTCTTTCCACATTATTCCACATCAATTCTCATTTATTTCATCTGTATTCCCATTCTCATCACATCATAATCATTCACATCACATATCACAATTTACATCACATATCACATCTATCCCAATTTACATCACATCTCATTCATTCACATCCCGATTCACATGACATCACATCTCATTCATTCACATCTTGATTAACATGACATCATATCTCATTCATTCACATCCCGATTCACATGACATCACATCTCATTCATTCACATCCCGATTCACATCACATCACATCTATTCACATCCATCACATTCATTTACATCACATCCGTTTACATCCATCACATCACATTCATTCATATCCATCACATTTGTTCATTCATATCCACCACATACATTCTCATAACCCCCATCATATACATTCTATCTGTGTTATATCACATCACTTCTATCCACATCATATCTCATTCTACACATCCATCCAATCGTTCACCTGTAAGACTACCCACATATATTCATACATTCATATCTATCGCTTCACATCCACATATATTTATGTCACATCACATCTCTTTTCATCACATCACACTCTTTCACATACACATCCACATCACATTCTTTCACATACACATCCACATCCATTCTTTCACATACATCCACTCACATCCCATATCATTCATTTACATTCTAATTCACATGACATGACATCTCATCCATTCATTCACATTTATCTGATTCACATCACATCTCATCAGATCTATTCACCTCACATCTCATCACCTCTATTCACATCACATCCATCTATCCATTCATTCACATCTATCTAATTCACATCACATCTCATCACATCTATTCACCTCACATCTCATCACCTCTATTCACATCACATCCATAAATTCATTCACATCTATTTCATAGAATTTAAACATAGAATTTAATAGAATTCTAATTTTGATATAAAGATTCTTTACGCATCTATTTATGCATAAAAATCAACTTCGGTGGGAATAACACTTTTTTAAAAATCTTTTTATGCATAAAAATCAATTTTAAAGAGAATAACACTTTTGAAAAAAATAAATCCTTTACACATCTTTCTATGCATAAAATCAATTTTAATGAGAATAACACTTTTGAAACAAAAAAAATCCTTTATGCATAAAATCCATTTTACTGAGAATAACACTTTCGAAACAAAAAAAAAATCCTTTATGCATCTTTCTATGCATAAAATCAATTTTAATGAGAATAAGACTTTTTGAAAAAAAAATCCTTTATGCGTGTTTCTATGCATCAAATCAATTTTAATGAGAATAACACTTTTGAAATAAAAATAAATCCCTTATGCATCTTTCTATGCATAAAATCAATTCAAATGAGAATAACACTTTTGAAATAAAAATAAATACTTTATGCATCTTTCTATGCATAAAATCATTTTTTAATGAGAATAACATTTTTGAAATAAAAATAAATCCTTTCTCTTTCTTTCTCTGCATAGAATAAATTTTAATGAGGATAACACTTTTGAAAAAAAAAATATCCATTATGTGTCTTTCTATGCATAAAATCAAGTTTAATGAGGATAACACTTTTGAAATAAAAATAAATCCTTTATGCATCTTTCTATGCATAAAATCAATTTTAATGAGAATAACACTTTTGAAATAAAAATAAATCCTTTATGCATCTTTCTATGCCTAAAATAAATTTTAATGATAATAACACTTTTTGAAATAAAAATAAATCCTTTATGCGTCTTTCTATGCATAAAATCAATTTTAATGAAAATAACACTTTTGAATTGAAAATAATTCCTTTAGCAGTCTTTCTATGCATAAAATCATTTTTAATGAAAATAACACTTTTGCAATAAAAATAATTCTTTTATGCATCTTTCTATGCAAAAATCATTTTTAATGAGAATAATACTTTTGAAATAAAAATAAATCCTTTATGCATCTTTCTATGCATAAAATCAAATTTAAGAAAAATAACACTTTTGAAATAAAAATAAATTCCATTATGTATCTTTCTATGCATAGAAATTAAATTCAATGAAAATAACACTTTTATAAGAAAAACATTTCACTATGCATCTTTCTATGTATAGAAATTAAATTTAATAAAAATAATACTTTTAAAGTAAAAAATTTTCCATTATGCATCTTTCTATGCATAGAAATTAATTTTAATAATTAATATTAGTGATATCCTTCCATATTCATAGGTGAATATGTACATGGAGTAAATTAGAATATTTATTTTAGAATGAACAAATGGTGGGACTTACTCTTTTGGAATAACATAAAAATAACCTTTCTTTTCCACAAAATTCTAGAAAATTTTACCATAACCTCCTTTGTATGGCTGACCATTTCTCATTTTTATCATTCTAATTTCAACTTAAATTAACCCAATCTAGATGTATAGGACTCTAATCTATGATTTTTTTAGAAATCAAGAGAGTAAACAATAAGAAAAGTTAATAGTAGCGGAGCTATGGCAAAATTTTTGAAAAATTAACACATAAATCATTTTCATAATATGAAAAGAGGACTTCCTATCATATTCTAGGATTAATCATACTAGGTTGATTGATTAATTCTCATCATAACCATGGATAAATTGATTTTAATGTTTATGCACAAATAGTTGTTAGCAAAAAGAGAAATTTCTAGTAATATATTTAAATGTTCAAAGAGGAATTCCTATGACATTTGGAGTTCTATCATTGAGATCGAAAAAGAGAAATTCCTAGTATATTGAAATTAATGAGAATTTAGATAAATTTATTTTATCTATGAGAAATATTTAAATATTAAAAGAGGAATCCCCATGACATTTGGAATTCCATCAGTTAGATGGGAAAAGAGAAATTCCTAGCATATTGAACTAATGGATATTTTATTTAAATTCAAAGATGAATTTTAGATAAATTTATTTTATCTATGAGAAATATTTAAATGGTAAAAGAGGAATTCCTATGACATTTGGAATTCCATCATTTAGATGGAAAAAGAGAAATTCCTAGCCAATTGAATTAATGGGTATTTTATTTTGGATGAAATTACTTTATGAGAAATATTTGATTGATAAAAGAGGAATATCCATGACATTGGAATGCAATTAATTAAATGCAAAAATAGAAATTTTTGTGGTATTTGAGATCCAAGAAATTAAATGAGAAGAAGAGAAATTTTTATTATAATTCAATTTATGATTATTTATCAAAAGTGGAAATATGAGAATGAATATGGAAATAGTCGTCGAGAAAAAGAACCTTTAATTAGACCAAGCAATTGACAGAAATTTAGAAAAAGTTCCATTATTGGGATCAATCTAGAAAAAGCTATTAAACGGGAATAGCATGTGAATGAATGAGATAAGGTGAAAATAGGATGCGATAAGATGTGTATGGGATGTGACATGATGTGATAAGATATAAACGGGATGCGATAGGATGAGAATGGATGTGATAAGATGTGTATGGGATGTGATAGAATGCGAATGGATGTGTATGGGATGTGATAGAATGTGAATGGATGTGATAAGAAGTGTATGGGATATGATAGGATGTGATAAGAAGTGTATGCGATATGATAGGATGTGATAAGATGTAATGTAATGAGAATGAATGTGGATGTGTATGTGAAAGAATGAATGTGGATGTGTACGTGAAAGAATGGATGTGGATGTGTATGTGAAAGAATGAATTTGGATGTGTACGTGAAAGAATGGATGTGGATGTGTATGTGGAAGAATGTATGTGTATATGTATGTGGAAGAATGGATGTGGATGTGTATGTGGAATAATGGATGTGGATGTGTATGCGAAAGAATGAATGTGGATGTGTATGTGGAAGAATGGATGTGGAGGTGTATGTGAAAGAATGTATGTGGATATGTATGTGGAAGAATGAATGTGGATGTGTATGTGGAAGAAAGGATGTGGATGTGTATGTGGAAGAATGTATGTGGAAGAATGTATGTGGATGTGTATGCGAAAGAATAAATGTGGAAGAATAAATGTGGATGTGTATGTGGAAGAATGGATGTGGATATGTATGTGGAAGAATGAATGTGGATGTGTATGTGGAAGAATGGATGTGGGTATGTATGTGGCAGAATGTATGTGGATGTGTATGCGAAAGAATGAATGTTGATGTGTATGTGGAAGAATGAATGTGTATGTGTATGTGGAAGAATGGATGTGGATGTGTATGTGGAAGAATGTATGTGGATATGTATGTGGAAGAATGGATGTGGATGTGTATGTGGAAAAATGGATGTGGAAGAATGAATGTGGACGTGTATGTGGAAGAATGGATGTGGATGTGTATGTGTAATAGGAAGAATGGATGCGGATATGTATGTGAAAGGATGTGATGTCGATGTGAGTGAATGAATGAGATGTGATGTGAGTGAATGAATGAGATGTGATGTGATGTGAATCGGGATGTGAATGAATGAGATGTGATGTCATGCGAATCGAATGTAAATGTATGATATGGGATGTGAAATTAATGAGGTATGATGGGATGTGAATATGGGTTGATGGGAGATGTGAATATGGGTTGATGCGAGTGGATGAGATGTGATGAGAATAAATGAGGAAAGATGTGATGAGATGGAAAATGATGTGATTACATGAGAATGGGTATACATATGAATTGGATATGGATTAACTAATGTGGATGGATGTGGAACAATGTGAAAGACGAGAGTTCATTATAGGAACTGTATTTATGACCTGTTTTTAAATGACTGTTTTATGTAAAAATGCTGGGGAAGCATTTTGACCGTCTTGTGAATGAGGTCGTGGAGACCTAACTGATAAAGTTTTAACAGCAGACGGAGAGTCAACGGAGGGCCTTTCAAGATGTCCAGCATCTTCCCCTGTAATTAAATCCCTCTTCAGAAAAATATAAAAGATCTTGTTTCTACTAATTTTGGCCTAAAGAGAGAAAATCTTCTAGAGAGTGGTAATTCAGTTTTTAAATATTTTTGGATAGAAAAATACCTCATCTTATTAAAATAAGTTCCCCTGAAACAGAAGTTCAAAAAGATTTTCAGAAAGTGCATTAGAAATTAAGTATAATCTGTTCAAGAGGCATTATCCTGGGGGTCAAGATTTTTTTCAAAATTTTAAATTAAGGTTCCTATGGACCAATAAGATTCATCCAAATGTAGTAAGGAGATAAATAGAAGAATAAAAGGAAATCCCCCCAAAAATGAGTAGATACTCACGTAAGATAAGGAGTTAACTAAGGACAAGGTTAATAGTTAAAAAAGAGAGATATTTAGATGAAATGATGCATTTTTGACACCTCAATATGGGGAAATTTCCCTCATGAAGGAGGCGCTTATTTCACATGTGTGGGAGAGTTTTAAACTCCCAAATAATGAGATATTTTTATCTCTCCTCTCTCCTGTTTCAACTAGATTCAAAAAGTGGACTAAACTGACCCAAAAATGGTCAAAAATTGACCAAACTGATCAGGAAAATTCTAGAATCAGTTGGCTTGGTTAGAAGCTCACTTTTTCCTATAAATAGAAGCCTTCCCCTTTGTTGAATCTTAATAGTGTTTTTACAATGTTACCCTACTTCTCCCAAGAGCCAAAAAACTATGAATTTACTCATAATTCATTAGTTTTTTTTTACCTTCCCTCTTCTAAAGATTGGTGGCCACTCTTGTTTCAAACAAGAGTAGAACCCTCAAACCATCAAGCCAACGGAAAGCTCTTAAATTCCTTGGTAAGTTGGAGATTTTTCTCTTTTCTATTCATTTTATGGTTTTTTATGATTTTTTTCTTCTCTAAATTGAATATGATGTTATGCCTCATTGAAAAAAGGCATTTCTCTCTCTTCTTTAGTAAATCCAACCATTCTTAACCTAGATGAATGATTAATAGAAAAAATCAAGTTTTTCATAATGTTTCTCTTTGATAAAGTAGAAAATATTTACATTAGAATGATTTAAATACTCCTGGTGAACTTCTAATTAATTTTAGAGAGTTAAAATTTGAAAAATGGTCAGCCATATAAAGGAGGTTATGGCAAAGTTTTTCTAAAATTGTGAAAAATAAGTTTTACTTTTTTATTCAAAAAGAGTAATTCCCATCGTATATGTATTCATAAAGTATTATTTTTCATCATCCTAGGTATAGAAAAATGCCTACTAAAAATATTTCATCATATACATAAAAGATATTTTTTTATATTAAAAATGTGATTTTCATCATAAATGATTTGTATGCATAAATGGACGCATAAAAGAAATTCTTTTATATTAAAAGAGTGATTTTTATCATAAATGATTTGTATGCATAAAAGATATTTTTATATATTAAAAGTGTGATTTTCATCATAAATGATTTTTATGCATAAATGGATGCATAAAAGAAATTCTTTTATATTAAAAGAGTGATTTTTATCATAAAAGATTTGTATGCATAAACATATGCATAAAAGATATTTTTTTATATTAAAAGTGTCATTTTCATCATAAATAATTTTTATGCATAAATGGATGCATAAAAGAAATTCTTTTATATTAAATGATTTGTATGCATAAACATATGCATAAAAAATATTTTTTTATATTAAAAGTGTTATTTTTATCTAAATAATTTTTATGCATAAATGGATGCATAAAAGAAATTCTTTTATATTAAAAGAGTGATTTTTATCATAAATGAATTGTATCCATAAACATATGCATAAAAGATATTTTTTTATATTAAAAGTGTGATTTTCATCATAAATGTTTTTTTATGCATAAATGGATGCATAAAAGAAGTTCTTTTATATTAAAAGAGTGATTTTTATCATAAATGATTTGTATGCATAAGCATATGTATAAAAGTTATTTTTAATATTAAAAGTGTGATTTTCATCATAAATAATTTTTATGCATAAATGGATGCATAAAAGAAATTCTTTTATATTAAAAGAGTGATTTTTATGATAAATAATTTGTATGCATAAACATATGCATAAAAGAAATTCGTTTATATTAAAAGAGTGATTTTTATCATAAATGATTTGTATGCATAAACATATGCATAAAAGAAATTCTTTTATATTAAAAGAGTGATTTTCATCATAAATGATTTGTATGCATAAAAGAAATTCTTTCATGTTAAAAGAGTGATTTTCATCATAAATGATTTTTATGATGATAGAAGTGTGACTTTCATCAGAATTAGATTTTATGCATAAATAGATGCATATAGAATGATTATATTTAAATAAGGGTTCTCATAATCCTCTGTTGAATTTTCATAAAAATTAGAAAAATGAATAAGTAGATAATCTGTGAGAAGAAATGCTACCGTTTCATATTCACTAAGATGGTAATGAGAAAATTCAATTAAACTATCGAAGTCGGAGATCGAGATAAATGATTATCTTATACCTCATAAGAAATTCATGTTTTAGAAATCTGTAAACAAATATTCATCGAACGAAATTAACAAAAAGAGAAAATGAAATAGTACCTTTCAAGAAAGATAGTTTAGGAAGAGCCTTTCCAGACCCAAACTCTGATTCAAACTATTGACCAAGACCTAATTCCTTCGTCAATTTCAATCAATGACTATATTCCCAGTTCAGGAAAAATGTACTCAAATCCCCCACCAAATCTGAAACTAAGTTAAGACTTTTGATTTTGATCTGAGGATCAAGTTAATAGAATTCGAGGAACTTTGTTTGGAATTCAGACCTGGATCTTAAAGTATTGGGATACAGATTTAAGATTATTCATGGTTTTCAAACAAAATCAAAACTAAAAACTTGCATAGAAACCCTGTTTTCTTAAAGGACTGTCTTATGCCAGAATGCTAGAGGGAGCATTTGGCATATATGTTTATCTAAGGGAAGTTTGGTTGCAACAGCTGGTGGGGAGTGTTCGAGGGATAGCTCACGCGGCAAAAACCTGCCCAGGTCTTGACTAGCCTGGGTATGGTGAAAAATGGTGTGCTTCCAGTACGATTCCAGTACGATGGGCGAGGGTCGACAAAGCGGTCCCTGAGTGCAGTACCAGGACACCTAAGGAGGATCTTGGAGGGTTCTGACCAGGCGATGCATGGGCTCGCGGTGCTTAGGACACCCATACATATGTCAAGGAAGATATATATATGTATGTTGACGAAATGATTATTGTAATCTATTACTGGATCTCGTTGCTGACAAGTTGGTCCCAACGGAGAGTCCAGAGTGGTACTATTTTATGAAACAAGGGATTGAATGGAAATCTGTGATCATATATGTTTTGTCAATGGATTTTTTTTAATATTAAAGTATTAAAGAGGAGTGTGTGCGTACCTATTTTCTAAAGCTAAAGTTAAGAAAGGCATTTCAATTATGGGTGGGTGAGTACTTGTTTGGTTCTACTGATTCCAGTGGTAGGGTGGTGGCTAATCCATGGACCGGATGGGGTTAGGCTGGAATCAGTGGAGTTTTAATAATCAAATTGAAAAATATCAGGATTACGCTAGGATTTGAGTAGCTAGTTGATTCCCTAATAAATTTCTCAATTGAGTGGATCAACGGTTGTGCCTGATCTTGATTAGGAAAAAAGCGTTGAAATTACTCGATGATCAAATTATATCAGTGATAGTTTCCTTCTATCTGGTTTATTCAGGTGAGGGATAGTTTAGAATTGATCTCATTAGAAAAATTTGTTAAGAAAATTCAAAAAGGTGGAATCGTCCCCGCTTTCCGGGCATGGAAAATTTTCCTGGTTTCGGTTTTCGGAGTGATCACCAGCCTAGTTTCGTGCCCGGACATTCATGGGCGAGGCCCCGAGTGAGAAACCCTGTCCCGCACATGAGGGGGCTGCTTCCGCTTCTGTCAGCTACCGGGAGAGGGATCTCACAGTTGGTATCAGAGCAGAAATTGCCTAAATTTTTAATAGAAATCTGGGAAAGAAATGTTTTTCACTTGTTAATACTATGTGAATGAACTTCAAAAATTGAAAACTTATAAATTGAATTGGAAATTTATAGATGGACACCTTGAACCTATCTGGAATCCCTGGACTCTCTCAGAGTCAGGATATGATAGCTTTTGCATTTGATCACCTCATCAACACTGCTACGACCCGAATGAGTAGAGTGAGACTCGCTTGCCATTTTGAGAGTCTTTACTAGAGTGAGACTCGCTTGCCATTTTGAGAGTCTTTACTTTCCTGATCCTCTTGAGTGACGTCGATATATGTGGTTCTGTGGAGGACGGTGTATTAACATCAGTACCAGTCAGCGTCAGAGGCTCAGGCAAAATATTTCCTTGGCCATGATTCTGATAAGACTAGGGTTTGTTTAGCACGTTCTACTCTGTGATCATTCACCTAGGAGCTTCAGAACTTCATGCCAATTTTTTAGACTTCTTAGCCGCTCTATCCCGAGAAATAGAATTAGAGCACCTCTTTGTGTAATGAATCGTGTGTACCATGGTATGTCTTCTTCACAGTTTTGCTTCTTTATACAATTACGAGACTGAGGTGGTGATTCTGGAGCCGAGCTGCTCTATGTACATATTGCAACTTTTATATAAATATAGAAATGTTTTTTGGAGAAAAAAATTCCATGTTTTATAAGTGATTGTTTACGGACGATCTGATAAAGAAAAATCTGTTATCGGACATATATCATAGATCTCCAATAAGATCATTGTCTTGTTTAAGAAATTGTTTTCCGAACCTCTTAAGTCTTAGGATCTCGTGGATGATATCAAAATAAAAATTTAATAATATATAAATTTTTGATAGAATCATGAGACGAGGAAACTGTGGCCGTCAACCAGACCCTCTCTCTGAAGATGACGAGCTTGACCCTGATGTCTGCAAGGCTCTTCATAGGACTCAGCTAGGACCCTTCAAAGAAGAAGGGGAGAACCTAGGCGAGGCTGTGGAGAAATGGGTGGAAGCCATGGAAGAATATTTTGACGTCACAGGCTACAATGAGCGGAGCAAAATGGCTCTTGCCCGACTGAAAATAGTGGAAACAGCCAGGGTAGCATGGAGCAACCACTGTGACACCAAGCGTTTGGATAGAAATACTCAGTCCTGGAACGACCTAAAAACCTATTTGAGAAAGAGATTTTGTCTCCCTGGATTTTTGGAAATCAAAATGAACAAATTCTTAGAGCTAAAGAAGGAGAGCAAAACCATCGAGGAATATCACCAAGCCTTTGCTCTTCTACTCAAATATTCACCACCTCTAGATGAAGAACAACTCATGGCCAGGTTCATTCGGGGAATGAACGAACCCTTGGACAAAAATGCCAATTACTTAGATGATCAAATTATATCAGTGATAGTTTCCTTCTATCTCGTTTTTTCAGGTGAAGGACAGTTTAGAATTGATCTCGTTAGAAAAATTCGTTAAGAAAATTCAAAAAGGTGGAATCGTTCCCGCTTTCTGGGCATGGAAAATTTTCCCAGTTTCGGTTTTCGGAGTGACCACCATCCTAGTTTCGTGCCCGGACATTCATGGGCGAGGCCCCAAGTGAGAAACCCTGCCCCGCACATGAGGGGGGCTGCTTCCGCTGTCAGCTATACCGGGAGTCCCCGGTGTGCGGAGGGGGCAGAGGGATCTCACATTGCCAAGTACTATGAGCTAGGAACTATTGAAAAGGCCCCTAAGTGGACAGGTGGTGAGCATTTTGGTTGCCAATGATGCCATAGGTACACCGATGAAGGAATGATTGGAAATTAGGATTCAACCGGATATTTTGAAAGATTATGATCAGTGACACTATGGTTTCATTAAAAGATTGTTTTAAAGACAGCTGAATCTGCGAAAAAGACACTTTCATATTAGGTGTGTAAGTGGTGTGACCAGCTTTAAGTTTGCATGAATATCCAGCTAGGGGGCCTGGGAACTCTTTTTGCTGGTATCGAGGACAAAACCTAACCAAATTCCTAATTGGATCCCATCACTACAGTGGTTGGGCAGTTGGCTAACCCATGGGACTGGGTTGGATAATGAGAAATTAATGCGGTGTGATGGGATGTGAATATGGGTTGATGCGAGTGGATGAGATGTGATGATATTAAATGAGGAAAGATGTGATGAGATGGAAAATGATGTGATTGGATGAGAATGGCTATACATATGGGTATACATATGAGGATATTAAATGAGGAAAGATGTGATGAGATGGAAAATGATGTGATTGGATGAGAATGGGTATACATATGAATTGGATACGGATTAAGTAATGTGTACCGATGTGAAACAATGTGAAAGACGAGAGTTCATTATAGGAACTGTATTTATGACCTGTTTTTAAATGACTGTTTTATGCCAAAAATGCTGGGGAAGCATTTTGACCGTCTTGTGAATGAGGTCGCGGACCTAACTGATAAAGTTGCAACAGCTGACGGAGAGTCAACGGAGGATGTCTCGCGTAGCAAGGTCGACCGAGGTCTTGACCAGCCTCGGTTTGATTTAAATGGTGAGCTTTCGGTATGGGGATGAGGGACCAAGGAAGCCGCCTATGAGTGAAGCGCTCTCTTTTATATGGATCTGTTGGTTGATCTTACTGATCTTCAACGGAGATTATATCTTGATTTTTATAAGTGATTATATTGCCGGGTACCATGAGCTAGGAACTATTGGAAACGCCCCTGAGTGGATAGGTGGTGACTGTTCTAGTTGCCAATAATGCCATAGGTACACCGATGAAGGAATGATTGGAAATTAGGATTCAATCGGATATTTTGAAAGATTATGATCAGTGACACTGTGGTTTCATTAAAAGAGTGTTTTAAAGACAGCTGAATTTGCGAAAAAGGCACTTTCATATTGGGTGTATAAGTGGTGTGACTAGCTTTAAGTTTGCATGAATATTCGGCTAGGGAGCCTGGGAACTCTTTTCCCTGGTACCCGGGATAAATCCTAACCAAATTTCTAATTGGATCCCATCACTAGATTTGTTGGGAGGTTGGCTAACCCATGGGATTGATGGATCCGTAAAATGAGACTCAATTCTTTTATAGTACGATAGATGAAGTAAATCCTGGATAGTAATTGTTCTATGAAAAAGAATCAACGGCTATGCCTCTCGATGAGAAAAAAAGTGTTGGTCTCTATGATCCAAGTGCAAGTTCTTCCTTGATTTGACCAAGTGACTTACAGGTTCGATCGGATCAGTTTGGTCAGTAATGACCTTGACTACGTTAGAGCAAAAATGTCCTGGAGGAATCGCCCGTGCTTTCCGAGCGAGGGAAGTTTTTTCGGGTTCGGTTTTGGAAGAACCGGGGGACTAGTCTATTGTCCGAATATCTGTGGGCGAGGCCCCGAGTGAGAGGACCATGCACCGCGCAAGGAGTGCTACTTCCGCTGCAAGCATCCCCGAATCCGTTGCTCGGAGGGGGCATGGATCTTTTAGCTGGTATTAGAGCAAATTGGCTAAAGTGGATCAACCGAGAAGCCAGAAATGTCAAAAAATTTATGAAGTACTAGTAAAAGGTTGTAATTGTGTGATAAAATTCATACAAATTGATATTCAGAATGAAGATTCATAAAATTGAAAGTGGGTCTCCAAATGAAGTCCCGCAATTGTATGGAAATCCTTGACTTGCTTGAGGCCTAGACATGATGGTATTTACCTTATAATTCCAAGGACCGTGACTACTCGTATATATACTAAGGGTATAACTGCAGCTCTTTACTGGCAGTATATATGAGTAAATCTAATACCTTGAAATTATAAGTAAAAATGCTATCCAGATGATGAACTCGAATGTGGTTGATATGATTTTAAAATTCTGGTTGAGAATTGATGAGTTGATTTGGATTCTGATTGAAAAAAGATGATTCTTGAATTTTGGTTGAAAAGTGATCAGTTGAACAAAGCCACAATGAGGATGAATGGGACGAGTCCCTGCGATGATGTTCGTAATTGGAACGACGATAATGACTTCAGTAAATCACTACGAGATTAGTGGATTGTGCTGACAGATTGCTACTATTAACACGACCCAGTGGATCCAGTTAAGGGATGACAAATTAAAAACCTGCATAACTGAAACTTCCATGGAGGAATGTTCAAATGGAATTTTTTGGTTTGATGGACCATTATTGTGTTAAGAATATGAATGATATGTTCTGAATGAATTGTTATCTGATAATGAGTTCTATATAAGGGATCTTTATCCCATGATTCTATGGAGAGCTGACCAATCTAAAGAACCCCATAATTAATTGGATCTAAAGTCAGATTTGAATTGTAAATAAAAGGACTTAATAAGAATTTTCATATTGATAGGATCATGGATCAAGGTTGTCTCGTGGTAGGAATGATAACCCCCAACTCGATGAGGAAGAGCTCGACTTGGATGTTCGTAAAACTCTTCATTGATCATAGCCTGGACCTTTCAAGAGTGAAGGGGAAAACTCTGGAGAAGTGGATCGAATCAATGGAAGAGTACTTCGATATCACCGGGTACAATGAGAAGAGCAAAATGGTTCTTGTAAGGCTGAAGATAGTAGAAACAGCCAGAGTACCATGGAGAAACCACTGCGAGACAAACCGTGTGGATCGAAACACTCAGACATGGAATGATCTCAAAATTTACCTAAGGAAGAGATTCTATCCTCCCGGATTTTTGAGAAAAAAGATGAACGAATTCTTAGAGTTAACCCAGGGGAGCAGAACTATTGAAGCGTTCGCTCTCCTCCTCAAATACTCACCACCACTGGATGAAGAACAAGTTCATTCGTGGACTGAACGAGCCTTTGAATATCCTAGTGAAGAATGCCAAGCCAATTTTCATGGCCGAAGCAGTGCGGATGGCGAAGGATTTCGCCACCCAAGACCTTCGATGTGTCAAGGTCCTGCCGAAGCCAGCATCATCACCTTTCAGAAGGTTTTTAGCTCCAAAAGGTGATTCCAACCTTCCACCATCTAAGAGATATAAGAATCAAGCCCAGGATATGGGAAGTTCCAGAATGGAAGAAATGTCCTTTTCCCGGAACTCAATCCCTTGGAATTCAACTTTAGAAGTTCCACCCTTGAACAAGGGAGTGAAATGCTATAACTGTCAAGGATTTGGACATCGCAGTATGGATTGCCCAACTCCTTTTGAAACAAGGTTTTCAGGGCGAGAAAATCAGGGATCAAGATTCTAGACTCCAGCTCCTTTCCTTCCAGAGTAATCAGGTTTCTTTCCAACACCATATTAGAGAATTTGGGAATCTCCCAATTCCCATTTTTGAATACTAAAAAAGGGGGACATGGATAACATGTTTGTAAGTTTCTCAAAGCCCTATCATGTGACCTATCATTGGAAAGCGCTTGAAAAATGGGATCTAAAGAGCCATAAACCACTCATTTTGGATTAATGGTGTTCAAGTTATGGAAAATCCAAAGTTTTGACCACATGTCCCAACAAACTTGTGGGAAATTCCCATATTCCCCAATATGGTGTTTTCTACCAAAATCAAAGAAATCCCAGAGGTAGACCCTCTAACCAAATCGCAGTTTTTAATCCAAAATAATGCAAGACCTCTGCCTCAGAATAGGTGAAGTCAAAGAGAGATGTTCCCAAAGTGACCGTCCACTTCCAAGGTAGTAACGCTGGAAGTGATTGAAGAAGAAGAAGAAGATGAAAGAGATCATACTCCACCTACGAGATGAGGACATCTTGCGTTTTTTAAGTGGGGTAGGATGTAAGATTCCTCTCTCAAGCTTTTGAGGTGTACAGGTGTAAGAACCTCCTCTTCTAATCTTGTAATTATTCCCCTCTTTGAAATACAAGAAAGATTTTGTTTTACCCTGTTTTGACCTAGAGAGAGAAAATATCTAGAGAGAGATAATCCAAAATTGAGATATTTTTGGATATAAAAATCCTCCTAGTGTCTAAAATGGTTTCTCCTAAAACAGAAATTCAAAAAGAACTTTTCAATGTGCATTTGGAATTAATTGAAAATAAGTATAAAGGACCTTAGCCTAGGGGTCTAGATTTTCAGAAATTTTTGGATTATGGTCCAATTGGATCAATCCAAGTGTAGGGAGGAGATAAATCCAATTTATAAAAGAAAAATACCCAAAAATGAGTAAATGCTCACATAAGATGAAGAGTTGACCAAGGACAAGGTTTATTAGTAAAAAAACTATGAATATTACTAAAAACAAATGAGATATTTTAGGTATAATGATTTAATTTTGACACCTTGGTAAGGAGAAGGGGACTCTTCAAGGAGGCGCCTATTTCACATGTGGTGGAGTTTTACACTCAAAAATACTGTGGTATTTTTATCTCTCCTCTCTCCTAGATCAAACCAAATCAAAAGGGAGCCAAACTAGGTCAAAATCTTGTCCAAATTCAGCCAAACTGAACCTCAAAAATTCCATAAAATAGTTGGACTTGGTTAGAGGCCTCCCTGACTTATAAATTGATCCTTAGCCCTGTGTAAAAAAATATGAAAACTTTACCATGCCAGTATTATACTGAAATAATGATATTTTCTATTATCCTCTACAAATTGAAGAGATTGGAGCTTCTCTCTCTCTTCAATCTTCCTTGGAGTCTTCATCAACATACCAAACCAATTGATTGGTTGGGGGCCTCTACTTTGATTAAAGAATCAAGCAATCTATAGGAGGTAAAGTGTGGTTTATGGTCTTTTTTTAAAATCTCCAAATGTTTCTCTCTTCTCAACCCCTCTCAAGCTTGAGAAGCATTAAATTGAATGGCTTTTTAATACAATTGAAGTTCTTTAATGAATTGTAGTGATAAAATACATAAATTTTCATTTATGCTTAGATTAAATGTTTTTTTAAGCATGTCTCTCTCTCCCCCCAAAGAATGGTCATTCCTATGACCTATTCTATACTCAAATGATGCTTCTCATGAAGCAATTCTCTAATCTAAAAGTAATTTCTATGCTTGACAAATTAGAGGCCAAAGAAGTGGCTTTTTAATGTATTTATGCTATTTAATTTATGAAAAAATCAGGAATAAATTCTATAATTGGATAGTGATCCAATTAATGGTTATTCTATCATATGATATTACTAAACTTTATGCTTTCAAAGTTATTGAGAATTATCAGTAATAGTAGCGGAGCTATGGTAAAATTTCTCAGAAATTAACACATAAATCATTTTCATTCATAATATGAAAAGACGACTTCCTATCATATTCTAGGATTAATCATCCTAGGTTAATTGATTAATTCTCATCATAACCATGGATAAATTGATTTTAATGTTTATGCACAAATAATTATTTAGCAAAAAGAAAAATTTCTAGTTAAATGTTAAAAGAGGAATTCCTATGACATTTGGAGTTCCAACATTGAGATGGGAAAAGAGAAATTCCTAGCATATTGAAATTAATGAGTATTTTAATTAAATTCAAAGGTGAAATTTAGATAAATTTATTTTATCTATGAGAAATATTTAAATGTTAAAAGAGGAATTCCTATGACATTTGAAATTTCATCATTTAGATGAGAAAAGAGAAATTCCTAGCATATTGAATTAATGGATATTTGATTTAAATTCTAAGATGAATTTTAGATAAATTTATTTTATCTATGAGAAATATTGAAATGTTAAAAGAGTAATTCCTATGACATTTGGAATTCCATCATTTAGATGGGAAAAGAGAAATTCCTAGCATATTAAATTAATGGGTGTTTTATTTTAGATGAAATTACTTTATGAGAAATATTTTACGATAAAAGAGGAATACCCATGACATTGGAATGCAATTAATTAAATGCAAAAAGAGAAATTCCCATGGTATTTGAGATCTAAGAAATTAAATGAGAAGAAGAGGAATTTTTAGTATAATTCAATTTATGATTATTTATCAAAAGTGGAAATATGGGTAGAATTGATTTCTGTAAATTCCATGAATTCTTTTATTCAAAAGAGGAATATTGAATATAATTCATTTGAGAAATTGAGAATGAATATGGAAATAGTCGTTGAGAAAAAGAACCTTTAATTAGGCCAAGCAATTGGCAGAAATTTAGAAAAAGTCCCATTATCGGGATCAACCTAGAAAAAGCTATTAAATAAGAATAGCATGTGAATGGATGAGATAAGGTGAAAATAGGATGCGATAAGATGTGTATGGGATGTGATAGGATGTGATAAGATGTATACATGATGCGATAGGATGAGAATGCATGTGATAAGATGTGTATGGGATGTGATAGGATGTGATAAGATGAAAATACGATGTGATAAGTTGTGATGTAATGAGAATGAATGTGGATGTGTATGTGGAAGAATGAATGTGGATGTGTATGTGGAAGAATGGATGTGGATGTGTATGTGTGGAAGAATGTATGTGGATGTGTATGTGGAAGAATGGATGTGGATGTGTATGTGGAAGAATGTATGTGGATGTGTATGCGAAAGAATGAATGTGGATGTGTATGTGGAAGAATGGATGTGGAAGAATGTATGTGGATGTATGTGGATGAATGTATGTGGATGTGTATGTGGAAGAATGAATGTGGATGTGTATGTGGAAGAATGGATGTCGATGTGTATGCGAAAGAATGAATGCATAAGGTGATTCTTATCGATGTGTATGCGAAAGAATGAATGCATAAGCTGATTCTTATCCCAATAAGGTCTAATTCTACATATGAGACATTATATTCTCTGATTAGTTCAGCTTTGGACATCCAAGACTTGATGTCTCTATCCCAAATATCCCACCAATAGCAGATTCCTTTCCTATGCATCCTCAAAGCCACTTCAGCTTGGGCATTATCAATTGGGGGGGGAGGGGAATGCTTGGCCACCAGATAGAGTCTCTCCCATGTATACCCCATATGTAGCTAGGCTTCTCAGAAAGGATAAGGTCGGTCTTGATAGCATTCCAAGCCGACCAAAGTGAATGGACCAGTTGGCTACCAACCAGTTTCACCAAGTATTTGCTAGCCATAATTGTGAGCAGGAGGAGCTTCTTCCACTTGGGATATTGCTTGAGCTGGAAATGTTCAAGATTTTTAGTGATCAACCAAGCCCAGTCTTCAGAGGGGTAGAGAAAGCTTCTCAACACCCACTTGGCAGCCATTCTATTAGCCAGATTGGACACATCTTTTATTCCAAGGCCCCCTTTACCTGTTTCCAAGCAGCACCATTCCCACCTGACTTTAGGGACTTTCCTAATCCAGGGGTCTCCTCCCCATAGATAGTTCTTGCATAGCCTTATGAACTGCAATAGATCAAAGTCCAGAGGTCTCCAGCTACTAAGAAAGTATATGATAGAAGGGATAATGAAGTGGTTGATTGCCATCTTTCTACCCCCCAGGTTTAGATGCATTTTCTCCCATTTGGTAAGTTTCTCTTCCACCTTCATCACCGACGTTAATGGTCGGGCCTAGTCATTCCTTCTCATACTTGTCTAATGAGTTCTTGTCTCTTGAGCCTTTAAACTGTATGAGAGGCGTCTCACTCTTGAGCATTTAAATCGTATGAAGGCCTGAGACGCCTCTCAGTATACTACTATCGGAGTAGTTCTCACATCTATTTTTTATATCTTGCATGTGGTGATCTGATCTTCGTCGACTTGCTTGGTTTTGCAGATTTGAAACAGGCGCTTCCGCACGCAGTTCGAGCTCTCTCTTTCTCTCTCTCTCTCAGCCCCGCCCAAAATGGACAAGCTTTCCATGAAATGCTACGTGGGAAGGTGGATCTGCGCTGCATAACGATTCCCACGGTTTAGTGCTCGTTCGCTTGGAGTACGCACCCCAACAGTCAGCTCTTGAAGGAGATGGTGGACTCCTGGCAAACGGGAAAGGGTCGTATGCGGCCGACGTCTTTTGCAAGCCGGATTTCAGCCTGCTAGCCAGCGGCAAGTTCACGGCCTAGCTCTTACTGATCGTGATCAGCTTGTTGTAGCAGAGGATCGGGATGGTGTTGATGTGCATGTACTCCTTCTTGAAGGAGTAAAGGTCGTCGACCCAATAGACGTGAAAGGCGGTGTCGTCTTTCAAGCTGCGGTTGATCGTCTCTTTGTCGAACTCCGCTCCTTGACAAAACTTCATCCCCAGGTCGGTAGCACGGAAGCCACCAGAATCTGCCCGTATGCGCTTGTAGGACTCCACGTCATGAAGGCCTCCTGCATGGTGCAACGAACTCCTTCGAGAAGGAGCAAATCATCCCCATCGTCTGCTACAACAAGCTGATCACTCTCTTCCTCCATCTACTTCAGAGCTGATCTAGGACCAGGAAAAGGAATGTGCTCGTTGTCAACGAGATCCAGCAGTTGAGGGTGCTAGGCTATCTCGACAACGTTGGTCTATGTTCTCATTCTCTTGTAGTGATTCTTGATGCTTATGTATGTGCATTACCTTATTTAACTCAAGATGCAAAGATGCTTGTGTACGTGTGTTTACCCTATTTAGCTACTACAAAGACACACAAAGATGGTTCAATAGACTTACCTTCTTCTTCTACATGGTCCTTCTAAGGTTAACAGGTCATCTAAGGTTATAGCTTTTGCCTTCATCTCTTGCTTACAACTATTTGTCTTCCAAAAAGTTACCTTATTGGTACATTCAAAAGTATTATGCCCTTGCTCCACATTGATAACACAAGCCAAGTCTTTGAGCTCTTTCCAAGAATTCTCGATCATTCTACCACACTAAACCTTTCTTGCTCCTCTTCTATGTTGATTCTGGTTCATGTTCAGGGGTTGCATGCTTCGTGTTGGGACAGGTTGTTGAATTGCATACTACTCTAAAAATGGCCTTGACCATGCATGCACCGTACGTATTGACATGCATAGGCCTGAAATACATTCTAAAGCTTTGGTCATATTCTTTTTGGGTGTTGATGTGCGTGGTGGTGGTGTGGGCATTTGCACAAAGGAAGGTAAATAATATTACCCCCTTAATACGTAACTAAAGATTATTGATACAATCACAAAACCAAACACCCGAAATATTCTGCTTTTCCATTATTTGTTGGTATGGTCTCCCCATGCTAATCACATTGTTAGCTTGCAAGAGTGTATACTATAAAATAAAAGAGACGTATATTGTTTATCAATTAAAAAAATTGTATATTCAAAGGTCACAACCATATGAAGAGTCATGTTGTACACGTCTTGATAATTATGTATAATGCTTAAGGGCTTCTTTCATCCTACATTTTTGTGTGTATTTGTGTATCCTACTTTTTTTTGTGTATGTGCATCTCGTATAGTCAGTGTACATGAGAAACTTTAGTTCTTAACATGATGTGTTTTTGCCATCTCTCATTCGGTGTTAATTTATTATTTTACCCTTAAGGGATGAATGGTAAGACATGTATCACCACATTCTTTCTTTCTTCTATTCTTAACCTCTGTGTTGGGATCACAAAGTCATATGTGTTAAATTTATATTATAAGGCATTCATCCACTAGCTCACAATTATGTCTAAATACCAAAGAAACTAGTTTTTAATGCTTTTGTCTTGTTACCTAGGTGGTGGTGGTGGGAGCCCAAGCCTCAAAATTGATGCCTTGCCAACCCTTTCAGAGGTATTTCACTTCTCACGTAAAGTTGGTTAAAATTCTATCCTTAAATATAATAATGGGGTCACCCTTAATGATGTGAATTTTTTAACCGTTTATAGGCTAGATCTTGGAAAGCCTTCCTAATTAGAATAAAAAGTTGGCTAAAATTCTATCCTTCAAATGAATTTATGGGGTCACCTTTCAAATCTATGGTTTGGTGGGGGATTAGAGGGAAGGGGAGGTAAATAATAAACCCATTTCAAATTTAGCTAACGATACAACCAAGAAAACAAAATGGAAAGTTCTCTTACACACTAAGCCTTTCTAATTGCAAGAACTTTTTATACCACATTAGTAAACTGCAAGATCAATCAATTCCGCCATATATTATGAAAGCCCATGGTTTTCTTATTGGTTATTATTACAAGACAATTTTATTTGGCATCAATCAATTCCGCCATATATTATGAAAGCCCATGGTTTTCTTATTGGTTATTATTACAAGACAATTTTATTTGGCATCATGGGTGCTTAGTGTTCCTAGCGACCATATCGTGGGTGCTTAGTGTTTCTATCCATCGTATCGTGCAGTAACAAGGCTCCAATGGAGGTTGCCTGCCATCCAGAACCCAACGTTGTCAAGGTATCCTAGCATCCCTGGTTTGGCCATGAGTACCCTCGACTGCTGGATCTCGTTGATACAACGAGCACATTCCTTTTACTGGTCCTCGATCATGCGGCGGACTTCAGGGACGGCCTCCTGCATCAGCTCTGAAGCAGAGGGAGGAGGAGAGTGAGCTGCTGATGGGGCGTTACTGATCGTGATCCGATGAGGTCGCCTTGCATGTGCTCCTTCTAGAAAGGAGTTCGTTGCGCCACGCCGGAGGCCTTCATGACGTGGAGTCGTACAAGCGCATACGGGCAGATTCCGGCGGCTTCAGTACTACCGACTTGGGGATGGAGTACGCTCAAGGAGCGGAGTTCGACGAAGAGACGGTCAACCGCCCTCTAATCCGCAGCTTGAAAGACGGCACCGTCTTTCACGTCTATTGGGTCGACGACCTCTACTCGTTCAAGAAGGAGTACATGCAAGGTGACCTCATCAACACCATCCCCATCCTCTGCTACAACAAGTTGATCACGATCAGTAAGAGCTAGGCCGTGCTGGCATCCGGCTTGCACAAGACGTCGGCCGCATACGACCCTCTCCCGTTTGCAAGGAGTTCACGATCTCCTTCAAGAGCTGGCTGTCGGGGTGCGTACTCCAAGAGAACGAGCACTCAACCGTGGCAATCGTTATGCCGCGCAGATCCACCTTCCCAGGTAGCATTTCACGGAGAGCTTGTCCATTTCGGGGGTTGAGAGAGAGAGAGAGAGAGAGAGAGAGAATTGCACGCGGAAGCGCCTGTTTCAAATCTGCAAACCAAGCAAGTCGACGAAGATCAGATCACCACATGCAAGATATAATAAAACAGACGTGCGTGAGAATTACTCAGATAGTAGTATACCGAGAGGCGTCTCAGGCCTCTCATACGATTTAAAGGCTCAAGAGTGAGACGCCTCTTTTTGATTTTGTTTTTAGAGACGAGAACGAGAACGTTCGTTTCTGAGAACGAGCACGCTCGTATGAGAGGCGTCTCATACGATTTAAAGGCTCAAGAGACAAAAACTCATTAGACCGATCTGAGAAAGAATGACTAGTCTGTGTGTTTGTGTGTGTTTGTAAGAAGGGTATACCGGACCCTTATGTAATAAAAATAAGAGAAAGAATAACTAGGCCCAACCAAGAACATAGAGCCACTGAAAGCTTACATTGCTTAGCTTCTTGTTGGCCAACAGTCGGACTCAGCTGCACAACTTTAAAGAAGGGGTGGGGTGTCTTTTTCGTAGTTAAGACATGCAGCTTGCCAGTCGAGGGTTGCTGCAACTTCAAAGGGGTGTCCATTTCGTAGTAACAACATGCAATAATATACTAAATGATATTCAACCAATGTAAGTTTTGTTCTATTAAAGCGGAAGGCTAGACTTCATGAAAGTTTAAGTGGCACTTTGGCCATCTCTCGTGGATATCAAAATGCCACCTTTTCTTTAATGTTGGATTTCTTATTTTCTAATATATTTAGGTTCTACATAGAAATTAATATGGCATCATCATCTTCTATCTTATAGCCGATGCTAATTAGCTAGAAAATAAGAAACAAAAGTGTTGTTGTGACCAACACGAGTTTTGAATTTTCTTTCTCATAGGAAGGAATTATCGCTTAGCAAAAATCTTAATCTTTTCTCTAAAGACTTTATCAAAGTTGTCCCACATTTCATTGTCGATCTTTGATGCATCATTGTTGTGGGAACAACATTATTGCTATTTTTACATGGATTTTATTTTCACATATATTACTTTGTACTCAAAAGTAAGAAGGTTACCCATGATAAGCCTTTAAGATACATGCATGTATCGTTGCTATACACATTTTACAAAAATCTTAGAAAAATTACCTTTTCTCCAAAGACTTTATCAAGTTGTCCCCCACACTTCTTTATCAAGTTGGCCAAGAGTCGGGGACTCAGTCCTGCACAAATTTAAAGGGGTGTCCTTTTGGTAGTAAAGACATGCAGCTGGCCAGTCCTAAGGGTTGGGGCAACTTCAAAGGGGTGTCCTTTTCATAGTAATGACATGCAGCAATATCTTAAATAGTATTCAACCAATGTAAGTTTTATTCTATTAAAGATGTTTTACCTTCAACAACATGCTTGAAGCCGAAGGCTAGACATCATGAAAGTTTTAGTGACACTTTTTCCATCTCTTGTGGGTATCAAAATGCCACCTCTTCTTTAATGTTGGGTTTCTCATTTTCTAGTATATTTAGGTTTTACGTAAGAAATTAATATGGCATCATTATCTTCTATGTTATAGCCAATACTAACTAGTTATAAAATAGGAAACAAAAGTGTTATTATGACTAACACGAGTTTGAAATTTCTTTCTCATAGGAAGACTTTATCAAAGTTGTCCCACATTTCATTGTATATCTTTGATGCGTCATTGTTGTAGACACAACATTATTGCTATTTTTACATGGATTTTATTTTCACATACATTACTTTGTACTCAAAAGTAAGAAGGTTACCCCATGATAAGCCATCAAGGTATATGCATGTATCATTTCTATACACGTTTTAAAAAAATCTTAGAAATTTTACCTTTTCTCCAAATACTTTATCAAAGTTGTCCCACACTTCTATATCCATCTCTGTTGAGGAACATGCATCATTGTTATGGGCACAAAATACCCATGATGACAAGCCATCAAGGCACATGCATGTATCATTGTTATAGACATTTAACAAAAATCGTTAGCTTTTCTCCCAAGACCTTATGAAATTGTCCTACACTTCTTTTTCCATCTTCTTGAGATGCCTGCATCATTGTTATTGGCATAACATTATTGCTATTACAACATGGCCTTATTTGCACATACATCACTTTTTTGTACTCAAAAGGAAGAAGGTTACCCACCACCATGATAAGCCATTAAGGTACTAGCTAGAGATATCTTAATTTTGGATTATCTCTCTCTAGATATTTTCTCTCTCTAAGCTAAAATAGGGTAAAACAAGATCTTTCTTCTATTTCAGAGAGGGAAATAATTACAAGAATAGAAGGGGAGGTTCTTATACCTTTATACCTCAAAAGCTAGAGGTATAAAGAATAGAAGAGAAGGTTCTTACACCTTTATACCTCAAAAGCAAGAGAGAGGAATCTTACAAAAGTTAATGCAAGAGGCTGTCCTTGAAGTCTGTCGCATGATCCAATACCAGGAAAAGGAATGCGCTTATTGTATCAATAAGATCAAGCAATCAATGGTGAAACCAGGCATGCTAGGCTACCTTGACAATGAGATATACATATATATAAAAAATTAAGATACACAAATATACACAAAAATGCAGGATGAAAGCAACCCTTAAGCATTGTGCAAATCAACAAACAACATAAAAGTGCTCACGAAAAATGATTTTTTAAGCAAGTGAAAAAACCCCCTACTAATTTAAGCTGGGATTTCTATTACAGGCTGGTTTTTAAATGGCGCCATGTTAAGTACGCTAGTTTTTAAAAGCCAAAACAACAATCATTTTGGTTTTTAAAAGAGAAGCTCTTAGTTAACCAAAAACCATTTAAAAAACACAAATCTAAAACTAATCCTCTTTTACTATGTTGCCAAACAAAGCTGTTTGTATGAAATAACCACTCACAGTCAAGACCAACTCAAATTTCGTCCCGCTTTTTCAATTTGTAGCCATTGAGAATACCTCCAAGAGTCCAATGCGAGACCAATGCATGTTGACACATAATACTACAAAAAATAGGCAACTAAATTGAAGTGTGGACTATAGAAAACATCTATGAACCTTGCAAACAATGAAGATTATTAGTTTATTTTGGCCTCACACATGGTAGAGGGTTTTTATTTACAAGCTCAAAAGTAAGAAAAACAAAGAGTGTTAACACCACACCCACCATATCTAGAAAAGAAAAAATATACAAATGGACTAAAAAATCAAAGAGAGACTAGAAAAATGACAAAAAGATATGAGAGAGAGAGAGAGAGAGAGAGACAGAGGAGTTAAAAGCATGAGCTTAATATACTATAAGAGAGAGAGAGAGAGAGAGAGAGAGAGAGAGAGAGAGAGAGAGAGAGAGAGAGAACAAACAAGAGATAGAAGTCAAAATCATAGAGATTGATATATTACAAGAACCTACCCAATCCTAACTCTGATTAGAGAAGAGTTAAAGGACATTATCATCATTGGCCACAATTAAGTGAAATAACTAATTAAATGGACTACACACACATGTCAAAAGCCCCCCCCCCACACACACACACACATTCAAAACCAATGCTCACAAAAAAAACAAAGTCATTAAAATCACTCACTCACACTTATACACATTAAAATCACTCACACTTATACACATTAATGCTTCCTCACAGCCACATATACACATTCACACAAATACACAAATACAAACACATTCATGTGCATGCAAACACACACACACACACATGCAAAAATAAATGTACAAAGCTACTTCCAAAAAACAAGGAACAAAAGTAGAGTGAAGGGATAAAAAGCCTCCAAGATTTGTTCACCCAATCGAAGACCTACAAATAAAGAATAAACAACAAAACGCTGTATAAAACAGCATGGAAAAATAATTGAGTATCGTGCATATAGTGAAGCCCACCTAACACCTTCACCATAAAGATGTCCGCTTGTCTTTGCTCCACGTTTCCACAAATCTATTACATCTGCAAAATCAAAATCCTTGAATGAATAGGGACCCTCAATAGATATTCTCATCAAAGACTACAACTCTGGTATTGAGTACATTTTGAAGCTTGGTCTTTATGAGATTCTATATATTAAAACCTCTCTCAACAACAAGATATACTATAGCATTGGAGCAATGTTATTCCATCTAGTCTTAAAATCATAGGATATTTCTCTCTCATTGTTTCATTTCTTCCAGTAGCAACCCAAGTATCTCTAAGGCTCCATTCTTTCCAACTAGTCTTAAAAGCATAGGATATTTCTCTCATTGTTTCATTTCTTCCAGCTGTAGGAACCCAATTATCTCTAAGGCTCCATTCTTTCCACTCCTTCGGAACTTGAAACTTAAAGGTTTGATACTCCTTTTTTGTCTCAAAATCTCGAACTATAAAATCCAATTCCTCTCCTGCCCAATTCTTTTTTCTAACCCCATAAAATGATGCAAGCATGAAAATTTTACGATTCCCAAATTGTTGAAAGACCTCTTTACTAGGAGGAAAACTATAAGGTGCCAATGTCTTAAAGCAAGATAAGATGCTATTATCAGAAAAACGATCTTTCAAGTTAGCTATTACTAATTCAACAAAAGATGTTCGAAATGACATACAATTAAGAAAATCAAACCCATCCTGCTTCTTGTGGATATGAATGCTCCTATACATAGACCCTCGAATGGAAGCTTGTAGAGCATGAAGTTAGCCACCATCAGGAGGCCCGTACTCTGGAATAATAAAAAACTCATGTCGATCTTCATTACATGCATTCACATCAATTATAAGATCCACAAAAAAATATGACTTTGGTGCATTTATCTTACTCTTAATGATTCCAACAATAGAGGTCACATCTACAAAGGTGTGCTAAAATACTTTGCTAAGAATTACAAGTCTATCTAGAACATCAGCCAAAAACGTCTCAAAATGGGCTGTGTAAGGAATTTCGCTAACTTGCTAATTAGTAGAATGTTGACGGTCAAAACGGCTCCAAATTTAGCCGTTTTGGATATTTAAAGCGTATCTATCTGATTGAATACGTATCTAAGTGCATATTTTAAAATCTAAAAAAATATATCGTTTTCATGCTACTCTTTAATGGCTCGTCTCGAAATTTGTCCTCTTTTAGTGACTACGTGGCAAAAAGACCATTCTCTCCAAACGCGCTCTTATCCATTCTCCAAAAAAATTTCACTCCTCTGCTTCTCTGAAAATTTCACAAGCTACATCTCATTCTCATTTTTCTGTGTCTCTCATGTTCTAATAGCTCTGCTTATATTTTTAGCTCTGTTAGTAATGAGTGATACATCTAATCGTAAGTTTCATTTGAATATCAAGCTCAACCAAGAGTATGCAACTACACGGAGTGTCTACCAAAGATCCCTTTCATGTGCAAATGAAGCTCAACATCTTCGCAACGAAGGAAAGAAGCATATTGACCTATGGACAGATGGAAGTCTATATCCACCGGATCCCAAAACAGGAAGATATCCTTCTTTTCACACACCACATGATTTGATTAGATTTGTTGGTGATGGGGAGGATGGCTTACTTGGTTATAGTTCAAGACTATCTCAATCACATATTAATTATGCAGAATATACTGCATATCTTCAAAATACTTCATCTTTGAATGTAACAAAAATTATAGAACTTGAAAACAAAATAGTGTCTTTGAAACAAGAAATGATCAATTGAAAACCTTAAAAGAAACTCCAATAGGATTAAGAGCACGAGTAAAACGAATGCGGGATGTAGTTAACTTAACAGAGAGATCTGGACAAAGAAAAAAAAGGTTAAAACTTGTAAGAGATCATGTTACTAACCTTCTAGGATTTGACATGTCTAATGCTCAGGAAAGGGTAAGATTTTTGAATGAGCTTATGAATAGGTCGGATATCCTTAAACTTTTAGAACTTCCTGAAAATCAAACTAAAAAAAAACTGGTCTTTCAACATCTTTTAAAAGATATGGACTTATTAGTCCAGCCTTCCCAAATGCAAGAAGTTTGTGACACAGTGGGAGTGAGTAGAAAGGGATACAGAGCCATCTCTAAAACCTGGTTCAGGGTCCTTAAGTATTACAAAATCAAAGCTTTTGGGTTGCCTAGACCTCACAATGTTGGAAAATACAGAACTCTGTTAAATCAGGAAATTTCTAAACATTTCGGAGAGTATTTCCATATTGAGGGAATAATGCCATATGAGAGACAAAAAAAAAATCATCTTTTGAATACAACGTTTATAATAATATTTGGATGAACATTAGAAAAGTCCAATCTTTTATGGTGAGGTATTACAACATAAGGGAAATAGATTGTGAAGGAAAACTTGTATTTGTTTTAAAATTAGATGAAGCTCAAATCCAAAAATATCAAAAAATGGAAAGAATATCTATATCCCTAATGAATAAAGCATTGGACTATAGTCAAGGTAAGCTTGATTCTCCATACCACAAAACTCAATCAGAAATGGAGCTATGGTGGATTGGATCAGCTCAGGTACTAGTAGAGAGTCATGAAACATTAAAGTGGCTCTTCTCACAAACAGACATTCCTTCAGTTATTCAGAGCCAAAATACAGGTGAACACCTTCATGTTGACGACATAGGTGATTTCATTGTGGAATGGCATTTGAGTGCCGACCTCAAGGCGTTGAAGTGTATGTTTGGTGTATGTGGAGGAGCAAATACCAAATATCCATGTCTGTATTGCATGGCAAGCACAGGGACAAGAGAATGGCTTGCAGAAAATGAGATTGGAAAACCACCATCCAGAAATAATGTGAATGTCGTCGATTATTCAACTTCTCTTAAAATATGGGATCCAATTCTACCAATACATTTGAAAAATGTGCATATATGTACATTGCATGCAGAGATAAGAATCTTGGACAAATTGCTCAGACTTCATCTGGACTATGCATATTCTATTAAGCTGACTAAACTTGCAGATGAGTGCATAGAAAAGTGCGAAGCCTTGCTCTCTCAAATGGGTTTTCATGGTGGGGAAGTGCATCTTAAAAAAGATCCTGTTCTTTCTGGAGGTACAGGTGATGTTCTGCAAGATGTTTCAATGGGAGGAGCAAAAGCGAGAAGATTTTTGAGCAACCATGACACCAAACAAGTCAACGCAATGTGGAACTGTTGGAAACAGCTATGTGTCATCACCACAAATGTCAAAAGTAGACCAGATGTAGCCAACAAACGTATGGAAGTTTGGAAAAAACTCGACAATTTTTTCAAAGTCCTTAGACAACAAGTTGGTTCAAATACTTATGCAGATGATTTCAAAAAAGCAATAAAGCTTTTGATCAAAGCTATCATAGATGCCTGGGGAGAAAAAGACATAACTTATTACTTGGTGAGTGTTCAGACTTAACAAAACAGTTATAAATTGGTGTGTCCAAACTTATTACTTGTACTTTCTTAAATGTACTAACAAAAATTATCTTTGTAGCATATTCTTTACTTGCATGGACCATATTTTGCTACAGAAGGACCACTTGCAACATGGAATACACAAGGAATGGAAAAGTCTCATTATCAAGCGAGAACTTCCTTTTTTAGATGTACCCGAAGAGGAGGAGGTGGACAAAGAAGAAGCAATGCACTAAACGAATTATTCAATTGGTTCTACAGGAGGCAATTACAAAGGATGAGATCAAAGACCCAGCAATCTGAAACTACACCAACACCTCAAGAAAGAGACTAATGATTACTAACACATTTGTACCTCTAACAAAATATTTACTGAAATAAAATCAGTCCTTGCAAAATATTGTGTACATTAGTATTTGATTCTCTTGGGACTACTTGGCATGTCACCTCTGTATCTCAAAAATTTTCTCCTTCTATAACCTCCAAGAAGATTGATATTTGACACCTCAGCTGCAGCTGCATAGCTAGAGTAGCAAAAAAAGTATCCTGCTCTTGAGGCATTGAAACCTGCAGCATATCCAAAGATTCTAAGAGCAGCAGCTCTCTCCAGAAGCAAAACCTTGTTAGCATTTATTTGAAGGGGAGTATATCCCATGAACCTTGACAACACCTTCAAGGCAAATATTGGCAACTCAGCATCTTCAGAGAAGTTCATGTGGAATGCACAGAACACAGCCTTATCCAATGTAGGCAAGTAGTGCATGAGAGCAGATGAAGGCCTTCTTGACCTAGTTTCTGTAGATTTCACTCTGCTGCCTCTAGCTCTTCCCAGAAAATCATCCTTATCAAGCAATTCAATCTGCAAGACAAAAACCTCAATTAAAAAAAATTACAATCACAATAACATTTAACAAAAGATTAAATGGAAGCTACCTTCTGCAACTCATCCTCAATGACTACTTTGTCTTTCATCAAGTTGCATGAGCCAACCCTTTCCACTTTATCAGAATCTGCCTGAAGCTTGAAATCTCTGCCAAAGACTCAATACCCAACTCAATAAGCCTGTTCTCAAAATCCTCATCACTCAAGGAAGGTTTCCCCTCTTCCATTTTTTTAAGGCACAAGGCAAGTGCATCATTAGCAGGGATAAATGAGTTGTCAGATGTTTGCAAATCAAGTGCCAAAAACTCTTCCTTTGGCTCTACTTCTGTATCAATAAAGTCTTTGACCACTTCACAAGCTTCTGAAATTGCTGCAATACAGTAGTCTTCTCTGATATTGAAGAGACATTGAAGATAGGAAAGAGGAATAAAATCTTTCTCATTGATATAGAAGAAAGGAAGGTTTGGAAGAGTAACAGAGGATTCAGATATGCTTGCTTCCTCTGAGGGCTCTTCAGTAATAGTGGAAGCCCTAAATTCTGCAACATCAAGATTGGCACTTTCTCTCTCCTCAGCTTGAACATCAATTTCTTCCTCTTCTAAAATCTCACATTTCTCTAACTTTGATACTGTGGTGACATTGAAGTTTTCTTCCTCATTCTCTGCATCAATTTCTGGTTGTTGCTCTTTATCCTGTATTTCTGCTTTCAAAAATAGGAAGAAAAGAAAGGAGACATCCTTGGGGACAAGGTTGCAATGCTTTTTATGGATTGGACAAGAAATAAATGAAGGGCATGTGAAAGAGGTTCTATTTGAAAATCTACTGAACCTCTTTGTTACTTTGGCCTTCTCCACAGATAGTTGTGTAAAATCTGTAAGGTGACAAAAATCATGGTCTCCGATACGAAAACAATGAGCTTGAATTGACATTTCAAATTGCTTGTACTCATCTTCAAGAATGTCCTTTAGCTTCAACAAAACATCTGAAAGAGAAAACCTTGGATTGAAAATCTCCACTGCATCAACGTATATCAACGTATATCTTCATATCATGACCATCTTGCAAAATAGCATTCAAGAGTTTCTCACTTGGGCTTTCTTCAACAAGTTCATGTCGACCCGCAACACCTTTACTTATTGAGATATTTGAGAAAAATGCCTGAAAAAATCTGATGAGCCAGAACGAAGCGAAAATGAAAGGTCTAAAAAAATTGGAATGCCTCTATCGCTTGGTGCGGGCTTTGACAATTCCAAGGTCTCGAAATAAATTTTGAGTTTTGCAAAATAGGGCTAGGAAGAGAATACGGTGCACAGCTTGATTTGATGCAAATAAGTGGTCCAAAACTGGGGAAAAAAATTGAATGTGAGTTTTGAAAAATATATGTTGCGTGATTAAAACACATTAAATAGTGACCGTTTATGCCACGTGGTAATAATGATTACATAACACGTGTTCCCAACGGTACTTTGTACGACATATCGGAGGTATAAAAAGTTAATTTTGTTGAAAATATTCATATTTTTCTCCGACACTGTATCAAGCGAAAGCAGGGTACCTTTTATATCCCAAACCTACTTTTCCCATATCAAGTGATTTCACAATTCCCTGCCCGAATCAAGCGATTACGCTCATCTGAAGTCCTTGGATTTTCCTCATCGCTGCTTCTAGTTTTCTTTATTTCCTGCCCGAATTAAGCGATTACACTCATCCGAGATTCTTGGATTCTCCTCTTCGCTTCGTTCGGGTTTTCTACATTTTTTATTTCCTGCCCGAATCAAGCGATTATCACTTTCCATTATCTTTGGATTCGCTCTATCGCTTCGTTCGGGCTACCTCATTTCTTTGTTCTATTGTACAAATCGCTTCATCTCGTCTCTTTTTTTAAGCTCAATGGCAAGGACAAAGCAGACTGCAAGGAAAGTCTACCCACCATTGGAGACTGGAAAAGCTGAAGACAAGCCAGGACCTTCCAAACAAGAAAAGATTGAATTATCAGGTGAGGTCCTTAAGAGAGATAAGAGCAGCACAGAAATCTACAAGTCTTCTCATCCTTACTCGGGTTGTCAGGGACATATCAGAAAGGTTAGTTGGCAAAATGAGAAACACAAATCTTCAGAAAGTTCGATGGGAGACCGAGGCCCTCATGTGTCTTCAAGAGGCTGTGCTGAAGATTTTTTAATCGACTTTATGAATGATGGCTACATTGCTGCTGCATTTGCTCATAGGATCACTCTTATGAGCAAAGATTTTGTGCTTGTGTCCAGACTTAGATATAAGTTTGACAAAGCTTTGGAGCCTATTCCAAGTCAAGATATGAGAGCTTTTGAAATTCTTAATATCCCTCCAGCAAGGCAACCCAAGCAATCTGTTATTATTGAAGATATTTCTCATCCTTATGATACAAGAAAAGCTCAGGATATCAAAGAAGAAGTTGAAAAAGAGAGAGAGAGCAGGAGAAGATTTCAGAGGATGCCATTCTTTCTCAGCAAGCTGAAATTCTCCATTCATCCAATTCAGAGCTTTATCAGAATGTGATAGGTCAAATGGATGTGTCCATGCCTGGAGAGGATGAGGTGTATTGTGACATTGCCCCTGAGGACACAAGCATGCTTGTGAATCCTAATATTGAGATATCTGACACAGTCCTCTTCATCTGTCTGAGGTTTGTGTGGATTTGCTTTTGTTTTCTTGATGAATTTCTCAGACTCCATATTTTGTTGACATGTTTTGTTTGTGTCTCCAGATGTCTTATGAGGGATCTTCATGAATCAATGGATGTGCAAGTGACAATTCGTGATCCCCTTGTTACACAGTGCCTTTTCAATAGGCAAGGGGATCTTTCAAGTTTTCTCAAAAACTTTGATATGCTTACCTGCAATTACATTGTGTACCCTTATGTTGAAGTGTAAGACTCATACTCAATTACCTTTTGCCTATTATAGACATGATAGTATTCATAACTAATTTCAGTATTCATATTATCACAGAGGCCATTGGAGTCTTATTATCATCAATCTATTGGATAGAGATGTGATCTTTATGAACTCTTTGGCATCCATCCATGGGAGAAGGAAAATGTAAGAATCAACTTTTCCATGGGTTGACCCTCAAATTTCTTGCATGATTTCAATTATTTGGTTGACCCTCAAAATTTAAATTTTATGTTTGCAGTGCTGCCAAACTTATCTTGAGTTTTCTAGCTTCTACCTATGTAGACTACAAACTTGAAGATTTTAAGTACTTCAATCAGGAAGTTCCTTTGCAGAAAGACTCAACATCTTGTGGATGGATGGTTCTTGCTAATGCTTGGAGATTTCTTGAGTCAAGATTTAGAATGACAACACTTCTTGTAAGTTCATGAATGAAAACCATTGATTGATTTAGTGAATACATTTAGTGACCTGTTTTCTTACTTTCTTATTTTCTTTTGTCTTAGTTGCATGAGTATCCAGATTCTTGGGTAAGTTGGGTAAGGGAGAAGGCAGTGTCCATGGTTTTGAGCAGATCCATCAATCCATATGATCCTGATTCTCCCTTTCCACCTAATAAAGGAGCCAAGGATACAACTTCAAAGAAAAGGAAAAGGGAGAAGAAGGAAAGCAAAGACAAGGATGACTCATTCCAGAAGGAAAAGACCTCTGCCAAAGAGAAGAAGAAGAGAAAGAAGAGCCCTACTAAGAGCAGATCTTCCAAGGGGAGAAAGAGCCATTCTAAAGAGAAGAGCCATTCTAAAGGAAAGATCCCTCAGGCTACAGAGAAGATCCCTATCCCTCCTGCTAAAGAGAAGAGCCCTAGCCCACTTGCTAAAGAGAAGACCCCTAGCCCTCCTGCCAAAGGGATGAGCTCTTCACCAGCTCATCACCAGCTCTTCACCAGCTCAAGGGAAGACACCTATCAAAGAGAAAATCCCTAGTCCTCCTACCAAAGAGAAGAGCTCTTCTCCAGCTCAAGAGAAGACACCTATCAAAGAGAAGACCCCTGTCAAAGAGAGGAGTGCTACTAAAGGTCTTCCTTTTCACTCACCAGTGAAATTTAAAATTCAGAAGCGTCGTTTGTCCAACAAAGGTAGTAAGAGGGCAAATGTTGGCTCTCCATTAAATTTCTTGTTCATGTTCCCCAAGAAGACTGCCAAGTCTCCAAGGCCAACCTCCAAAGAACCTTCTCCAAAACCAGACCGCACTGCCAAATCTCCCTCGCCAAATTTAAAATTCAGAAGCGTCGTTTGTCCAACAAAGGTAGTAAGAGGGCAAATGTTGGCTCTCCATTAAATTTCTTGTTCATGTTCCCCAAGAAGACTGCCAAGTCTCCAAGGCCAACCTCCAAAGAACCTTCTCCAAAACCAGACCGCACTGCCAAATCTCCCTCGCCAACACGTGAAGATCTCAGAGAGGAGCCCAACTTACCACCATTAGAGGGGAATTCACTCTAAAGTCTTCCTCTCCAACATCTCAAGTGCTGAAAACTCCAGAACTTGAACCTCAATCAGCAAAATTTGATCGAAGCAAACAGAAGAGAGAAAGATTCTCTAAAGATGCAGGGTCATCTCATGCCAAAAGGAAAGTTGATTTTGTAGAGTAATTCCACATATTGGATTTTGTTTTGTTCATTTTGTCCATATGAACACACCCTCTTTGGGACAATTTTCTGTACTTAAATTCAGTAGCAATAATTTGATATTCAACTGTTAAACCTTGTTTTGTGTCGCGAACAATTTGTTAACCAATTTTGTGAAGAAGTCAAGACGAAATCTAGCAGAATATATTGATTACATTATTGGAGAAATCCTTTTCAACTATACAAACTTGCCCTTGCAAGTGGCTCAAATACAACTTTTTTTGGGGGGAGACATGTGATGCATGAAGTTACACTCTCCATCCTTGTACGGACAACAATATCATCTACTTTGAATCTATATTCAGGTGATATTTCGTCCAGAAACTCAAGCGACTCTCTAACATGTTGTAGTCGCCAGTTTGATGTTACTATGAGTTTCCTGGGATCTATGAATGGATGGACTATGATGTTAAATTCAAACTCTGGACAATTCTCTTCAGAATCCAAAGGGACCCAACTACCAAGCTTGCTTTTCCATCTCCTATAGTCATAGCCCAAAACTAGGGATTGGCGACACAGTTGGTATGAGATGGACAAAGAATTTGGGCTTACTCTACAACTGATATTGTCCCCCATATGAAAATTTTTCTTGGTACTCCATCCTTCTCCAAGTACAGTGTCCAGATCAGTCAGAGATAGTCTTCTATTAAGCCACATCGTTCTTGTCCTCTCCAATTCCATTGTTTTGAAACATGCCACAAAGACATGTATAGGCAAGAACCATTGAAGTTTAATCCTTCTTGAAATCCTTCCAGGAGACATTGCTTTAAGAATATCATCTTTGATTTTGGATTTGAAGCTTATTATGGTTGGATCAAGAACTTCCCATTCTAGTGACATTATTGTGGGAATAGGTATGTCATATAATTCTCCATGAACACCTTCTCTTGATGGAACCCTGTATTCTGCAAAATACACAAATAAATCCACTGATTTGTAAAATGAAGGTGGTTTGTCTGCGTACATGACATCTACAATCCCCTTGTGAATTGCATTGAATGTGCCACTTAAGCTCTCAACAGGCTGCCACTCCACAGCTGTTGACGGAAAGATAACTGAAATGAAACAAACAATAAATATATCAGAAAGAGAAATATTGTGTTGTATCAAATAGATAAAGGTTTGTTGAATTACAGTAAGAATGGAGAATTGGATGTTCATCTAAGTTCAACACCATGTCTTTGGCCATGTAGACATGTTGAACTTTTGCAAGCCAGCCATTGTCAGTCACTTTGAATGCAAGAACACGACCTTTCCAATGGGATTTCACTTCATTTCGCTTGGTTCTTTTCACCCTGTGGGCACCTTTGCAAGAGGGAAGCATTGTTACCCAATCATTCACACGGAAAGACATGGGTTTCCAAACACCATCTTCTCTCGTGTTATGAAAATCACAAGAAGTTATATTATGAGAAGGACGACGTGAGGACACCATAGAAGCTCACAGATAAGAGAAAAATAGTAAATCTTTTGAATAGTGAATCTTTTGAATAGTGAATCTTTTGAAAGTGCAAAGAAAGGAGAATAAACCATATGCCAAAATGAAGGGAAGGTAGAAAGTAGACGTCTGAAAAAATTTGGTGTTTTGTCATTAATAGCGTTGTTTTCGAGGCCTGAAAAGAGGATTTCGTATCTTCATGCTTGATTTTTTGAAATAAAAAATGGAACAAGATGTCACTATTTTGGACCCAAACTTTAATGTTAACCATCGTAAACGTCTAAATTTAGCCGTTTTAGCCGTTCGCCACTAAAATAGAACCGTTAAGAAAACATTTGGAGGAGACAAGAATGCCATACTTTTGTATACGTGTCAATTCACAATTGGACAATTTCTTAATCCTTAGATTAACAAACAGCCCTTTTCTAGCCGTTTTTGGCCCTAATGGAATTTATGGGGTCACCTTTCAAATCTATGGTTTGGTGGGGGATTAGAGGGAAGGGGAGGTAAATAATAAACCCATTTCAAATTTAGCTAACGATACAACCAAGAAAACAAAATGGAAATGTAAGCCTTTCTAATTGCAAGAACTTTTTATACCACATTAGTAAACTGCAAGATCAATCAATTCCGCCATATATTATGAAAGCCCATGGTTTTCTTATTGGTTATTATTACAAGACAATTTTATTTGGCATCATGGGTGCTTAGTGTTCCTAGCGACCATATCGTGGGTGCTTAGTGTTTCTATCCATCGTATCGTGCAGTAACAAGGCTCCAATGGAGGTTGCCTGCCATCCAGAACCCAACGTTGTCAAGGTATCCTAGCATCCCTGGTTTGGCCATGAGTACCCTCGACTGCTGGATCTCGTTGATACAACGAGCACATTCCTTTTACTGGTCCTCGATCATGCGGCGGACTTCAGGGACGGCCTCCTGCATCAGCTCTGAAGCAGAGGGAGGAGGAGAGTGAGCTGCTGATGGGGCGTTACTGATCGTGATCCGATGAGGTCGCCTTGCATGTGCTCCTTCTAGAAAGGAGTTCGTTGCGCCACGCCGGAGGCCTTCATGACGTGGAGTCGTACAAGCGCATACGGGCAGATTCCGGCGGCTTCAGTACTACCGACTTGGGGATGGAGTACGCTCAAGGAGCGGAGTTCGACGAAGAGACGGTCAACCGCCCTCTAATCCGCAGCTTGAAAGACGGCACCGTCTTTCACGTCTATTGGGTCGACGACCTCTACTCGTTCAAGAAGGAGTACATGCAAGGTGACCTCATCAACACCATCCCCATCCTCTGCTACAACAAGTTGATCACGATCAGTAAGAGCTAGGCCGTGCAGCTGGCTAGCAGGATGGCATCCGGCTTGCACAAGACGTCGGCCGCATACGACCCTCTCCCGTTTGCAAGGAGTCCACGATCTCCTTCAAGAGCTGGCTGTCGGTGTGCGTACTCCAAGAGAACGAGCACTCAACCGTGGGAATCGTTATGCCGCGCAGATCCACCTTCCCAGGTAGCATTTCACGGAGAGCTTGTCCATTTCGGGGGTTGAGAGAGAGAGAGAGAGAGAGAGAGAGAATTGCACGCGGAAGCGCCTGTTTCAAATCTGCAAACCAAGCAAGTCGACGAAGATCAGATCACCACATGCAAGATATAATAAAACAGACGTGCGTGAGAATTACTCAGATAGTAGTATACCGAGAGGCGTCTCAGGCCTCTCATACGATTTAAAGGCTCAAGAGTGAGACGCCTCTTTTTGTTTTTGTTTTTAGAGACGAGAACGAGAACGTTCGTTTCTGAGAACGAGCACGCTCGTATGAGAGGCGTCTCATACGATTTAAAGGCTCAAGAGACAAAAACTCATTAGACCGATCTGAGAAAGAATGACTATTCTGTGTGTTTGTGTGTGTTTGTAAGAAGGGTATACCGGACCCTTATGTAATAAAAATAAGAGAAAGAATAACTAGGCCCAACCAAGAACATAGAGCCACTGAAAGCTTACATTGCTTAGCTTCTTGTTGGCCAACAGTCGGACTCAGCTGCACAACTTTAAAGAAGGGGTGGGGTGTCTTTTTCGTAGTTAAGACATGCAGCTTGCCAGTCGAGGGTTGCTGCAACTTCAAAGGGGTGTCCATTTCGTAGTAGCAACATGCAATAATATACTAAATGATATTCAACCAATGTAAGTTTTGTTCTATTAAAGATGTGTTACCCTCAACAACAAGTAGGCCTTCAATTTGAAGCGGAAGGCTAGACTTCATGAAAGTTTAAGTGGCACTTTGGCCATCTCTCGTGGATATCAAAATGCCACCTTTTCTTTAATGTTGGATTTCTTATTTTCTAATATATTTAGGTTCTACATAGAAATTAATATGGCATCATCATCTTCTATCTTATAGCCGATGCTAATTAGTTAGAAAATAAGAAACAAAAGTGTTGTTGTGACCAACACGAGTTTTGAATTTTCTTTCTCATAGGAAGGAATTATCGCTTAGCAAAAATCTTAATCTTTTCTCTAAAGACTTTATCAAAGTTGTCCCACATTTCATTGTCGATCTTTGATGCATCATTGTTGTGGGAACAACATTATTGCTGTTTTTACATGGATTTTATTTTCACATACATTACTTTGTACTCAAAAGTAAGAAGGTTACCCATGATAAGCCTTTAAGATACATGCATGTATCATTGCCATACACATTTTACAAAAATCTTAGAAAAATTACCTTTTCTCCAAAGACTTTATCAAGTTGTCCCCCACACTTCTTTATCAAGTTGGCCAAGAGTCGGGGACTCAGTCCTGCACAAATTTAAAGGGGTGTCCTTTTGGTAGTAAAGACATGCAGCTGGCCAGTCCTAAGGGTTGGGGCAACTTCAAAGGGGTGTCCTTTTCATAGTAATGACATGCAGCAATATCTTAAATAGTATTCAACCAATGTAAGTTTTATTCTATTAAAGATGTTTTACCTTCAACAACAAGCTTGAAGCCGAAGGCTAGACATCATGAAAGTTTTAGTGACACTTTTTCCATCTCTTGTGGGTATCAAAATGCCACCTCTTCTTTAATGTCGGGTTTCTCATTTTCTAGTATATTTAGGTTTTACGTAAGAAATTAATATGGCATCATTATCTTCTATGTTATAGCCAATGCTAACTAGTTATAAAATAGGAAACAAAAGTGTTATTATGACTAACACGAGTTTGGAATTTCTTTCTCATAGGAAGACTTTATCAAAGTTGTCCCACATTTCATTGTATATCTTTGATGCGTCATTGTTGTAGACACAACATTATTACTATTTTTACATGGATTTTATTTTCACATACATTACTTTGTACTCAAAAGTAAGAAGATTACCCCATGATAAGCCATCAAGGTATATGCATGTATCATTTCTATACACGTTTTTAAAAAAATCTTAGAAATTTTACCTTTTCTCCAAATACTTTATCAAAGTTGTCCCACACTTCTATATCCTTCTCTGTTGAGGAACATACATCATTGTTGTGGGCACAAAATACCCATGATGACAAGTCATCAAGGCACATGCATGTATCATTGTTATAGGCATTTGACAAAAATCGTTAGCTTTTCTCCCAAGACCTTATGAAATTGTCCTACACTTCTTTATCCATCTTCTTGAGATACCTGCATCATTGTTATTGGCATAGCATTATTGCTATTACAACATGGCCTTATTTGCACATACATCACTTTTTTGTACTCAAAAGGAAGAAGGTTACCCACCACCATGATAAGCCATTAAGGTACTAGCATGCATATAAATAGTGAGTCATGTCCATGACAACAGGTATGTTATAAGGAGATCACCATTGATTGGAAAAAATGTTTTTTCCAAGCATTGAATAATACCTATGTAGCAATTACACTAGGCATACTAGGGTCTCTTTTTGACATATGCCATTTATGTTTTAAAAAAAGATCATTCTCTCATTTATTTTAATCAAATTATGATCATAAGAAGAAGGAGAAAAACAAAAGATAATGTGTCCATTGTCTCCAATTATTTTTGAGGTCATATAATTTAAAGGCTACACTGTTCTTTTGAGAGGGTCTTTAGAAGAAAGGTAGAAAAACATTTTCCTTCAAAATAAAGGCTAAGGTTTGAGAAAATTAGTATTGTGAGCTTCCACTACCTTCAAATAGAAATGAAGATTTTAGATGAGCCCTTCAAATGAAATTTAGAGTTTAAGGTTAGTGGCATAGACTCTGGACACAATACAATTACTATCACTACAACCTACATGACATTTTAATACAACCTCTCTCTTATCATTTTTAAAGGTCACAACACATTTGGCACATCGGAAGGCATCCATGGACACAAATTATAGTTGTCTTTATAGTTGGTAATGAGGGAAGAAAAAAAGTATCTCACATTATTATCACAAGCACAACATTATTGCTTTGGCACATTATTTTTGTACTTCAATGTAAAACAGTAGACCCTAAATGTTTCACATACCCATGATATGCCAAAAATGTACATCTTAAATTTACAGCAATGTGATGAGCTATGGTGGATCAAATGCAAGAGTCAACATAATTAGCAAGTGATTAGATGATGATTAAGATGAGATTAGTGAGCAATTAAACTAATAGCTTAATGTAGGCATGGATAGTCAAAAACCAGCAATTTCTCATTAGGCCAATGCCTCAATTTATAGGTTGTACATCCAAAAGATGCCAAGCATCTAATCCCACTAATTTCTCCTTGATTTGTGCCACCTCCCCTACGTCTAGGAGCACCTTTTCCTAGAATCTTTCCACACCCCTATATTCACTCATGCTACCCTTGATTCTCTCATCAATAGATACCTCTCACCTTTTCACTGCTACCCACACTCAATTATAGATTTACAATCTCTTGCTAAGGGCTTGTTCCCGCACACACCATTCACTTGCATATTTCAACACCTCCCCTCAAGTGAATAATTCTAGCACACCTAGACCCTATACCAAGTTTTCCTCTTACTTGGTAGCCTGCGAGCGACCAGTGCCTCGAGTCTCTAACTCAAAGTCCTTGACACTCTCTCTCTATGACCAAGGCTACTACAAGTGCCCGTGACCTAAACTAAAGTGCTCACACATACATCTACCACATGGCCTACATTATCGGTGGCTCAAAGAAGGTGGTTTTACTTTGTTGGGGCAGGTTACATTGGGTTGTGGGATTTCTCTCTCTTTCTCTCTCAGAAAAGATATCCTGACTCCTCTTCTTTTATTAGGAGTCTCCATGAAGTTTGTCGATGTCAATCCTTCTTCATTGGGTTTGCTGTATAGCAGTCTCTAGCCATGTGTTCTAGCTTCCCACAGTTGTGGCAAGGGAAGGTCCTTCCTTCTCCCTTGCCTCTTCCTCGCTCTTGTTCTCGAATCCTCCTCGGGTAGAGTGCTTTTTCCTCTCTAGTTGTTGGATCCAACCCTTTCTTCTCTTTGACCTTGGTCTCTTGCTCTAGTAGAGCTCCTTCTATCTTATGCAGCTTCAATTATAGTACATTCTTTAAGGTTTCCACAATGTTCTCATATTCTCCTTTGTCCACCCTCTTTAGAAGCATTGCTAGTGCCTCATTATCCTCTACCTTTTTCCCAATGGCTACCAGTTGTTGCTTAATGATTTTGTATTTATTCAAGTGTGTGGTTACAGGTTCACTTTCCTTCATGTCAAGTTTGTTTGAATCAATTTGGACAAGATTTGGACTTGTTTGGCTCCCTTTTTAATTTGGTTTGATCCAAGAGATAAAAATATCATAATTTTTTTGAATTAAAAACCCTTCCACACATGTGAAATAGGCACCTACCTCAAGAGTTCCCCTTTTCTTAACCAAGGTGTCAAAAATGCATCATTATTCTAAAATATCTCATTTTTTTAGTAATATCTCATAATTTTTAACTAATAAACCTTATACTCAATCAACTCTTCATCTTATGTGAGCATTTACTCATTTTTGGGTATTTTTTTTATTCTCTTGAATTTATCTCATCCCAACACTTGGATTAATCTAGTTGGTCCATTGGAACCTTAATTAGACCATAATCCAAAAATTTCTGACAATGTAGATCCTTAGGCTAAGGTCCTTTATACCATTTTCAATTAATTTCAAATGCACATTAAAAAGTTCATTTTGAACTTCTGTTTTAGAGCAATCCATTTCAGACACTAGGAGGTTTTTTATATCTAGAGATATCTTAATTTTGGATTATCTCTCTCTAGATATTTTCTCTCTCTAAGCCAAAATAGGATAAAACAAGATCTTTCTTCTATTTCAGAGAGAAAAATAATTACAAGAATAGAAGGGGAGGTTCTTACATCTTTATACCTCAAAAGCTAGAGGTATAAAGAATAGAAGGGAAGGTTTTTACACCTTTATACCTTAAAAGCTAGAGGGAGAAATCTTACAAAAGTTAATGCAGGAGGCTGTCCTTGAAGTCTGTCGCATGATCCAATACTAGGAAAAGGAATGCGCTTGTTGTATCAATAAGATCAAGCAATCAATGGTGAAACCAGGCATGCTAGGCTACCTTGACAATGAGATATATATATATATATATAATTAAGATACACAAATATACACAAAAATGCAAGATGAAAGCAACCCTTAAGCATTGTGCAGAATCAACAAATAACATGAAAGTACTCACGAAAATTGATTTTTTAAGCAAGTGAAAAAACCCCCTACTTCTAATTCAAGTTGGGATTTCTATTATAGGCTGGTTTTTAAATGGCGTCATGTTAAGTACGCTGGTTTTTCAAAGCCAAAACAATAATCATTTCGGTTTTTAAAAGAGAAGCTCTTAGTTGACCAAAAACCATTTAAAAAACACAAATCTAAAAGTAATCCTCTTTTAGTATGTTGCCAAACAAAGCTATTTGCATGAAATAACCACTCACAATAGTCAAGACCAACTCAAATTTCATCCCGCTTTTCCATTTTGTAGCCATTGAGAATACCTCCAAGAGTCCAATGCGAGTCCAATGCATGTTGACACATAATACTACAAAAAATAGGCAACTAAATTGAAGTGTGGAGTCTGGACTATAAAAAACATCAATAAACCTTGCAAATAATGAAGATTATTAATTTATTTTGGCCTCACACATGGTAGAGGATTCTTATTTACAAGCTCAAAAGTAAGAAAAACAAAGAGTGTTAACACCACACCCACCACAGCTAGAAAAGAAAAAATATACAAATGGATTGAAAAATCAAAGAGAGACTAGAAAAATGACAAAAAGATATGAGAGAGAGAGAGAGAGAGAGAGAGAGAGAGAGAGGAGTTAAAAGCATGAGCTTAATATACTATGAGAGAGAGAGAGAGAGAGAGAGAGAGAGAGAGAGAGAGAGAGAGAGAGAGAGAACAAACAAGAGATAGAAGTCAAAATCGTAGAGATTGATATATTACAGGAACGTACCCAATCTTAACTCTCATTAGAGAAGAGTTAAAGGAGATTATCATCATTGGCCACAATTAAGTGAAATAACTAATTAAATGGACTACACACACATGTCAAAAGCCTCCCCCCCACACACACACACACACATTCAAAACCAATGCTCACAAAAAAAACAAATTCATTAAAATCACTCACTCACACTTATACACATTAATGCTTCCTCACAGCCACCTATACACATTCACACAAATACACAAATACAAACACATTCATGTGCATGCAAACACACACACACACACACACACACTCACTCACTCACTCACTCACACTTATACACATTAATGCTTCCTCACAGCCACCTATACACATTCACACAAATACACAAATACAAACACATTCATGTGCATGCAAACACACACACACACACACACACACACACACACATGCAAAAATAAATGTACAAAGCTACTTCCAAAAAACAAGGAACAAAAGTAGAGTGAAGGGATAAAAAGCCTCCAAGATTTGTTCACCCAATCGAAGACCTACAAATAAAGAATAAACAATCAAAACGCTGTATAAAATAGCATAGAAAAATAATTGAGTATTGTGCATATAGTGAAGCCCACCTAACACCTTCACCATAAAGATGTCTGCTTGTTTTTGCTCCACGTTTCCACAAATCTATTGCATCTGCAAAATCAAAATCCTTGAATGAATAGGGATCCTCAATAGATATTCTCATCAACGACTACAACTTTGGTATTCAGTACATTTTGAATCTTGGTCTTTATGAGATTCTATATATTAAAACCTCTCTCAACAACAAGATATACTATAGCATTGGAGCAATATTATTCCAGCTAGTCTTAAAATCATAGGATATTTCTCTCTCATTGTTTCATTTCTTCCAGTAGCAACCCAAGTATCTCTAAGGCTCCATTCTTTCCAGCTAGTTTTAAAAGCATAGGATATTTCTCTCTCATTGTTTCATTTCTTCCAGTAGCAACCCAAGTATCTCTAAGGCTCCATTCTTTCCACTCCTTCGGAACTTGAAACTTAAAGCTTTGATACTCCTTTTTTGTCTCAAAATCTCGAACTATAAAATCCAATTCCTCTCCTGCCCAATTCTTTTTTCTAACTCCATAAAATGATGCAAGCATGAAAATTTTACGATTCCCAAATTGTTGAAAGACCTCTTTACTAGGAGGAAAACTATAAGGTGCCAATGTCTTAAAGCAATATAAGATGCTATTATCAGAAAAACGATCTTTCAAGTTAGCTATTACTAATTCAATAAAAGATGTTTGAAATGACATACAATTAAGAAAATCAGACCCATCCTGCTTCTTGTGGATATGAATGCTCCTATACATAGACCCTCGAATGGAAGCTTGTAGAGCATGAAGTTGGCCACCATCAAGAGGCCCGTACTTTGGAATAATGAAAAACTCATGTCGATCTTCATTACATACATTCACATCAATTATAAGATCCACAAAAAATATGACTTTAGTGCATTTATCTTCCTCATAATGATTCCAACAATAGAGGTCACATCTACAAAGGTGTGCTGAAATACTTTGCTAAGAATTACAAGTCTATCTAGAACATCAGCCAAAAAATGAACATTGTACATGAACTCAAAGCTTGAGAGCGTGTGAATAAAGAGTAACATTTTCAGTTCTTGTAAACTCCAAGAGTGCCTCATATGACTCACATAATTTTCTAACAACCATTTGTCTACTCAACCACCTTACCTTGTGCATGCGACTTATGAGCAAAATAGCACAATTAAACTCATCTTGTAGACTTTCTAGATCTTTTTCCTTGACAGAACTTTTAGAAAAGAGTGCAACAGTTGAATTCAAGCAAGCATCAATTTCTTGTGCAATACTAGAATCCTTTACAGTATCATCCAAACATAAACTAGTCTTATGTGCAATGCAATGGATTCTTGTCATAAATGGATTAGCTCTTTTCAAGTGGGTCGCTAACCCATTATGATGCCCAACCATTGATGATGCACCATCAGACCCAAAACATATAAGCTTATTCAAATCCAAGCCACATTGTACCATGAAATCTATGCAAGAGTCATACAAGCAAGATGATGTGCTACTTTGTAACTCCAAAAGTCCTAAGAACATTGTCTCATGCTCATAATTTTCTAGGTATGATGCATAACAATCAAATTTTGATTTGTGCCTATGTCGGTCGATTCGTTTAGCATCATGCTAAAAAATGGAGACTTTTTTTAGCTTTTCTAGCTCTGACCTTAATAAGGACTCACTAATATATTGTACAAACATTGCACAAGATTTATCATTGTGATAAACGTCACGTGGAAGGCAAGAGCAACCATTAAAAATTAGCAATTTCAACACTTTGGAAAACTTACAAAATGAGAGATGTTCCTTTGCCACGTGATATGCAGCATAAAACAAACTAAGCAATGCTGATTCAATTTTATATTTACTCATTTCCAAAGTATTAGAAACCAAAACTTTATTAGGATTATACTTATATGCAGCAAATTGATGCGTTTTGGTCCCACCATGATCAAACAAAGCACTAACTTGAATATGTATTGAACCTTCTTTACCAAAAGGATTTCCACACTTGGGAACTTCTCTACAAAAAATGCAAAAATATATGGCCTACCTTGTCATCGAAAAAAGCCCAATTGTAGATGCCTACCTATGCTAGATTCCAATCCTTCCTAGCTTTCTCCCGTCGATTCTCCTCAATCTCTTCAGACAAAAGCTTTACCTCACAACTTCCAACTTGGGTGCCTGTTTCAGAAGGACCACTTGAGAGCTCCCCAGAACTACCAAGTCTTCGCTTCTTGGATACGGAAGGTGTGTCCTTTTTTGTAAAGCCACGCATGTTAAGTATGCTTGACTGGACAAAGTTTGCCATGGGACTGTAGACTCCTAACACTGGCAGCTACAGAGAAGAGCGTAGAAACGCTCAATTCTAACTCCAATCAGTGCTCTCAAAAGTCGCCCCCTTTAGTGTATATTTTATCAAGGCAAAATTTGGATCTAAAGAAAAAATATATATATATATATTAAAAAAACTGGTTACTGAACCCTAGAGAAAACTGAACCAGTGGTGCTGACGAAAAACTGCCCTTTAGTGTATTTTATCAAGGCAAACTCTTGAGTCATCTATAATATAATTTGAGGGCACAAAGAAGAGTCTATTTTACCGTGCAACAAGACAATGTATAAAAATATTATATCTTCATGAAGAGCTAGAAAGCTAGAAATGTGCGAAGATGCATGTCTTCAAGCATTAATCCTTTTAAATTGAGTAGTGAGCATCATGTTAAAAGTATTGGTTTACTTAAAAATAGGAACAAAATAGAAGTATTTTCGTGAGCACTAAACTGGTTACTGAACCCTTGATTTTCTTGAGAAAACGTTGAACATTCACGAATCACGACTCACCAGTAGCTCGAAGCTGGCTAGGGCGCTTGACTCCTGAGTGTCATACAATGTAAACTGCGAATGTATTGCTCAATGCTGACTGTTCACCAGTAACTTGAAGCTGGGCTAAGGGCCAGGCCACCAGGGCACTGAGTGTTGTAAACTGTGAATGTAAGCAGGGGCGTAGGCGGTGTTAAGCAGGGCGATGTTAAGCGTACGCGGTGTTAAGCAGGGGCGTAGGCGGGAGAAGAGGATGTCTGACATAGCCGGTAGAGGGCGCAAGTTTCAACGGAGAGGGCGGCCGAGGCACCAGAGGGAGAGGGCGGGTAGGAGATGAGAGGTGGTCTGAACTCTGAAGGAGAGAGCACTGAGCATAGAGGTCTGAGGATCTGCACGCTCCATGAGTCACTTTTAAGAGATAAGGTATGGTGGTAATAATAATATAATTTCAATAATAATTATTATTATTTCAAATACTAAAAACCAAAATCAACGATACTATACTAAACCATTTTTTTCATACATTTTTACCAACAATAACTATAGATTTTTACTAAATAAAAAATTAAAAAAACTCACAATACATAGAAATCACTTATTTATAATCAATCAAAAATATTTTATTCAATAACTCACTCACATCACCAACATACCTAAATATTCAGGCTATTCGTGAGCGCAAACATGCCTACTCTTTCAGGCTATTTGCGTGCACACAAACAATTTTATAGAAAAATATAATAAAAACTTTTTAAATTTAAAAAAAAAACAACAAACCAAAAAACACACACCCACACACACAAATGACAATGACCCATAAAAGGCCTATAGTGGTCTACCCCAAAGAGGGAAAAACACAAATCGGTGATAAAAAAATACAACTGTAAAGCCCAATGAGGTATGATACAATTTCAAAAAAATGCATAGGGGTGATTACAAGGACTGTCTCAACAATCTCAATTGGAATTAAAAGGGTGAAAACATTAACCACTCAAGTGACATTTATGACCATGCAAAAACAAAAGAATCAAGAACATAATAATCCTAACCAAATCAAAAGTGGAACATAACCCATAATTTTCTTCTTTAAACAAAAATAACAATAATAATCACATCCATTATCTTCGACAAGCTGAAACAAATCAACCTCTGAGTGATGACATTACAACTTAATTGTACATAAACATTTGTAAAATAACATCCCATCTCATTTAATTTTAATTGATCATATGTACTCAAATTGGGTAAACGCACATGCATCTTTGCAAGAGTTAAAATGGGTAATGCACATACACAAGCATCAATGATCCTCAAGGTAAATGGAATTATTTTCAAAAATAAAATAAAATTTGTGATTGATTTTGGCACTTGTCATTCTTTCATATCTCCTAGATCGGATGAGAATTTGAAATTGAAACCAAATAAAAAAACGCCAAAACCTGTTGAAATAGCTAGTGGGAGAAAGAGATTCACTAGTGGAGTGATAGAGTCTCTAGATTTTTGGTTGGGTCCTTTTGGTACGAATTGGGCACATGATTAAAAAAGGCTCCTATAGATTGTTAGTATAGATCCATAAACCTTATGAGGTCCAAGGGTAGAGAAGATTTAGTAAGAGGAGAGATGGATGAATGTTATGATGTATTCACATTTCAACCATGAAACTAATTCAAGGAATTAGGTGCAAGGCTATAAAACCTTGGCATAGAAGATTTACTAAGAGGGGAGATGGATGAATGTTTTGATGTATGTGCATTTTAGCCATGAAACTAACTCAAGGAGTTAGACACAAGGCTATAAACCTTACAAATCCTAGTGAAGAATACCAAATACAATGATAAAAAAGAGGAAGAGCATGTGTTGATATGAAGAAGATCTTAGAGAGTACATGGATGTGTTTTTGGATGACCTTCCAAGGCTCCCTCTCCCTAGATCATGCCATAGAGATCGTCACTCAAGTTTGATCATGCCATGGAGATCGTCACTCAAGTTTTACCTCATGTGAGAGCCCCATATCAATTTAAGAGTATGCATAATTGAAGGTACGATTGGATGATTTGATTAAAAAAGGGCTTATTATAGTAAGTTAGAGGTAGACTATAAAGAATAAATATCCTTTGCATCGATGATTTATTGAGTAAGTTAGCTGGAGTGAAGGACTTCTTTAAGATAGATCTATGATCTTATTATCATCAAGTTTGAATTAAATAAGAAGATATATTCAAGACTTCCTTGAGGACACGCTATGACGATTGTGAGTGAACTCACAGTCTTACCTTTCGGTTTGTCCACCAATGCTTGTGTAATTTCCATGTGTCTCATGATGAATAATGTTTATCATAGGTATCTAGAGGATTTTATTCTTTTTTTTGGATGAAATTTTTGTTTATTCAGACAATGAGTGATCATGAGTTTCATGTATAGAGCCCATAAGCTTTTATATTTAGAAGATGTCTTAGTGTCTCTTTACAAAAAAGGATAAGACTATTTAGTTGGGTCATGTGCTTTCAAGAGATGGTATTCACATGGATCCATATAAAGTCAAATATATCTTTTAATGGCCAACTCCCAAGAACCTTAGAGTTATTAAAATCTTTCCAGGCTAAGCAGAATATGAGAGACGTCCCATTAAAGTCTTTTCAAAGATAGCTATCCCTAGAGAGATTTGAACAAACAAGATTCTAAATTTGTTAAGAATAAAAAATTTCAAGAAAATTTATTATGCAAAATATGGACTCTCATTTTTTCCCCTTAAGGGTTTTCACACCTCCTGTCTCTAGAAAAAAATGGTCTCATGGTGAAATTTTTACAAATCAAATCAAAAGTTAGTGGAGATTGCACATTTGGAATCTACTCATCGAGACCTTTCCAATGATATATAGCATGATGAGAAATTTTGATTATCCAAGAAGTCCCCAAATTGGTGCTGACATGGCATGTAACAATTTTGATTATTCAAGAAGTCCCCGAAATGGTGATGATGTGGCATGTAACATGCCACATCATCACCATTTCGGAGACTTCTTGAATAATCAAAATTTCCCATCATGCTATATATCATTAGAAAGGTCTCGATGAGTAGATTCCAGATGGATGTGGGCAACTATGGGATACTTGGCATGTCACAGTCACATAATAGGTGGGGAATAAGCCAAAGCGACTCAAATGCTTGGCCCTGTACCTAGAGTTCAGGTGCCGCCTGTGCCTCTAAAACATGCTCTGCGAATCTGGGTCATCTATGAGTATGGGTGCGGCACTAGAGGATGCCCCTCCATATATCTGATCTTAGTATGTTGGTGATGAATCCCATCATGGCTACATCTATATGCATAAAAACATAAAAACATAGCTCATGTAGAGCATACATTACATAAAAAGATTTATGCATAAAAACATCACATAGCTCACATATGCATACATAGCATATACATGCATAGAGCATGTATATGCTCTATGCATTAAGCATTATGCCTAATGCATTAATGCATAATTATGTATTTTGCATAATGCAAAGCTTAATGAATTATGCATTAATGAATTCATCATTATGCCTAAGATTAACGCATTAATGCTTAATGCATAGTACGATAATATGTAATGCATTAATGGACAATGCATAAGCTTAATTCATATTGCGTAATGCATGCTTAATGCATAAGCATAAGCATTAATGCATATGGCATTTAGATTATGTAGTATGCTTAATGCATTACACATTAATGCTTAATGCTTAATGTATTACATATTAAGCTTTATGCATTATGCATTAAGCATTGTTCATTATGCATCATACATTAAACATTATGCATTATGTGTAATGTATTAAGCATTACGTATAGAATTAATGCATTACACGCATTAAGAATTAAGCTTTATGCATTATGCATTAATGCATTAAGCATAATGCATTATGCTTATACATAGACAAAAATACTCAAGAAATAATCCCTGGCACACCCAAAGATGTAAAAAAATATAAAGAGTTCCCTCTTATCCCTTTTAGAAGCTTGTGTGCAGTTGAGGGAGTTTGGAGACGATTTCCTTGATCTAGCCAAAGAAGAGGAGAACCTAGCCACAAAAAGAAAACAAATTAGTAAAGTTTAAGCCATAATGCTTATGCTTATGCTTAAGCATTAAGGTTAATGCATTATTGCATAAAGCTTTAATGCAACCATTCATAAAGCTTATGTAATAATTCATAAGCTTAATGCATTAAGCATTAAGCTAAATACATTAATAATTAAGCATTAAACTTTAAGCCATATGCATTATACATTAAGCCATATACATTAAGCTTTAAGCATAAGCCTTATGAATTAAGCTTTATGCATAAAGCTTATGCATAGAGCTTAATGCATAAAGCTTAATACATATAAAGCTTATGCATAGAGCTTAATGCATAAAGCTTAATACATATAAGGCTCATGCATATTCCATAATGCATGAGCCTTATGCTTTATGTATAATGAAATAATATACAATAAAATACTCCCAAGCACCCGAGGGTGCACCATAAACAAGTAAAGAAATGAATTATGAAAGACAAGTACTCTTACTAGCTTGAGAGGAAGATAAGTTGAGTTGCATTGCAAAGCTAAGCTCTTTATGCAAGAACAATATATAAGTTTAAGCAAATATACATCTTAATGAATTACATATATATTTATGCAAAATCCATATGCATTAAGCTTAATGCATATGGCTTATGCATTAAGCTTTAAACATAAGCCTTTTATTTCAGGAAAAATATCCATCAATTAGTTAACGAAAAATAACCACAAAGGTCTAAGTACAACCATGAAGGGCTAAAAAAAAACTCGCCTCACATAAGGGCGGGAAACAAGTGATCATAAGGGGAAGAGATGCTTCTCCTCCGGCTGGTTGCTCTATGAGGAGAAGGCTATCTCATATAGGGAGAGGGGGGGAACAACCACACACGTGGTCTGTAATGCCGAATGGAGTCACTGCCTCTATCTGCTGTGAGGAAAGGGCCAGGCCTCCAACCTCTCAAGAAAGCTTCCCCCTGACCGCCACTTCCACATGCAGTCAGAACCTCCCTATCGCTTCCCCCACCACTGACTGCAAAGGGTGTGAATGATATCTAGCCAGATGCTCCTGATGGTCTCAACTAGCAGAGTGTGGGTACCCTCGATGGTCTCGCTGCATCTAGCATGTCAAATGTGCCAGGTGTCAGGCGTTTTTCTGAGAGGTATTTTGGGCTTATGTACATACGTGTGGTGTGCGTGGCATGTGTGGAGAGTTTGGTTTTGAGGGCGTGGCCAGGTGTACAGGGTAGATGGTTTTGAGGGCGTGGCCAGGTGTACAGGGTAGATGGTTTTCATTTTGAGCGTGTTGCAGGCCTGTCCGTGAGAGGTTCACTGGGGTTGATTTCAGCTGTTCGGTCGTCTTGAAGTGTGTGGGCGTCCAAGAAATACAATGGGCATTGTAAGCTGCATTTGAATGTGTGTGGAAAGCATAAAGGCAATTAATGATAAAGTGGGCCAAGGTAGCCTTTAGATTGATGTGAAATGGAAGGAAGGGCGGCCATCCATTAGGAGAGGAGGAAAATAAAAATAAAAATAATATTAATGTGGCCACATGGCTGTTGATGCTACCACCAGCGAAGGAGTCCAGAAGATACGAAAACGTTGAGGTGGCGGGTGATGCGCGAGCTGCTGGAAAAGGTGAGGCCGGCGAGTTGCATAAGGGGGTTCTTGGGCGCAACATCAGGATTGCAGAGGTTGGCCGTGTGGAGTGCTGTGGGTCTCTCTGAGCATGTAGGCATGATAAGCTGGCGAAGGGTGCACGCTCTGGGTATGAGAAGCAGCAGAGGCTGGACACGCCCTGTGGGTTAGCGCAGTGCAGAGAGAGACGCCAGAGAGTGTGTGGCCATCGTGTAAAGCTGGGGGCCTCCCTAGTGAAAACAGCCGTAGAGCGAGTGGAGACGCAAGGTTGGCCCGTAATAAGAGGAGCTGGGTTTAGCAGGCTGGCGGATGATACACAGCTGCTGCAGGTGTGAGAGAAGCCACCTTGGTGACTGAGTGGCTGGCTACTGTGGGTGTTGGCGACAGAGAAGCTGGCAAAGCTTGGGCTGGCGTGAGGAGGCCGCCTTGTGATCATAAACAAGTGTGAAGGCGCCGAAAGGGAAGCTGTCGAGCGCTGCCTAAAAAGTGGCCGCCTTGCTGTTGAGCTGGTGTGATATAGCCTTGTGGGAGAGTGTGAAGAGGTGCCGGCTGTAAAGAAGGAGCTGCGGGGGCAGCAAAGAGCAAAGAGAGCTAGGAGACACTGCTATGAAAGCTGGGTCGAACTGCTGGGACTCTGGAGCGCAGCCAGATATACGAATCGAATAGTGGCCGCCTAGTGGTTTTACTGGGGGGCTCTGCAAGTGAACTAACGGGCTGGTGTGGGCCGTGTGAGAAGAGAACCGTGGTGGCAACTGGGGAGTTGTGTACAGGAAAGTGGAGACAGGCAAAGACAGTCGGGCTGTTAGCAAGGACTGAAGATGTGGCTTGGGCTAGATGCAAAAGGAGGCTGCTGTGTTGAGCTCTTGGGTTGGTGCTAAAGATTGTGCAGAGGCTCTGTGGTTGGCGAAGCTGCTGGTCTCGACACACAGAGAGTGGGAGCTGCTGGGTTGAGGGTTAGCTGGTGTGGGCACCTTCTGAAGAGAAGTAGCTGGTTTTGTGTGGGCGATGATTGCAGGCAGACAGTGGATGCTGACTAGAGAGAGAGAGCCTTGGTTTTTTGTGTGCATTGGCTGCAGAGGTGCTGATGTGTGGGCTGGAGACAGTGGGGCTCGCCTACGACACTTGGCAGGTAGCAGTTGGATAGAGAGTAGCCGGGCTACAGAGAAAGTGAAGGAGGGTTAGCTGGTGTGGGTGCCCTTTGGAGAGTGTAGAGACCGGGAGACAGAGGCTTGGTTGTCAGACGCAAGGGTGTATTCCCTTGGCAGTAAATCCTGGCTAGAGTCCTGGTTGTCAGAGGTGTATTCCCTTGGCAATAAATCCTGGCCAGAGTCCTGGTTTTTGGTATATTTGCTGAGTTGTACATGGTTGGTGCTTTGTATGTTTTTTGCTGGATAATCATCTGTTTATTGGGGTTTTGAGCTGTCTTTATGGTGTGGGTGGGTGGTGCATGGTGAGAGAGTGTTCCAGCCCGGCTCTGGTGGTGCCCCTGTTCATGTGTGTTATTCCAAGTTTGGGAGGTGGAAGGGCTATAGAGGCAAGGGTCTTTCTTCTTGTTTTTCACCTCACACCAAGCTGCTATGCTGTTGCAAATCTTCCATCTCTAGTAGGAGCCTGGTCGCTCACGAGTTACCTATCAGTGGGGCTGTGAGTGACTGGTACAGCTACAATATGATGGTGGGAGACCTGAAGGGCTAGTCCTCCCCATCCTCTCATAAGTCCTGACCACTCTAACCTCGGTGTCCCAAGTGACAATACCCCAACTGATGATCTGGGTCAATGTCTTGTCTATACCGAAGATGCGGAGAATCCGCTGCTAAATCTGTTGAGCCTTCGGGAAATCCCAAAGGCTAAGACTCTTGGGGGTGGCCGCACACCTTGGGCAAGCTGCCCAGATTGACCTCTAGTTGCCAGCTAAGTAAAGACCTCCAAACTCTTGTGTGCCATCAGCCAAAGAAAGAGAGTGATCTTCCTCGGTCGAAAGTTGTCCCAAAGCCTTTTCCAAAAACTCTTGTGTGCCATCAGCCAAAGAAAGAGAGTGATCTTCCTCGGTCGAAAGTTGTCCCAAAGCCTTTTCCAAAAATTTGAAAGAAAGCGTTGTGATAGGCCATGAGACTACGAGTGTGCTGCTGTTACTACACCGAGAAGTGCCATGAGACTATGAGTGTGCTGCTGTTACTACACTGAAGTGCCATCTATCTCAAGCATTTGGATCCTTCCGCCAAGTTGTGCTGTATATGCAAAGAAGGGGGAATCCAGAATCTCCTCCCAATCTACGGGATCATGCCAAGTCCACTTTCGTGGGTCGAGCTACGTGAGAGGTTGGCATTCCCAAATCTATAGCCACCATAGTCACTCCCTGGCCACCTTGGCTGGTGATAGATCAATGTGCCATTCTCGTACCCGAATATCAATCACCCTCACCCTCTCTTCAAGGTGCAGCCTTTGAGATCCTCCAAGGGGTTGTCTTATGTCTTGAGTCTTCCATGGGATATCCGATAGAGAAAGTAAGTAGATCATTGACCGCCACAAGAATCTCATGTCTGGTAAACATGCCTAACCACACCGGGGGGTTTGAGTTTGGAATAGGAGTCAGCCCTGAGGAATAGCTGAGTCTATTTCGATGCTGAGCCAATCTCTAACTGGATCCCTGTCATGCCTCTCTCTTGCTACTCTTGAGGTAACTGCCTATGTGCAATCCAATCTCCGAGAGACCTGGCTGGTCCCATGTTCAAGGCACCCCAAGATATATGCAGTGGGGCCCAATGGGTAAACAGATTAGGGGGTTCCAAACAAAGGGCTATGGAAGCTACTGCTCTAACGCAACTGGAACACAATGTGTCTGAGGGCTAGCCTAAGATGATCCTAAGCACGAAGTAGACTGGCTGCAAATCTTTCCTCAAAGGCTTGGCTAAATCCACGGGCTCGCATCTGTGTGAAAATCCATCTAGTACTCTGCGGCCCCGGGCCCTCAAGGTTCGAAGTGCGAGCTGAAATCCAAGCCAAGAGGAAATCCTTCCAGGGCTCACACTGGGTAGGAGTCCTCTGACAACAATGAACTTGCCCATCAGGGCATGACTCTGTATAGTAGGATCGATGAGGCCAAGACCCCCTCTACCACTATGTGGCTGAATGATCACTCTCCATGCCACCTTCTCCCTGGCTAGCCACCCAGCACTTTCGGCCCACAAGAATTTTTTGGATCAAACCCTGGACCTGGCCAATACATGCCCGAGCAAAGGCCCAACACGAAGTGATATACCACATGGTGGCAGTAGTACACTTGGTTTGCCACCACCACTCTACCTACTAAAAGGATAGTCTCACTGAGCTCTAATATAAAAGCTTCTTCCGAATACTCAGAAGAAGCGGAGGGAGTTACTGCTCGGGAAAGATGTCGATGCCAACCTGGCAACTAAGGTAGCAAGCTAGAGTACCCCCTCAGGATCCACTAGGAAGCCTCAATTGGTCGCTAAGTCGAGGCAGGTGTTGACCCTACCCAGAAACCACACGACTTGTGCTAGTTGAGCTGCGCTTCTGATGCATGAGAGAAAATCTCAATCACCTCCGTGAATTTTTGGAGATTCCCAACATCTCTTGCAAGGTAGGCTATTGTGTCATATGCTAACTCTGAGTCTATAGTAGCTCCTCCTGCATCATGCGGAGGGGAAGGCACAATCCCTGAAGTCCGGTCTCTACGGCAAAGAGAAAACTACTCATGACCTTAGCGACGAATAGAAAGAGGTACGTTGCTAGACGACAGCCCTATTGAACTGAGCGGGAAAGGAAGAATTTGTTGCCTTGGGCTCCCTGAATGAGAACCTAGCTATGTGATGCTGAATAAAGTCCTGAGACTCCATGAATCCACTCCATGGGGAATCCCATCTAGCTCATAGTGCCCTCCAGAAAGCTCTAATCCTCCCTATCATAAGCTTTCTCAAAGTCTAGGAGTAGCACAATGACGTCTTGTTGCTGCATGCTGGCCGAAGCTATCGCTTCCCAAAAGGTAAAGATGTCTACAATGCTCCGATCCTGAACAAAACCAGTCTGAGTGTCATGGATCAAGTCTGGGAGAGAATCTTGAAGTTGCGTGTTGATGGCTTTGGACAAAATCTTATAGGCCATCCCTAGAAGGGTGATGGGTCTCCACTATTGGATCTCCAATCTTCCACCACCCTCCTTGGGAATCAGATGAATCAAGCCCTCCGTGAGCTTCTTTGGCATGGCACCTGTGACCATAATCTCATTGAAGGCAGCGCAAAGGCCACCTTCCATGAGGTCCCAATGGCGAAGAAAGAAAGAGATAGGAAGTCCATCTGCCCCTGGGCATTTTCCCTTGGGTAATGTCATCACCGTCTCTGCCAGCTCCTCTGAAGTTAAAGGGGTGAATAAGAAAGACCGAAGGGAGGGAGGAACCACCTCTCTTGTGTGCATCCAAACTCTCTCATGTGCATCCATCGTGGGGGGATAAAGGGGCACTAGTGAGATCATAAGAAATCCGTGGTGGCGATGGCTCTCACATGTGGGGGGTCAAAAACAATAGCTCCATCCTGGCCGCGCAACCTACGAATACCGTCTCCCCTCTCTGTGGGGGCCTGCTATCTCAAAGAAATATCCAGTAACTCTGTCACCGGACTGAGTCGAAAATGAAACCCTGGCATGATATATGTACTCCACCCCCTCTCCTCAATGGACTGAATCTCTCTACGAGCGACGCAACAATCTGTTAACCTATGAGGACGGACATTGAGACGTACTATGTTTTACGTCATTAATTTAAATATTCTGAGTCATGGGCCGGGCTTGTCGGCACCATATGTTAAGGATGAAGGGATTGGGTGATCGTCGATGAGAGGCACACCTTGAATATTAGTAGTAGGATAAGGGTTAGGATCGGCCGGCCATGTATGGGCGCCCAAGTGTGAACGGCCAAGTCACCTATAAGAGTCGAATGTAACCCTAAAATCTTCATTCTCATGTGTTGTGAATACAAGAGTGCTCTTGCCTTATCTCTTTGGTTTCCTTCTCCTGTGTGTGTGTGAGAGAGAGAGAGAGAGAGAGTGAGAGAGCGATCGAGCACTGTGTAGCGGCACGGCGGCGGAGAGGCGGTAGAGCGGCGACGGCGGCTCCTTCTTCACTGCGACGTGGGAATCCTTCAAGGCGGCGGTTGAGCGGTGAGTGACACACCTTTTGCATTCTGTTTGAGCTTCCTTCCCTGGTTGTATGCTTGCAGCCATTCGTGGCTCGCATACGGTGTTCGGCAAGTCCCCAGCTACGACCTGTGCGGTAAAAGCGCACATTTTTGGCGCCGCTGCCGAGGAGTTGCCCTGCACTAAGCTCCAGTTTGCAGCTCGGGCTGCTGCGTGAAGTTTAATTTACACTGTAGGAAAGGCGTCTGTGTTGCTGTTGAGGTGTTTCTGTGGTTTTCAATCTCTGTTTCTGCAATTTGTCTTCTGCATTTCTGTTTCTTTTGTTATTTTCCTGCTCCACGTGTGGACGTGCATTCGGTTATCTGGTTTTCTACGTGAGGGGGAATTTCTGAATCCCTAGTGCTGTGTGTGCGAACTGCACCACGGCCAAGGCTGAACCCTAGATAGAAACCCTAGAAAACTTATCCCAAACAAAAAAAAAGAAAAAAGAAAAAAATTAATTTTGAAAAAAAAATTAAAAATAATAAAAATAAAAAATTAATTTAAAAAAAAAAGAAAAAACCAAACGTGTGGAGAGGAAAGATTTTTCATTTGGAGAAAATTTTTTTGAAAAGAAAGAACTCCAATTGACCCACGACCCACAGCCCCGGCCTCGGCCTCGGTCTTTTGATATATATATAGAGGAAAGTGAGCCTCCATAGCTTTCTTTCAAGTGAGAGCTTATGGGAAGTTGTTCCCTATATGTAGCCCACTCCCCAGTGAGCATGTGGGATAAAGCCCTCACCCTTTCCTCCACAAGCAAATAGGCTTTTACCCCTTCCCTCCAAGGGAAACGAACTGTTTTGAGGACCACAGGAGCTCTGGATAGGCAAACACGGTGCTGTAAAGCACACTAGGACCCTTTGAACGATACGCTCGTTTCGAGCTATCACACGTCCTAGATCAGGTTCGACTGTAAGTAAGGGGGTCAAAAACGGGTTAAAAACAATCTAAAAACAAGTAAAAACGAGGTTCAAAATACCCAAGAAACCACTTGTGTGGGCTTCAAGGGTAGTTACCAACGCACGTAGGGTACCCACGTCACATGCATCTACGTTCTGGTCGGGTGCTAGAGCCTGAACCACTAGAAAGTGTTTCAGTTTACGCAGGCTCACACCATCCCTCCACGTTAGCATCTTGGCCTTCGGCTGGAACCCCAAGGGAGTGCAACCCAAGATCCACGAATAGTGGATAGTGACTCATCCTCTGACTCAGAAGCCATGGAAGGACACCCTACCAAGAACCCTGAGGAGACAAGCCAAAACATGCCAGGTTGGGCCCCACAACCCGGATCTAGCATGTTTAGTCGTCTAATAGAGACCTTTAGTAGAGCTACACGCTCTGAACATGCGACAAGCGAAGTAAATGAAGAAGGTGGGGTAGTGGATTCGCCATTCACATCTCATGTAGACCCTATCCTCCCAAAGAGTGTCCATGTGGATATTCTACCCACTTCGTTTAATGAGGGCCCTAGTGAGCTACCACATTCCGATGCTCTTCCTAAAGTAGAGGTCCCTAGAAGCCAATCCATAAGAAGTGGCATTGCGTCCACTTCAAGAGAACCGTTTGGCACACCAAGTCTAGATTGGATATTTCTCAATGAAAATTGGGAATATGATCTACACACAGAGACTCTAACTGACCTATACACGGGTTACACATACCATGTAGGTTGGTTTAGAAGTCCTACGATCTACATCTAGCGCCACTAATCTAGAAGAGCAACAGCAAATGATATGTGAGGTTATTCATAGAATTATCCAATTTGAGAGGCAAAATAGGGGAGTGAACTTAGTTTCCACTGGCCCTATGAGATTTTTGGATACGGGCAAGGCCAAACAACCAACCTTATCACAAATCGGTGAGTCCCATAGACCCTTCGTATGTTGTTTCGCCTGGAGTCTCAATGCAGGTTGAGCCCACGAGCAGTAACTTAGCTTTTCAACCTTGGCTCAACTTTCCATTAAGGAATCCACAATGCCTACCCCAATGATGAGCATGACAGAAAGCGCACCTGTTACCACTGTAGTTAGTACGACACCGCTACCTAGTGGAATAGTACATACAACAGTGCGTGCCGGTGCCTATCAACCATATGTACCTATCGCTACTCATGCTCATGTAGCTCCTACGCCTCTTTTAGTATGCCAATGGCGTATGCTCCACGACCGCCTTATCACAACCCTTATCCAAGAGGAGCTAGGCCTAGTCACATATCATATCCTACGTCGTTTGCCAACATACTCAGACCAACGCCAACTCCTATCAGCCAGGCTAGCCCAGAAGTGCCTCCACTAACTATGCCTGCTCACTTAGGTGATCTCGCAGCGTTTGCTCAGACGATCGGACGATCCATTGCGGAAAACATGCAGGGCATGCCTGAGAGAGAACCTAGAAGCAAGGCAGTACAAGTGGCTAAGCTCACTCAAAACTTCAGTGGTAACGAGGATGTTAGGAAGCACATTGAAGTCTTTGAACACGTGTGTGATTCCTTGGAAGAGCACAATGAGTTGCATAAGTGTAAAGCCTTAGGCTTAACCTTGAGTGGGAAGGCCGGAGATTGGTATCGAACCTTAAGGGTTGAAGAGCGCACTCACTACCCCACTCTCAAGAGATTGTTCTTGAAAGAATACATACGCGAGGGTGTTCTTTGGGGGGTAGCATCTCAACTCCAAAAAGCTGAACGCGAGGAAGGGGAGTCAGTGAGAGACTTTATAAGTCGATTGAAGCATCTAAATTCTCGCTGCACTCCCGATGAACGCTTCAATAACAACCAACTCCTCGATAGATTCATCCGAGGATTGCGCCACGAGGACATTTACAATGGCCTAGTCATTAGAGGTCTTACAATGTGGGAAGCAGTCCACTGCCAATGCAATCCAGTTAGAAGACAACTTGATGATTGCAGGTAAAAAGGTGTCTTCAGAAACAAAATCCGTTAGTTCGCAAGTATCTGGGCACGGTAAAACCTATTGCCAAGGAGCCCAAGATATCTGAAATGTCTGTGAGGACCGACCTTACTAAGGCTCTCCAAGAATACTTTAGGGGTAATCGAGCTCCTCAGAATAGCTGTTACCATATTATAGTAGTGATGTGTGTGAACACACTTAGGACCGCCGGGGCACTTTTTCCCTCACTAGGAGGTTTTTTCCCCCGTGCATTGTATATACGCCCATTATCTTCTAGGGCTAGTTATCTTTCATTTTTGGCACTCATAATACACTACTGTGTTGTGCTCAAGCTTCCTCATCTTCTTGAAGTTGTGTGTGCATTCCTGCAACCCTAATTCCAACAATTGGTATCAGAGCAGGCTTCCTCCTCCCGGGCAGCATCACCGGCACCTGCCCTTCATCTCCTCCGATTGCGACGAGGTTTCACGAGCGTCTGCAGGTTAGTATATGCCGTGGGATAGCCCGTAGGGCTAGGTCGTTTCAGAATTTTGATCTGAAGTCATTTCGCCCTCCGTTTTTGCATTCCAAGTACTGCGCAGGCAAAATCGTCCTACTGTGCAGATTTTCTGTCAAGATTAAAATCTGCAGGACAGGTGCCCACTCGTCTGTTTTGGGCTGTGCTACATAGCACAGGTCGATTTTATACAGGTTTACCTCTTACAGACAGCATTTACATCTAGTAGTACAGTCATTGGCCATGGCTGACAACAATGATGTATTCCGCATGTTGGCTGCTGAGGATAAGTTGGATGGCACCAACTATCCATTGTGGGCATATATGATGCGACATGTATTGGTAGCAAAGGGGTTATGGAACATTGTGCAGGGTATTGATGCACGTCCTATTGTGGCTGGGAATGCTGCAAACACATCAGAAACAGGTACTGTTGATGATGGTGCAGGCACAAGTGCTGTAGCAGCTGTTCGAGAACCACCACTTTCAGCAGAGCAGATTCGTTGGGATGGTAGAGATGCGCAGGCTCATGCCTTGATTGCGCTGTCTGTCAAACGTACCATTATCCCACATATTCGCTCCTGCAGGACTTCTAAGGATGCTTGGGATGTACTTGCCACATTGTATCAGGCAAGAAATGAGGCTCGTGTTGCTTATCTCCGAAAACAGTTGGAGAGTGAGCATATGAACGAAGGTGATTCTATGGATAGTTTTTTGACAAAGATCAAGGATTTCAAAGAGCAGCTCATTTCTGCAGATGAAATCCTGTCTGACAGTTCACTTGTGCAGACTGTTTTGAATGGTCTACCAGATTCTTATCAGGGTTTTGCTTCCACTCTTCGCTTGATGATGAAAGGCAATCCCAATGCCTTATCATTTGAGAAGTTAGTTTCTGTTTTGCTGCAAGAAGACCAGTCAAGGCAAAACAGGAATATTATGCGTGTCGCAGATCAAGCTTTCGTTGCTAGTCAGAGAAGCGAGAAAGGTAAAGCTGGCTTTTCTTCTAGTAAGCAGAAATCTGCAAATGCTGCGCAACCAAAGAAGGAAGACAAAGATGAGAAGAAGGGTGACAAACAGAAGACATTTTGCAAGTACTGTAAGGGAAATGATCATGTCATCAAAGCGTGTCCTAAGCTGGCTGCGAAAGAGGCTAAGAAGAAAGAGGCTGGTATGGCTGTTGCAGATGCCTCTCCTTCTAACAATGAATCTGCTAATGTTGTGCTAGATACAGAATGGGCATTCAATGCGCAGTGCAGTTATGACCCATCTTTGCATGACACATGTATGTCTGCAGTAGATTCAGATGTATGGTACTTTGACAGTGGTGCCACTAAGCATATCACCTCGCAGCGCAGTTTATTCACTTTCCTTGAGTCTGCTCCCATAGGGAATACTGTCACTTGTGCCAATAACTCCTCTTATCCCGTTGAAGGAGTTGGACAGATTGTGCTGAATGTTGCAAATGGCAACACCTTTACACTTTTTGATGCATTGTATGTGCCAGGGATCAAAAAGAATCTGCTGTCAGTCTCCGCATTTGCCAAAACAGGTTTGGTTGTAAAATTTGTGGATGACAGATGTACTGTTCATGATCTCTCTTGTGGTGACATCATTGTAGCATCTGGTTCACTATGTCGAGGGCTGTATAAGCTCAATATGGATGGCAAATGTGTAGAGGATTCAGCATGTGCTATTATGGATACGCAGGCTATTTCAAATGCAAAACTGTGGCATGCACGTTTTGGTCATCTGAATTTTGCAAGTTTGCTACGCCTGCAGAAATCTGAAATGGTGTCTTCTTTGCCTAAGCTTGAGGCACCTGTCAAGCATGTTTGTGAGGGCTGCATATTGGGTAAAATGCAGCGTGCTTCCTTTCCCAAAGATGGATCAGTGAGAGCTGAACGCAGATTACAGCTTGTTCACAGTGATGTTTGTGGTCCCATGCAAACTCCATCATTTGGAAACTACCTTTACTTCGTGACTTTCATTGATGATTTTACCAGGCATGCATGGGTATATCCTTTGAAGGCAAAGTCCGAAGTGTTTTTGTGCTTTAAACAGTTTTTGGTTATAGCTGAAAATGTGTCAGAAAGTAAGATGGGCACCCTCCGTTCAGATCGAGGGGGGGAGTATATGTCTTCAGAATTTAATGCATTTCTGGCTGAGCGTGGGATAAAACACCAATGTACAGTGCCGTATACACCACAGCAAAATGGTGTGGCTGAGAGAAAAAACAGGTCTCTCATGGAAATGGCAAGATGTATGGTTAAGAGTCAAAGTCTACCACATGGTTTTTGGCTTGAGGCTGTCATGTGTGCCACTTATGTACTAAACAGGTGTCCCACCAAAGCATTACAGGTTGTCACTCCATATGAGGCTTGGCATGGCCGCAAGCCATCTGTTGGCCATTTACGTGTTTTTGGTTGCCTGGCATATGCATTAGTGCCTGTGCAACATTGCAGAAAATTGGATGACAAAGCTGTCAAATGTATTTTTGTTGGATATAGTGCTGAGAGCAAAGGCTATCGTTTGTATCATCCACAGACAAAGCGCATTTTGGTTAGCCGTGATGTTGTATTTGTGGAAGATGCAGTTCAGCCCTTGGTTTCATGTACTAAGGAGACAGATATCAGCTCACGTGATGTCTATGATACATTGTTGCCTCTTTTCAGTGGTGCACAGTCAAGTGCAATACCTCATGAGGCAGTTTTTCAGCCTATGCAGGTTTTAAATGATGGCACAGATCAGCCTATATCTGATGCAGATGTGCATGATGCACTTTTGAGGATGAGAGACAAGAGATTGAGGGCTCTAGGAACATGCCTAGATGGCTGGTGCAGACTTTGCGTGACAGCAAGTTGGATGCCCCTTTGTCTAGTCGCACTCGTTCTGGCTCTCATGGTGCCTCTTATGCGTCAGATTGTTATGCATTGGCTGTTTCTAGTATGTGCGATGAGAGTGAGCCTGTTTCATTTGATGAGGCACAAAGTTCAGAAAATTGGATGGCTGCTATGCAAGCAGAATACGATGCTATTATGAAGAATGGTACATGGTCTTTATGTGACTTGCCCCCTGGCAAGAAGGCCATTGGCACTAAGTGGGTATACAAATTGAAGCGTAAGCCTGATGGCACAGTGGATCGCCATAAGGCTAGGCTTGTTGCAAAAGGTTATGCTCAAGAGAAGGGCATTGATTTTGATGAGACTTTTGCTCCCACATGTCGTATGACCACTGTTCGTAGCATCTGTGCATTAGCAGCTCATAATGGTTGGAATGTACATCAGCTGGACATAAAGACTGCGTTCTTAAATGGAGATTTGCATGAGGAGGTGTATGTATCGCAGCCTCGTGGTTTTGTTCAAAGAGGGCAGGAAAACAAAGTGTGCAGGTTAAAAAAGGCTTTATATGGTTTAAAGCAAGCTCCACGAGCTTGGTATGAAAAAATACATGCATATTTGACTGCACATGGGTTTCAGAATAGTCCAACAGAAAGCACTTTGTATGTTAAACGTGTGGATGGTGTACATCTAATCATTGCTCTCTATGTCGATGACATGCTGCTCACAGGACCAAATGAGAGTCATATTGCTGATTTTAAGGCTGATTTGAATGCCTCTTTTGAGATGTCAGATTTGGGGCATTTGCATCATTATTTGGGGATACAATTTAAGCAGTGTGATGGAGGTATTGCTTTGTGTCAGACAAAGTATATTGAAACATTGTTGCGGAGATTTGGCCTTGAAGACTGCAAGCCTATTGCTACTCCAATGGAGACAGGTTTGAAGTTGAGTCTTCATGATGCTGGAGATCACTTTGATGTCACACTCTATCAGACAGCTGTTGGTTGCCTCATTTATGTATGCATTACGAGGCCAGACATTCAGTTTGCAGTCTCACAGGTGAGCAGATTTATGCATCGCCCAGGCATTAAGCATTGGCAGGCAGTGGAGCGTATCTTTCGCTATTTGAGTGGTACTCGGCATCTTGGGTTGTTTTATCCCAAGGGGGGATCATTGCCGCCAGATTTACATGTTTTTTCAGATTCTGACTGGGCTGGTTGTTATGACACACGCGTGTCCACCACGAGTGGTTTTTGCTTCATGCTTGGAAGCTCATGCATATCATGGTTGAGCAAGAAGCAGCCTACTGTGGCCACTTCTAGTTGTGAAGCTGAGTACAGGGCAGCTTTCACAGCTACGGTTGAGTGTGTGTGGCTCAGACGCCTTATGGCTGATTTGGGTGTTGGGCAGCCATCTGCCACCACCATCTTCACTGACAGTCAGAGCGCATTGGCAGTTGCGCGGAACCCAGTGTTCCATGCTCGTACGAAGCACATTGAGGTGCACTACCATTATGTCAGGGAGAGACTCTCTGCAGGAGAGATCAGTTTGGCTTATGTGCCAACACAGGATAACCTTGCAGACCTTTTCACAAAGGCTCTGCCTCGTGAGAAGTTCGAAGCTTTTCGCAAAGCTTTGGGCTTACTCCCTTTTGTGGATTCGTCCACATAGCTAGACACTTCCCTATACATGAGTGCTAGCTCTTGTTCACCGCATCACTCCAGCGGGGATTTGTTACCATATTATAGTAGTGATGTGTGTGAACACACTTAGGACCGCCGGGGCACTTTTTCCCTCACTAGGAGGTTTTTTCCCCCGTGCATTGTATATACGCCCATTATCTTCTAGGGCTAGTTATCTTTCATTTTTGGCACTCATAATACACTACTGTGTTGTGCTCAAGCTTCCTCATCTTCTTGAAGTTGTGTGTGCATTCCTGCAACCCTAATTCCAACAATAGCCATATGTACCCAAGGAGAGAGCAACAATGGTGTTCGGTGTGCTTAGGACCACATAGCACGAGTGAATGTCCCACATTCAGATTTAAATTCAATGGGAATTGCAATGCATGTGGTAAGTACAGCCATCAATCTAAGGATTGCCTAGTACTTAAGCGGATGTTAGCAAATCAGGCACCACTAGCCTGGTCAAACACACCTCAAGTACCCGCGCTAATGCCTGCACAACCTGTCGAGCAACCGTCACTCACAGCACATAGTTCCAAGGAATCCGAATGTAGTCCAGTCTGTGCCGTTACCACCGCCAGTGCTAGGACCACAACCTCCACATCCAAGGATTACTCCTATAAACCAGATGGGTTGTGAGTCACATAGTGCGTGTGGGGATTATGAAGAGGAGATAGACTCCACTGCTCCATATGGGATTGAGACGTTTGAAATGATTCCCCAGTACTACATGGAGGATCATTTCGGGCAAGTCAAGCCTGTATATCAAGCGGCTGCTCTCGCCACAAGAGGGCACAACCTTAATACCTTGGCGAGGAGACCACCTCTTCAATGCTACGAGTGTGGTGGACCACATCGTGTAGCAGAGTGCCCTAATAGGCTACAGAAGATCGCTACTCATATGCAACCAAATTAAGGGAGCACATCGGGAATGCCGGTACTTACATGTAATCGTTGTGGCATAGATCATTTGATCGCTCAATGTCCACATAATCCTAATGCACCCAAGATTACGCCATTGAATTTGGTTGAGGTCACCAACCAAGCACGAGGAACCACACCCGTTGTACCCGCGAATGTAGTTACACGATCAATGCTTCAAAATCAAAACTACATTCTTGAAGAGAGGGATACTGCATCAATCGCTCAGGCAAAGAAAAAGAAAACACGACGAAAGAGATCGCTTAATGCCACGAGCTCCAAGCCCAGTTCAAAGACTAACATAGGGACAGGAGACGACCCCGTGTATATGAATGATCCTGAAGATGATTCTGATTCAATAGAAACCATGGGGACCAAGGCCACTACCTTAAGGGAGGAACCCACTCGGGAGCTCAATGAAGGAGAATCAAGCGAGTACATAAATAAGGGAAAACAGAAGGAAACTTCCTCGGCCCCACAACCAAGTCAATTAATGCCCTCTCGACCACCCAAACTGACTGAGACTCCCCAAGACAAGCCTTATGGGCCAAAAACCCTTAAGAAAAAGATTGGAACTTATCCAAACCCAGTTGAGGAGATTGAACAAGTGCAACACTTAAGGGGTTTGGTGGAAGAAACACAAAGAGAACTGGAGCCAAACCCGAGAAAAATCAAAATTCCAGACACAGTGTTTCCTACGCAAGTTCAGCCTCACCGGAACCATAAACCGTTAGCTATACCTAGTATCATTCGGGAAGAAAGTGAGGATAGGACATCCGGAAGTGGGCAAACACCCTTCTTGCTGGAAAGGATGTTTAGTGAGGGAATGCCTGACCCCATTGAAGAGGAAGTGATTCCATCTTCACCAGTCCCTAGTCAAGGGGCGATGTCTCGAAAAGTACCGTTGAATGTGTCTAAGCTAATGGATTTCATGTCCTCTGAAATCAGAACCACGATCATATCCAAATTATACGGAGATCCTGAGCTATTCTTAGCTCTTCGGGCATTTCTTAATGGAGAACTAAAGGCAGGGCTACCACAATTTGCAAATATGGATAGAGCCGACACGCTTCAAGATGAGGAGGAACATTGGGATCTACAACCCAACCTTGATGAAAACTCGGTCGTCGTGGAAATACCTGTTAACAAGTTGGGACAGTACTTTGAAGGGGACGAATCTAATGCAACCCTCCCCATTACTACCAAGGGGTTAACTCTAAAGGGAATCCTTGATGGTGGTGTTGGCGTGAGCATTGTGACTAAAAACTGTTGGGAATCTATGGGAAGACCTCACCTTGAAGTCACAAACATAGTGGTTAAGATGGCGAATGGAACTATTGCTAAGCCTATTGGAATGTTAAGGGACCTTAAGATCAAGGTTTTGGGGTATAAGGTAAGACATACCTTCATTGTAATAGATTTCTCCAAGCATCCTATGTCATATCAAATGATCTTAGGACGTCCTTTCATGAGGGAAGCACAAATGGTGCATGACTGGTCGAAAAACCATGTCTACCTACAATTCCAGGACTCTGTCATTCGAGTTGATCTTGAGAATGGTCGTGCACATCCTTTAGGAAGCAAGGTTATCATCGATAATCGATCGAATACCACTGTTCATTCCGCCCCATTAAGGTATTGCTATACATGCAAAAAAGAGACTGATGATGGGAAGGATTCTCCTTACATGGATGTCCTACCGGGTATGACTGAGTCGGATAACGTGGATTGGGTACACACCTAGCGGCAACCATAGACACATGGGGAAATAGAGGCACAAGTTGGGTAACACCTCAGGGGCAAGATATGCCACCGTTATAGTGCCAATAAACATGATAGGTGTTATGCACTTGACTCTTGATGGCGAGAACGTGGCAAACTCCACCGACACTGAAAGTAGCGAAGACTCTGACCAATGCAACTCTGAGTATGAATCTCAAGAAGAAACTGACCCTGAGCCTGATGGGAAAAATGAATCAAATATTCACCCAAATGTGGAAGCAAGGTGCTTAAGGCCTAGGACAGTGGCCTCCTGCAGTTCATCCGAAGTGAAGATCGACCAAGTGAGTCCGAATCGGATAGAAACAAAAATCAAATACTTGGTAAGAAGAAAACGAGACATAAGCGCCAACGCTATTGAGCTAATGTACAAACTGCAATAAATAAGGAGAGATCCACTGTAGAATGGCTTAGTTATGTAAGAGCCATTGGAAGATAGCGGATAATTGGGGACAATACCTCCAAAGTGCCATGTGGTGTATTCCGCAACCTCATGACGTCGCCCAATTAGAAATCGAAGAGAAGCCAAAACTAAGTCGTACTGCAAGAAGGCGGCAAAACCAAGAGTTGGCTCAACAACAAAAGGAGGCAGAATTAAAAGAAAAAAACCGGGCACAATAAGAACCAGTAGACTTACACCCCGCACCTGAGCATTTCAAATCATTCACCACAGGGGAACGTAAAGTAGTCTACACAAAATCCCAACCAACGCCTACCAATGGGAGTAGCGGTGTCTACGATGGCCCTGCGGTAGTTAAGGAGATAGACTTAGCAAATCCGGGTGAGGAGTCTAAACCAGTTTTTATTGCTCAAGACCTCACCAAGGCGGAAGAAGCTGCACTTACGAAGCTTCTTAAAGAATTCAAGGACATATTTGCTTGGACATATCATGACATGAAGGGTGTTCCACCCTCGGTGGTGCAACATACGATTCCAATGATTAGCACTGCTAAACCAGTCCAGCAACGTCCCTACCCAATGAATCCTAAGTACGCAAAGATTGTACAAGAGGAAATTGAAAAGCTGGTAAAATGTGGATTCATATACCCAATTGAGCACTCAGAATGGGTTTCTCCGATAGTCATCGTGCCAAAGAAGAATGGGAAACTCAAAGTGTGCGTTGATCTCAAAAAGGTTAATGCAGCCACCAGAAGGGATCATTACCCCTTGCCATATTCTGAACATGTGCTTGAAAGAGTGGCAAGCAAGGAGGCATATAGCTTTTTAGATGGGTACTCGGGTTACAATCAGATCCCAATTGCAGTCGAGGACCAAGCTAAAACAGCATTTATCACGGAGTTTGGAGTGTTTGCCTTTCGCGTCATGGCTTTTGGCTTGACCAATGCACCTGCAACATTCCAACGATTGATAAACACGGCCTTTAAGGAATATCTAAGGGACTTCTGTGAAGATTTCTTAGATGATCTTTGTGTTCATTCCTCTTGGGATGAGCACTTGATGTGTTTACGAAAAATATTTGAAAGGTGTAGATTATATCGCATCTCCTTGAATCCTTTCAAATGCCAATTCTGGGTTAAACACGGAGTTATCTTAGGGCATATAGTGTCCAAAAATGGGATTTCCATGGACGAGAATAAAATTAAGGTCATTCTGGAACTGCCACCACCCACCAACTACAAGGGAGTCCAACGCTTTATGGGCCACGTTGGTTATTATCGAAGGTTTATTCTCTTCTTCACCGAGATAGCTCGACCATTGTATAAGCTTCTCATCGAGTTTATTTGGACCGAAGAATGTGACCGTGCCTATGAGCTATTAAAGAAGGCCTTGGCGAGTGCTCCAATCTTGAGAATGCCTAACTGGGATTTACTCTTCCATGTGCATATTGATGTATCAAACTTTGCTATTGGGTGTGTGTTGACTCAACCTGGAGAACACAAGCTAGACTACCCCATTAGCTTTGCCAGTTGCCAGTTGAACGATGCTGAGATGAACTATACCACTACGGAGCGAGAAGGGTTGGCAATGATATATGCAGTAAGGAAATTTCGTTATTACCTCCTTGCCACCAAGTTTGTTTTCTATGTGGATCATCAAGCATTGTTGTAAACAAACCATGCTCCATAAGAAGAATCACACGATGGCTATTGATTCTTCTTGAGTTTGATTTCACTGTTGTTGTGAGACCTGGCAAAAAACATGTTATGGCTGATCATTTGTCTCGCATACCTAATGGTGAGGCTCCTACGGGGGTTGATGATGACTTACCGGACACTTCCCTATTCATGGTGGAGACAATGCCTGAATGGAGTGAGAAGATTGTTACCTTTTTGGTTAATGGCTTTCCACCCAAGGAGCTTCGTAAAGATCTAGCTCGAAAGCTAATCAAAGAATGTAAACCCTATTGCCTGATAGCCGGGACTCTTTATAAAAGAGGAAAGGATGACGTTCTTAGGCGTTGTGCCCCCGAGAGGATGAGTATCTATACATTTTGCAAGAGGCACATATGGGCGTAGCCGGTGGTCACTTCTCAGGAGACTTAATTGCGCGAAAGATCTTACAATCAGGGTATTGGTGGCCCACTATGTTCCAAGATGCATCACTCTTTGTGAAGGGTTGCGATGAATGCCAACGATACAAGAAACCCCAGAGGAAAGATCAGATGCCCCTACATCCGATCAAAGTAAACCAACCATTTGAAAAGTGGGGTTTAGACTTTGTAGGTCCAATTAGTCCAGCGGCCTGAAACACACAATCTCGCTATATTATTGTGGCCACTGACTATATTATTGTGGCCACTGACTATATGACCAAATGGGCTGAAGCAAAAGCGACACGTAAGGCAGATGCGAGGACAACAGCCAAGTTCCTCTTTGAAAATATAATCACATGATTCGATTGTCCTTTTGAACTTGTGAGCGACAATGGTACGCATTTTATAAATGAAGTGATTAAGGAGCTCACAACAAATTTCATGATATCCCATCATAAATCTACTCCTTACTATCCGACCGCAAGCGAATGGCCAAGCCGAGAGTACCAACAAGACTTTAATCTCTATTTTGACAAAGACAATTGAAGCTCATCGCACGGATTGGGATCTAAAGCTTACAATAGCTTTATGGGCCTATCGTACTGCGTACAAAGTGGCTATTAATTGCACACCATTCAAAATGGTATATGGCCAAGAAGCAGTCATGCCGTGGGAATTTGTCATTCCTAGTCTTCGTGTTGCTACTCAAGAGGGTTGGGATGGTAATCCCTTGGTAGAGCGTCTATATATCCTTGAGCGGCTAAACGAAGAAAGACAATTGGCTGTATACAATGCCCTTGTGGAGAAGGATAGAAGGAAAAAATGGTTTGATCGCCATCTAAAGGACAAGGACATCAAGGTTGGGGATAAAGTCCTGATGTATGGAGTGCGAAACGAAAAGAAGAAGCTCAAATATGCTGGTAAGGGACCATATAGAGTATGTGAAATTACCCCGCAAGGTACCATCAGAGTGGAGACTCTCGAGACGGAGTTGAAACCATTGGATTCCTTAATGGGAGTAAATTCAAAAGATACTATGACCCCCTGAGCCAGGAGGAGTTACATGCAATCCATCAAAAGAAGGCAGCTAAAGAACAAGCTGAGCTTAAAAAGATACAAGCGAGAGTCGAAGCCAAAGAACGTCAACAGCGTGCTAGGAGACAACGAGAAGCCAACTTGGGAATTACGCAAGTATTTTTCAAGGAAGCAGAGGAGGATGCACTGGAATCTGACCCACCTCTAAGATACCCAATTGAGTTACAGAGTCCTTATTACGGGGAGGTGCTGTATAATGCATTATTGGATACAGGAGCTCAACACAATTTGCTATCATATGGCGTGTGGTGTCAACAGGAAAAACCACCTTTATCCAAGAGTTCTATCCAAGTCCAAGGAATCAACAAGAAGAAAACCCCTGTCTCAGGAATTTTGCACACTCCGGTTGCTTATGACAAGGGAACCATAATTCAAAGCTTTTTAGTTATGCCTGCTGGTACCATGGAAGGGACTGTAATCTTAGGGCGCACATGGATGATGGCCACCAAAGTGCAATATCGATTGGGCAACCAAACAAGTCACAACGCAAGAACCAACACTAGGTCTAACTGCTCAAAATCCCGCACCTAAGTCATCCACTCAAATATTAGATAATGAAAAATCACAAAGTCCAGTGGCAAAACCATCTTCGATTGTTGGCCACCCCTCTAACGCTTCAACGCCAAGAGTGGAAACAGGCAAGGTGGTCCCTAAAGCTTCGCTTACTATGCCAAAGAGTACATACAAATGGGTCCCCAAAGCTTCGTTAACAGCTACTTCCCCTGCTCAATCTCGTTCAGCCACCAAGAAGCCTCGTAAAAGGAAAGCAGCTACCCACCCGAGAAAGGGCAATGTAACATCGTGATGGATCCCTAAAAAATTATTAGTAGCCCAAGGGTACTACAAGGGGAATGACCTAATTTGGGTCCCTAAACATAAGTTGAATCCCTCTACATCACCTGTAAAACCTTGCAAACCAATTATTGCCACCCCAATGACAATTCAAGACCGTGGTAAGGGAAAGGTAATAGAGTGCTCCCCACCACTTCTTCCAGAGTTAGTTTGGATTCCCAAACGATATCGATCATTACCACCTAGCTCAGGAAGGGGGTGCCACATGAAGCTTCTAGCTCCTCATGCCAGGCACACACTCATATAGAAGTTTCTACATGCTCTACACCTACTCTTGTCAACACCCAACAAAAAACCGATGAGTCTACGTCTCCCCTTGTAATAGTATCGTCGGAAACCATTTCCTCCATTCGCCAATGGGAGCGTACACTACCATCTCTGCAATTGGATGTGGCCACAAGGGTCATAAAAAGCTATCTGCCCACATCACAACCTATGACCCGGACAAATTGGTTCCAAGAGGCTGCAACATCATTGCAAATAATATGATCTACCCAAGGAAAGGGGGAGCATGTACATACTCACGCTCGACATTCTAATGCTTCCTGCTTAACCTTTTTCCCTGACCATGTAATTGCCAAATTCAAGGGGATGTATATATATAGCTTCATACATTTAAAAAAAAAACAAAGAAAAGAAAAACAAAAAATAGTAAAAAGAGCAAGAGCACAAAAACAAGAGAAATATTCGTATATAATCAAGAACTAGATTGTCCTGTCACATAAACCTACTGATGCTATATCTGTGTTTGCAGATATGGCAGATGCCCGATCATCATACACTTCATCCACTCCTACCTTTGGTGAGAGGTATCATCTGTACCTTTCTCAGATATTCCACATGTGCTATCCTGTAATTGAAACTGAATGGGATCATATAGATGTACTAGCCAGAGAGGAAAATGTTGAGGAATTAGAATGGCTAATTCGCCTATTGACCATGACTGATCCCTACTCTGTAGAGGACATATCCCCGATAGCCCAATACTTTCCTTTTCCACAAGATGACTATCCTCGCATGGTTACATTTTTGATGAGTTTATGTGGATGGGAAAATGAAAAGGAAATATCTGACAATGATGAATGGATGGATGAAACTCATGGCACTACTGAGGTTGACTTTATTTGTTTGGATGATGCGGATAGAGGCTTAGCCTTAGGGCTAGAGCCAGGACTCTACAACATTCTCTTACCGTATCCTCAGTAGTAGTGTGGTGACTGGTAGGTAGGTTAGCGTTTTCAAGTTTTTTCTAGTTTAGATTCCTTAAACAAGTCTTGAAATTTTCACACTGATGTGCCTCTCGAGGTATAGTGCTTGTTAGTTGATTGTACAGGTTGAAAAGTTTGAGGTGGGTTCGCTTTCAAGTCCTGAGACTGCCGCAACGTTCATCAAAATATATCTACATCAAATTGCAAGCTGTCTCGTCAAATCAAGGAGATCTCCAATTACAGGTGTAATTCTTCCATACCCACTCTCTTTCGTTTTTACTGTTCAATCAATTGCATAAACTATAATGCATGACCACATGGAAATTGTCAATGTACTACTTAGTTTTTGAAGTTGCTTGCATGCTAGTGTAAATCATTAATGAGCTTAACTTTATTGGAAATATTCCTAGGCAGCATGACGTCTTTAGTTAACCTTGGAATACGATTGTCTTAGGTCTAGGGTCAAACCATCTTAATATTTGACACTTGGCCATGTGTGTGTTGACCTCTAGGACATAGCTATTACCCCTTTGTCGAAAGGATGCAAGACAAATTATAGTTCAGGAGCGAAGATCAAAAGAAATAATTTTTTTTAAAAAAGCCTACAATAAATGGCAATACAAGTCTATGATGTGCTTTAATGTTGGCCTATCGCCTTATTGATACTTGGTAGGCGAGTTCTACTCCAGACCGATGCCTTGGTTGGTAGGGGGTAGCCTTGCCTAAAGTGAGCTAATAGATTCCTGGATAATGCCTTGTGTTAAACATGGTACCAGGATCGATGTTAGTTTTGCCTTAGGAAGGTCGCCATTGTGTGTAAAAATTGTCACGTGCATTTTTTTTTAAAAAAAAGTAAAAAGCTCCTGTAACTCTGATGTTTCTTGTGTCCCTAGGCTTGTGGTATTAACTTGTTCTTAGAGTAGACACAGTGTGGTCATCTGTTTATTTATTAAGCTTGGTTATTTTCCTTGACTTAGGCCAGTTATAAACCTTGATTAACCTTTGACACCTTGCTTACTCTTGATTTACTTTCAATAATTTTAAACTCCTGTTAATTTGCTACACTAGCTCATTCATGTGACCCTTAAACTAAGTTCTCATAGCAACATCCATTGTGGTCTAACATGCTTGAATTTATACACTTTATATCTTTTGAATTCCAGCATACCTTCACTCTACTTCCCTGTTTTGCAGACGGTCAACAACAACCCTCTCGAGCTTACCATACCATAGCTTCCGAGGACGGAATCTACATCAGGAAGGGGGGCATGTTAACCTATGACGGACATTGAGACGTACTATGTTTTACGTCATTAATTTAAATATTCTGAGTCATGGGCCGGGCTTGTCGCGGCACCATATGTTAAGGATGAAGGGATTGGGTGATCGTCGATGAGAGGCGCACCTTGAATATTAGTAGGATAAGGGTTAGGGATCGACCGGCCATGTATGGGCGCCCAAGTGTGAACGGCCAAGTCACCTATAAGAGTCAAATGTAACCCTAAAATCTTCATTCTCATGTGTTGTGAATACAAGAGTGCTCTTGCCTTATCTCTTTGGTTTCCTTCTCCTGCGTGTGTGAGAGAGAGAGAGAGAGAGTGAGAGAGCGATCAAGCACTGTGTAGCGGCACGGCGGGCAGAGAGGCGGTAGAGCAGCGACGGCGGCTCCTTCTTCACTGCGACGCGGGAATCCTTCAAGGCGGCGGTTGAGCGGTGAGTGACACACCTTTTGCATTTTGTTTGAGCTTCCTTCCCTGGTTGTATGCTTGCAGCCATTCGTGGCTCGCATACGGTGTTCGGCAAGTCCCCAGCTACGACCTGTGCGGCAAAAGCGCACAGAATCTAACTCTCAATCCACGAGCTGTTTGGGGAACTCTCTTGAAGGTGCTGTAAAAAGACTAGGACCTCCTCAGGTTCCTCTCCTAATCTCCAAATCCCTCCAATCTACTCCAGGCGCGCTGCATCTTGTAAGAAAACACTGATCTCCCCTAGGCCATCATCCACCAAAGTGCACTTTGTAGAGACTAAGGAAAAGTCTAGTCCTTCCCATATTTGCTTGATCTGGTTGTAGATCTCGAGGTCCTGAATGAGGCTATCTGGAATCCTAGAGCTCATATGCATATCATGCCTCCATGGGTCCTCTAGGGAAAAAATAACTAGGGCATGATTTGATGTAACAAAGTGTATTAGTGGTGCACATGCACATGGGGATGGGCCTAGGCACATGGAGTTAGGGTCCATTTACACATGTGGGGCGTATGGGGACCTAGGGGTCTAAATAGGAGAGTACTATCATGTATTAGGACCTTTTGATCTTTTTACTCACTTTATGACATTTGGTCATCTTTTACATGTGCAAGGTGACACTCCCTCATGTATGAGTGTGCTTGGTGAGCTACACCCATGTGTGGACTCCATGTGATGAGTCTAATCCATGTGTGGACTCCATGTCAATGAGTCTAATCCATCTCTAATCCATCATTAATCTTCCTTAAATCTCCCTCCCCTCTTGCATTGGTATCAAAGCTCTTGGCTTAGATCCATTAGAGCCTTTGGCTTAGGTCCTTGCTTAGGGGGTGATTAGTGTTAATTATTTTTGAAATTGATTTTTACACAGTTTGTAGATTTGCTAATTTCTTGTTTGACAAGATTAGCAAAGAGATTTCTATTAATCATTTTTGAATTGTTGTTAAACACTATTTTTTGAACCCTAATTGAGTTTACTGTTTGATTCTTGAACGATCTTCTTGATCTTGATTTTCTTAATGTTGATTTTCTTGATTTTCGAATTAGGGTTTACAGAGATTTCAGCAACCAAAATTGAGAGATTTTCTTGCATTATCCTGCTTAAAGAGCTTACAGTTCCAATTATTAATCCATAAAGCCTCTATTTCTATTCTATTTTCCAAAATCTTGGAGTTCTTAGAAGAAGATTTACAAGAAGCTTGGTTCCTTAAGCAGTTTTGCAAAAAAATTCATTACAGTTTTAAAGATTGGTGCAGACTGTGCAGAATATTCAGATTACAAGTTTAGGCAGAGTACAGTTACTGTGTAGACATCAAGATTGTTGTGCAGTTTTCAAATTTCTATCTAGATTATTGTGCAGAGTGTAAATTTCTGTGCAGTTTTCAGATTTCTATGCAGATTATTGTGTGCACTGTGCAGATTGTTGTGTAGAACATAATTCTGGTGCTGATTATTATAATAGTTGCATATTCTGTGCAAAAAATTGAAGATTACTCCAGTTCATTGAAGTTTGTGCAAAGTTTTATGTAACTGTGTGCAGAGGTCCTTGAAACAGTGACAATCAATGCAAAGATTATATAGAAAATCCATAAAGATTATCAAGAAAACAGTGCAGAGTGAAGAACTTAAGTGTTTAAAGCAAGATTGGTGCAAAACTTTACATCAGTATAAGTGATCTTTATCCTAAACTTCATTCTATTCTTGGTTTTCTTGTTTTTGTGCAAGAAAAAGTATTTAACAAGTTGGTCTTCGCAAGAAAAGTCAAAGACATAGCAATCCCTCTCAGAATTGAACTAAGATCATTGGCAAGCTAATGTGATACCATTTTCACCAAGGGATTCCACTGCTTTAGAAGAATTGACAGATCTTGTTAGATATCCAGCAAACAAGTCAAACAGTTATACATCTTTCTGCAATCAGGGCAGTTGCAAGAAAATCTTGATGAATGCTTAGCAAGAATAGTTTGAATCAGTCCAAGATTGACAAATTTATTGACAATTGAATGTGTGCATGAAGAAACCAGTGAAATGTATCTATGTAAACAGTTAACAAGCCAGCTATTGGATGTATGCTTGTGTATCACTGACCGACATCAAGAAAAAGCAACAGAGAGTGTAATTTTTTTTAATTTGTGCAAAAATTTACAAAGTCTATTCAAGAAAGCTTCAAGAAAACCCTAAATGCAGTTGCAGCAAAGTAAAGAACTTAGATTTGAACAAGCACTGAAGGGCGAGAAGCTACAACAATTAGAGTTGGGGCCTCTGAACTCTTCAAGGACGCCGTCATGGAGAAGTAGTAGCTGAGGTAGTGGAGGAGTATCTAGATATGGTGCTAAAGATTTTGCAAACATCAGTGCTGTAGAAGTGTAAAAGGAGCTTGGTGAATGTACCGAAAAGGCATCTGAAGCCTTGAAAGAGGAGGTTGACTAGCCTCCCAAAGAAGGATCCTCAGATGAGGTAGACATTGCCAAGGAAGAAACACGCAGTAGAGCCTACACACTACGCTTCTCTAGGAGCTTTGCGACCAATGCAGGCCAGTAAGACTCCAGCTAGATATTTGCAACCTTCACAAGAGTGGCTATTTTCTTAGTCGTGATGGCAATGCTGTCATCGTGGAGAATGAGGGAGGCATACGTGTAGGCCATCGCTTGATCAACAACATTAATGGCCATCAACATTCACGTAAGGTAGAGTTGCTCTGTGACACTGGTAGATCATAGTTTCCAAGTGACAACCATTGTAGCATCTCAGTGTTACATAGCTTGGCACAATCACATGCAGTTCGTGCAGCCGAGGTGTTCAACGCACACTTTCAGAATTAGCGCATTTTTTTCAGCATCAACACAAACATTTTCATGGAGCACGTACTGAGTGTTGCGCTGCTACTACTGGACACACACTTTTCAGCATCAATGCGCAGACAATGCAAATTTCAGTGCTTGACTCTAACACAAGAAGGCACGCTGCTGCTGCTGCTACTGAGTGTTCTCTGCACACCACAACACAAGTAGCTCGTATCTCAGGCGCGCAGTGCTACTGTTGGCATCACAGGCACGCAGGGCTTCGCTTCAGTGTTTCAAGAGACCACCACACTTCTTAGCGCAGTATGAATGATATGATCTGAATGAATTGTTATCTGATGATGAGTTCTATATAAGGGATCTTTATCCCAGGAGTCTGTTGGGTTCACCAGACACTGTAAGGAACCCCAGAAAACAATTAAAAAATTAAATTTTGACACCTTAGAGTGGGGATCTCCCCTCATGAAGTAGGTGCCTTTTTTCTCATCATTACCCCCAATTTTTAATCAATAAAATGAGATATTTCATCTCTCCTCTCTCCTTTTTCAAAACTAGATCCAAAAAGTAAGCTGAACTGACCCAAAAATGGTCAAAAATTGACCAAACAGATTTGGAAAATTCTAGAATCAGTTTGCTTGGTTAGAGGCTCATTTTTTCCTATAAATAGAAGCCTCCACCTTTGTAAAAGCTTAATGGTGTTTATGCACAGTTACTCTACTCCTGTCTCCTGAGCCATTTACATTGAATTTTTTAATAATTCAATTGTTTTTGGCCTAATCCTCTCTAAAGTGAATTGGTGGCCACTCTTGCTTCAAACAAGAGTAGAACCCTCAATCCCTCAAGCTAAAGGAGAGCTTACAAGCTCCATGTAAGCTAATTCTCTTACTTTGTTTAATGAAAAATTTATGGTTTTCTTGATTTTTATGTTTTACAGATGATTGAATTAAATTCAAATGCTATGCCTTTGATGGATAGGCCACCCCCTTCTCTTCTTTACATTCCAACCTTTATCAATCCAAGAAAAGATTAACTAAGTGATTAATTCACTCTTCTTATTATCTACTCTCTTGAATTTAGAAATTGTGTAGATTAGAGTTCTATAATTCTAATTTGGGTTAGTTAAGTTAAATAAAGATAGATAAATGTAAGGTTCCTCCCTTCCAAGATGAGAGAAACACTTAAGATAGTTCGCTAAGTCTTATCTTGGGAAAAATTTCCTATTCATCGACACCTTGACCCTGCAGAGATTCAAGGATACGATTTATAGATATGACCTAGCTCTATCCCGCAGGGGGAGCGTGATTTTCTAAACATCAAATCACCCATAGGGTAATCGATCCTAAATTGGGCAACTACTAGACTTGATTTCTAGGGACAACGCTTTTTTCCTCATCTTATGCAAGGCACAGCCGCCGCTGGCCTAGTCTTCTAGAATAGAGTTGCCCAGGAACCTAACTATCTAGCGTAGGCTTTCACTTAATCTGTTGGAAAGCTACCCGACTAATCGGGTCCACCCGTCCGTAGGTTCCGTCAGGGCATTCCATCCTCCCACTTTCCACCCTACTCATGCATCAATTTATTTTCTAATTAATCCTACCACACTGTTTGACATAAATAAACATATTCCTTAATTAAAGCCCTTTTTCACAAGGTTCGTTAAAACAGCCTTCTTACACAATACAATCATACCAAAGACAAGATGTAATTATATAAAAAGTTTATACATGAACCAATTCCATACAAGCCAAACTGGCTCTCTTATTCTTATTCTGCCGATGATCTAGAATTTGGCCTTCCAGCCTCTACATGCTGGGCAAAACCCTACGGGACCATACACCTCATCGTCGGCCGCTGGCGACGAGGACTCAAGCCGGCCTGTCGCCCTCTCAGGCTCCATTGCTCGATCCTCCCGCCCCTCAGAGGGATGTTTGCACACTAGGGTGGGCTTATTTACCGCACTAGCCTGGGCCCTCAGAACTAGGCAGCCTCATAATCTCTCGCCTCAATCGGCGATCCTTATTCTCCCAAAGGTATGAGGGATACCTTGGGCCATTCCCAGGCTTTGCTAATGACGCCGCCCGGCTACACAAGCACGGAAAGGAGTTAGCGTTGAAGCCAAAAAAAAAATCTTGAATTCTAAAGATAACAACTTCAATGCAATTTACTAAATATAGCATTCATAATTCATGAAAATAACAATTTCAACGCAATTTATCGAATACAACATCACATAATTCGTAACTTCATATAATTTTTATGTCGTCATTTTAAAAGGAAAAGACACCATTCATTAACACTAATTTAAGAAAAATATCTTCTTTTTAAAATTAACCAAGCTAACCTGGCCACCGTTTCCTTGAGGGGCTTGAAAAGAGAGGACTGGAGCCGCATTGGCCGCATCTTCCCCCATCTCGTTGTTACGTGCTCCTCTTGAGGCAATATTTTGTCATCTCCGAGATAAGGCCATCTTAGGCGTCGCCTTGTAGAGCTCGCTGCTGTGATCGAATCGCTTCAGTCGGATCTGAATTCCGAGCTCGTTTGCTCACCGTATGAGCAAAAGAATATGGCGCACGAACCCTCTCTTGAGTCAAAAAAAACCCTTATTAAAGTCTACGCAAAAGGGGGGGGGATTGTGAGATGTCCTTAAGGGCAAAGGGCAAAAACGTGGAGAGGGTTGGGAGGGGTTGCTGGAAGCCTCTCTGTAAGTCTCTTCACACGGGGGGGAGAAGAGTTAAGGACACTGGCTTCTAGCAAGAGGGGGATGGAGGAAAATTGGCTTATCTGAAAAGAGCCAAATGAGGGGGTGTGAGAGGGGTGGCTGCAAGGGCGGCTGTACTTGCAGCAAGTACGCTACACAGGGACGGACGGCGGTACGGACGGCGGCACAACAGGGCATACGCTACACAGAAATGCGTGCCGTTTGTGGAGCACCCCGGGGGTTTATATAGCTGAGGGATGAGGGTACGGGCGCTGCGCAAAGCAAGGACGAAAGGACGGTGTACCTTCAAAGGCTATGGATCAGTGGCCTGCATGGGTCCAGGGGAAAGAAGTGGTACGCATGTACCTTATCTGGTCTGGGGCAGCATGGGTGTCCACGTAAGGGTACGCGTGGACCATACAGTGGGCGGCCGTCCTTTGGTTCTTGGGCGGTCATTGTACGGGCACCCTAGTAAGTATGTACGGACCAAATTTTGGGACGGGATAACCAAATTTGGGGCGTCCGCCTCGATTTGCGTGCCGGACCGCCCTGGGGGGCGAATTTTTTTTTTTGTCTAGGAGGTTCTCTTGGTCGTAGGTTACAATAAAAATGAGAAATGGTCAGCCATACAAAGGAGGTTATGGCAAAATTTTTCACAATTTTGTGAAAAAGAAAGTTTGTTTTTATGTTGTTCCAAAAGCGTAATTCCCACCATTTTTGTATCTAAAAGAAATATTATAATTACTCAATGTACATATTCACCTATGAATATGCATGGATATCATTGATAATTATTACAAAAGTGTTATTCTTATTAAATTAGATTTTTATGCATAGAAAGATACATAAAGGAATTATTTTTATTACAAAAGGTTATTCTTATTAAATTTGATTTTTATGCATAGAAAGATGCATAAAGGAATTATTTTTATTACAAAAGTGTTATTCTTATTAAATTTATTTTTTATGCATAGAAAGATGCATAAAGAAATTATTTTTATTACAAAAGTGTTATTCTTATTAAATTAGATTTTTATGCATAGAAAGATGCATAAAGGAATTATTTTTATTACAAAAGTGTTATTCTTATTAAATTAGTTTTTTAGGCATAGAAATATGCATAAAGGAATTATTTTTATTACAAAAGTGTTATTCTTATTAAATTAGATTTTTATGCATAGAAAGATGCATAAAGGAATATTTTTATTACAAAAGTGTTATTCTCATTAGATTTGTTTTTATGCATAGAAAGATGCATAAAGGAATTTTTTATTATAAAAGAGTTATTCTTATAAAAATTGATTTTTATGCATAAATAGATGCATAAAGAAACTTTTTTTATTTTAAAAGAGTTATTCCTATCAAAATTGATTTTATGCATAAAAGAATTTTTTGATAAAAGTGTTATTCCCATTCAAGTTGATTTTTATGCATAAATGGATGCGTAAAGAATTTTTATATCAAGATTAGAATTCTGTTAAATTCTATGTTTAAATTCTATGAGTATTTGATAAATGAATAATTAAATACTCTGAGAGAGAAATTTCTATCATTTTATATTCATACAGATTGTAAAAAGAAAATTCGAGAAATTTATCGAGATCAAAATATTAAGATAAATTATTAATTTATTCCTCATTGGAATTCGTAACTAATTAAGGAATGAGTTAAGTGAATATTCAAAGAAAGAAATTCAGTGAAATAGTAACTGAATTATCAAACCTTTTCGAGATAGATAGTTCAGGAAAAATCTTATCCGACTCGAACCTTAAATCAGACTATGACCAAGACCAAACTCTTTCGTCAGTTTCGAGGAAAGAAGGTATGACCAGTTAAAAAAAATACACTCAAAACTCCCACCAAATCTGAAACTAAGTTTGAGACCCTTCGAATTGATCTGTGGATCAAGGTTAACGAATTCGAGGAATTCTGGTATAAAATTTTGAATTTTGATCAAAAAGTTTTGGGGATACTGATTCAAGAAATACTCCTTGTATTCAAAAGAAAATCAAACTGGAAACTTGCATAGAAACCCTGTTTTCTTAAAGGACTTGCATAGAAACCCTGTTTTCTTAAAGAAATACTCCTTGTATTCAAAACTTGCATAGAAACCCTGTTTTCTTAAAGGACTGTCTGATGTGAATCAAATAGATATGAATGAATGGATGAGATGTAATGGATGTGAATGTGTATGTGAAGAATTCATGTGAATGTGTATGTGAAGAACGGATGTGTGAATGTGTATGTGAAGAATGGATGTGAATGTGTTGTGAAGAATGGATGTGGATGTGTATGTGAAGAATGGATGTGAATGTGTACGTGAAGAATAGATGTGGATGTATGTGAAAGAATGGATGTGGATGTGTATGTAAAAAAATGTGATGTGATGTAAAGAGTTGTGATGTGACATGAATATCTGTGGATGTGAAGTAATAGATATGAATGTATGGATAGATGTGGGTAGTCGTACATGTGAACAATTGGATGGATATGGATGAATGAGATGAGATGTGTATGAATGAGATATGATGTGGATAGAAGTGATGTGATATAATGTGGATAGAATGTATGTGATGGGATGGTGATGAGAATGAATGTGATGAATATGAATGAATGAATGTGATGGATATGAATGAATGTGATGTAAATGAATGTGATGGACGTGAATAGATGTGATGTGATGTGATGTGATGTAAATGAATGTGATGGACGTGAATAGATGTGATGTGATGTGATGTAAATGAATGTGATGGACGTGAATAGATGTGATGTGATGTGATGTGATGTAAATGAATGTGATGGACATGAATAGATGTGATGTGATGTGAATCGGGATGTGAGTGAATGAGATGTGATGTAAATTGGGATAGATGTGAATGGATGATATGTGATGTGAATGATTATGATGTGATGAGATGTGGATATGGGTAGATGCGAGTGAATGAGATCTAATGCGGATAAATGAGGAAAGATGTGATGAGATGGAAAATGATGTGATGAGAATGGGAATACATATGAAATAAATGAGGATTGATGTGGAACAATTTGGACAGAGGAGAGTTCGTTATAGAAACTGTATTTATGACTTGTTTTTAAATGATTGTTTTATGTCAAGAATGCTGGGGAAGCATTTTGACCGTCTTGTGAATGAGGTCGTGGAGACCTAACTGATAAAGTTACAACAGTTGACGGAGAGTCAACGGAGGACGTCTCGCGTAGCAAGGTCGGCTGAGGTCTTGACCAGCCTCGGTTCAATTTAAATGGTGAGCTTCCGGTACAGTGGATGAGGGACCAAGGAAGTGGCCTATGAGTGAAGCGCTAGGTGACCTGCGAAGGATCCTAAAAAAGGGTACTGACCATACGGTGCTCGGGCTCTAGGTCACTGAAGATACCCACACGTACATCGTGGAAGATATTGGAACAAGGAGTAAGAGTTGTTTTTTGAATTTGGGCATGGATCTGGTTGATTGACCTTGTTGGTCCTCAAACAGATGAGTCCATGGCTCTTTTATATGGATCTGTTAGTTGATCTTGCTGATCTTCAACGGAGATTCCATTTTAATTTTTATAAGTGAATATATTACTGGGTACTATGAGCTAGGAACTGTCGAAAAGGCCCCTGAGTAGACAGGTGGTAAGCATTCTGTTGTTGCCAATGATGCCATAGGTACACCGATGAAGGAAAAATTAGAAATTAGGATTCAACCGGATATTTTGGAGCATTATGATCAGTGATACTATAGTTTCATTAAATGATTATTTTAAAGATAGCCGAATCTATGAAAAAGGCAATTTCATATTGGGTGTGTAAGTGGTGTGACTAGTTTTAATTTTGCATGAATATCCAGCTAGGGGCCTAGAAACTCTTTTCCCTGGTACGCGGGATAAAAACCTAACCAAATTCTTAAATGGATCCCATCACTATAGTGGTTGTGGGCGGTTGGCTAACCCACGGGACTGGACTAATGGATCCCTAATATGAGACTCAATTCTGTTGTGGTATGATAGATGAAGTAAATCCCGAATAAAAAAATTATTCTATGGAAAAGAATCAACGGCTGTGCCTCTCAATGAGGAAAAAACGTTGGTCTCTATGATCCAAGTGCAAGTCTTTTCCTTGATCTGACTATGGGAATCATGGGTTTGGTTAGATCAGTTCACTTAGTTAAGGCTCTTGACTACATTAGAGTAAAAATATCCTAGAGGAATCGCCCGTGCTTTGCGGGCGAGGGAAGTTTTTCTGGGCTTGGTTTTGGAAGAACCGAGGGATTAGTCTCTTGTCCAGAGATCCGTGGGCGAGGCCCCGAGTGAGGGACTCTACCCCACGCAAGAAGTGCTACTTCCGCTGCTAGCACCCCTGAATTTGTTGCGCGGAGGGGATAGGGATCTTTCACCAACAAGTCATTGGGAGAAGAGGAAGGTATTCCTTCCTGAGGCTTGGAAAGCAAACTATCATGGGAAAGCCTGAAACTCCAAGTAAAGGGTAGGATGCCAGGTTAAAGTCATGCTGCCACTGTGCAAAGAAGGCTTGTGCCATACGCAATGCAACGGAGCTCAGCTGCATGACAAGATCAGGTGCCGCTGGTGAATCGAACTCAACCTAGTAGTAGCCATGCCCCAATGGATGAATATCCATGATCTTTGCAAGCACACCTAGCAGGCTAGCTTGAAGAAGATCCTTGAGTTGGCCACACACAAGGCGGCTATATCGACAATCTTACATACCAAAGTGGAGGCCTCGAGGGATGTGACAGTCGTAGCAAGAACTAGCAGGTCCACTTCTAAAAATAATAGGTAGGTAACGACGGCCTCGGTCGTCGTTACCTACCTCGGTCGGTCGTGGAGGCCTCGAGGGATGTGACAGTCGTAGCAAGAACTAGCAGGTCCACTTCTAAAAATAATAGGTAGGTAACGACGGCCTCGGTCGTCACAAGAGACGGAATGGTTACCATGGAGTCCTCCTGGGGGTGAAGACTAGAAGAGGCTAAAACTTACCGAAAGTAAAGAACTCCCCACCACGAGGTGAGGGCTCTACCGATGATAATGGAGAAAAGAAGGGGGGGAGGCCGACAGGGCAAGAGGCATGAGCAGGGGGGAGCGAAACGCAGATGGGAGTAGCAAGAAAAAAGAAAAAGGGGAGAGAGGGGGGCAGGGAGTGGTAGCACTAGCGGGCTAGGAGGTGCAAACGGAAGGGGGGGCGTAGGCAGAAGAAAGGGAGAGGCAAAGGCAGATAAAGGGGGGCAAAGGCAGGCAAAGAGGGGGGGAGGGGTGAAAATGAGCAAAGGGCACAAATTGTGGCGGGGTGTGTGTAAGATTCCTCCTCAGCCTGAATAACAATTCAGTCTCTACTTCAATCCCTTGTAATAATTCTATGTTTCTGAATACAAGAAAATATTATTTTTCCTTGTTTGGCCTAGTGAGATAAAAATTTCTAGAGAGTGGTAAATCAATATTGGGATATTTTTGGATAAATAAATTCTACAAATATCAAAAAAATGTTTCCTTGAAACAAAAAATCAAAATAGATTTTCCAAGGTGCAATTGGAATTAATAAAAATTGATTTAGAAGACCTTAGCCTAAGGGTCAAGATTTTCGATTTTTTTTTATTATGGTCCAATTAAGGTTCCTATGGACCAATAAGATTAATCCAAGTGTTGGGACAAGATAAATCCAAAGAATAAAAGGAAATACCCAAAAATGAGTAAATGCCCACATAAGATGAAGAGTTGACTAAGTTCTAGGTTTATTAGTTAAAAATTATGAAGTAATAATAAAAAAATGAGATATTTTGGAGTAATCATTCATTTTTGAAACATGGGTAAGGAAAAGGGGGCCCTTCAAGGAGGTGCCTATTTCACATGTGTGGATGAGTTTTAAACTAAAAAATAATAGGATATTTTTATCTCTCCTCTCCTAAATCCCTAAATTAAACCAAATCAAAAAAGGGAGCCAAACTGGTCCAAAACAATTCAGCCAAACTGAAGCTGGAAAATTCTAGAACTCAGTTGGACTCAGTTAGTGGCGTCCCTCACCTATAAATAGACCCTCATTCCTTTGTATTCTCATCTATGAACTAAACTATGCTGATATTACTCTAAGTTAAGCTTATTTTCTATTATCCTCCAAAAACCCTCTACAAATTGAAGAGATTGGAGCTTCTCTCTCTTCAATCTTCCTTGGAAACTCCAACAACATACCAAACCAATTGATTGGTTGGGGGCCTCTACTGTGATCAAAGAATCAAGTAAATTAGGAGATAAAGTGTAGATTATTGTCTTCTTTTTCTTAAATCTCGAAATGTTTCCCTTCTCAACCCCTCACAAGCTTGAGAAGCATTAATTTGAATGGCTTTTGAATACTATTGAAGTTCTTTAATGTATTGTAATGAAGAAATACATAAATTTCCATTTATGCTTAATTTATAATGGTTTTTAAGCATTTCTCTCTCTCCCCCAAAGAATGGTCATTCTTATGACCTATTCTCAATTCAAATGAAGCTTCTCATGAAGCATTTCTCTAATCTAAAAGTATTTTCTATGCTTGTCTAATTGGAGGCCAAAATACTGGCTTTTTAATACTCTTATGCTATTGAATTTATAGTGAAATTAAGAATCAATCCATAATTGGATAATGATCCAATTAGTGGTTATTCTAATCACATGAATAATACTAAACTTTATTCTTTCAAATTTATTGAGAATTATCAGTAATAGCAGTAGAGCTATGGTAAAATTTCTAAAAAATACACATAAATCATTTTCATTTATATTATGAAAAGAGGACTTCCTACCATATTCTAGGATTAATCATCCTAGATTAATTGAATGATTCTCATTATAATCATGGAAAATTTTGATTTTTATGTTTATTCATAAATAGTTAATTAGAAAAAAGAGAAATTTCTAGTAATCCATTTTTATGTTAAAAGAGTAATTCCTATGACAATGAAATCCATGTATTCAAATGAAGTAAGAGAAAAATTGTGATGCTAAAATAATGTATATTTTATTTAAAAATTAAAGAAAGATTTTAGTTAAATTTATCTTTTTTTGCATAGATAAATTTTAAATGATGAAAGAGGAATTCTCACTATATTGGAATCCAAATATTTAAATGAGGAAAGTGTAATTCCTAGTATAAAGGAATTAATGAAGATTTTTATTTAAAATTTTAAGAGAAAATTTAGTTAAATTTATCTTTTTGCATAGATTAATTTTAAATGATGAAAGAGGAATTCCCACTATATGGGAATTCAAATATTTAAATGAGAAAAGTGGAATTTTTAGCTTAATGGAATTAATGGATATTTTATGTAATTTTTAAGAAGAATTATAAGTAGATTTAATTTATGGTAAAAGAGAAATTCCCACAATAATTGGATTGCACTCATTGAAATAAGAAAAAGAAAGATTTCAAGTTTATTCAAAAAAATAGGAATTGATATTTTAGTTAAAAGAAGAATTTTTATGATATTTAAGAAAAGATGGATTTAAATTAAATTTTAGTGTCAAAAGATGAATTTCCACCATAATTCTACCTAATGAATTAAGGCTGAGAAATTATGTGGCATAAAGAATATCTTTGCATATTTTAATTGGTAAAATCACTAAATGTATATTTACCCAAAACTAGATGTTTATCTGAAGGGAATCCTTGTAGAACTAAACCGAATGAATTTGGTTAGACTACGTGAGGGACGGATAGTAAACCTAATTGTCCTTCTCTCGATCTGAATTAGACAAAAACTTCGTAACCAATTCTAGTTATTGAATCCACAGAATAGACTACCAAAACTAATCTAGTTTTTCCTTGACCAAACTCACCAAGAATCTAGTTGGGTAGATTACCCTTGACCAAACTCACCAAGAATAGACTACCAAAACTAATCTAGTTTTTTCCTTGACCAAACTCACCAAGAATCTAGTTGGACAAATGGACAAAATAATGGGTAGATTACCCTCATGAGAGATCAAGGATCCTCATTATGAAATTGGGAATTATGGAAAAAGGGTTGTCGCGGAACCGATCTCAAACTGGAATTTTACTTGCATTGGAACCTCTGTTTTGTCATTCAAATGATTGTTTTATGCCAGAATGCTGGAGGAAGCATTTGGCTTATGTTTTTCTAAGAGGAGGTTTGTTGTGGAATAGCTAACGCGGGGAGTCATCAAGGGACGTTGCTCGTGGCAAAGCCTGCCGAGGTCTCAGCCTCGGTACGGTTAAAATGGTGCGCTTCCAGTACGATGGGTGAGGACCGACGAAGCGCTCCCTGAGTGAAGTGCTAGGATACCTAAGGAGGATCCTAGAGGGTTCTGACCAGGCAGCAATGCACGGGCTCGTGGTTGCTAGGATACCCATGCGTACGTCGAGGAAGATTTCGGATGGACAAAAGGGAAAGATTTTTGGAAACCAAATTTTGATACTGGATCTCGTTGGTTGGCCAGCTGGTCTTCAATAGAGAGTTCAGAGGATACATTTTTGTAATACAATGGACTCAAAATTTTCGTTGGTTGGCCAGCTAGTCTTCAACGGAGAGTTCAGAGGATACATTTTTGTAATACAATGGACTCAAAATTTTAGAAAATGATGATCAGAAATATTATGATTTCTATTGAAGGATTGTTTTAAAGCTAGTCGAATCTGTTATAAATGGCAATTTCATATTGGGTGTGTACGTGGTATGCCTACCTTGATTTTTGCATAAATCGCCAGCAGCAGCTAGGGGGCTTGGGAACTCTTTTCCTCGATACCCGAGCAAAAACCCAACCAAATCTTTATAAAGGAATCCCACCAATTCAGTGGTCGGGTGGGCCAGCTGGATCGGAGGATTCCTAAGAAACAACTAGATACGATTAGTTACGTTATGTAGATTTAAATCCTGATAAGACCTTGTTCTGTGGGGGGATCATCGGCTGTGCCTCATAAACGAGGAAAAAAGCAGTGATTCCATGGACCAAGTGTAAGTCTCTTCTTGATCTGACCATGTGACTTCAAGTTTGGTCAGATCAGTTTATCTAGTTAAGACGACTCGTTAGAGTAATTTCCCCGTTAGAAGATTTTTCCCAATTGGCAGAATTGCCCGTGCCTTCCGGGCGAGGGGAGTCTTCCGAGCCTGAACGGGCCAGCCGCCCGGGCCAGCCTCTCATCCCGGACATCCGCAGGCGAGGCCCCGAGTGTGTGGACCCTGCCCCGCGTGGGAGGCCGTCGCCGCCAGGAGCCCCCGGGACCTCATAGAGTGTGGCAAAGGCGAAAACAGGGCTGAGGTAGGGGGGCGAAGGCACGGGGAGGAGGAAGGCAACGAGGAGAGGGAGGAGGCAAAGACAAAATGGGCAGGGGGCGAGAGATGGGTACGAACAAGGGGAAAGGGTGAAGGCAATGATAGGCAGGTAGGTGGGTGGAGCTTGCAACTCACTCGATGAAGCTTTAAGCATAAGACTTATGCATTAAGCCTCTTGCATAAAGCTTAATGCATTATGCATTATGAATTAAAGCTTACATAGAGCATGTGTGTAGTCTATGCATAAACATTATGCATTAATGCTTAATGCTTAATTCATTAAGTAGTAAGCTTAATGTAAAATGCATAAACTTGCATGCATAAGTACTAGAAGAAAAACATATGCTACAAATAATCATCGGTGCCCAAAGGTGCAAAAATAACAAAGAGTAAGGTCAAGGGGCTTACCTCTTATGCTTTTTAGAAGCTTGTATGCGATTGATCTTCTTTGGAGAAGATTGCTTGTATGCGATTGATCTTCTTTGGAGAAGATTGCCTTAACCTAGCCAAAGAATGCCTTGACCTAGCGAAAAAGAAAAAGATAAGTAAAGTTTTTATTTCTAAAAAGATATTAATACAACTAGTTAAGCATTCAAGAGAGCATACAAGCATACAAGACAAACAGCAAGAGAGCAAGCAAGAATATGATATAAGAAAGCTAATAAGAGAACAAGAAAAAATACAAGATAAGCAAGCATATAAGAGAACAAGCAATACATTTTGAGGAAAGTATCAAAGCCTAGAAATTAGTGCACTTTCAAAAAAAAGATTAAATAAAAAGACGAGTAAAGTTTTTATTTATAAAAAACTATTAATACAACTAGTTAAGCATTCAAGAGAGCATACAACCATACAAGAGAGAAAGAAATAAAGCAACCAAGAATACAAGATAAGCAAGCATATAAGAGAACAAGAAATACATTTGAGATAAGTCTTAAACCCTAGAAATTAGTGCACTTTCAAAAAAAAGATTAAAGAAAACAAAGAAGATAAGGATATGGTACATACCTTGATATGTCTCTCTTGTGATGCTTGTTTAGTTGTCTCTTGCCACCATCAGTAAAGTGTTTTAAGGGTGTGTGTTGTGTGGTCAAGTATGTAGCATGCTACACATCTAGGGCATGAGTCATCAACATCCTAGCCTTGGGAGTATTCCTGAGGGCGGGAATAGGCATCTAGCATCATATCGACCCCAACTACAGCGTGTCACCCTAGAACCACTTCCACTTATCCAAACACCACCAAACTTGACGGAAAAAAATCTCTATTGTGATCCACCTTCACACCAATCCCCAACTAAAATCTCCTTCAACAAGCCCTCCATTAGCCCTCTGAGATAGTTGCAAGCTGGCAACTGGAGATTCTTTGGACCAGATACTAACCCTTCTACTACACCTCCTTAGTAGACCCAAAAAGAATGAAACTCTCTAGATTTGTTCCTAGACTTGCATAAGACCCACATATCAAGTTTCATGCCCAACTTCAAAAGGAGAGGCCCCCAACTGCCTGTAAGTCCTGCAGGTCCCTACGCAGTCCTGAACTACATTAGCTATCAGGATACTTTTCACACCTGCAAACACCTACCTCTCGGTGTAAACATCTCATGAGATTTTGTATGCTTCAAGTACGACATATGGATATACTCCACACAAAACCTTTTACCCTAGTTCTCTTTGAGCATGGAGAAAACATGGCTAGAGGCCCAACTTCAAAAGGAGAGTCCCCAACCGCCTGTAAGTCCTGCAGGTCCCTACGCAGTCCTGAACTACATTAGCTATCAGGATACTTTTCACACCTGCAAACACTTACCTCTCGGTGTAAACATCTCATGAGATTTTGTATGCTTCAAGTACGACATATGGATATACTCCACACAAAACCTTTTACCCTAGTTCTCTTCGAGCATGGAGAAAACATGGCTAGAATAGGGCACTTTGACTAATTTGGCTTTTTGGAACAAAGCAACACTACTAGTCCCAATCTCCTGTTGTCCACACTCCCACCAACTGCAAAACTTGTACGTGCAATGATTCCACTCTACAAACCTTGTTCCCTAATATATCTCACCTTAAGCTCCCCTCCTAGCTCTAAAACATGAGTGCATAGAGAGAGCCCTTAGAACTGCTTGCTCCATGACCCACAAGAAAACACCAAGAAAGAGATAGGAAGAGACACTAAGATTTAGGATTGATGCTTCAAAATTTTGCACCCAGATACTTTAGAAGGTTGTGGGTTGTAGGCTACCTGCTTGATAGCCTACAACCCACAGGCCACAAGAAAACACCAAGAAACAAATAGGAAGAAACACTAAGATTCAAGATTGATGCTTCAGACTTCTGCACCCTTGATGCTTTATAAGGTTGGGTACAGACACCAGCTGTAAATAGAACTCATTCCTCAACAGGTATCACAAAAAACCACATCAACATTATCACACAACCTAAAAACCATGATTTCACCTCTGTCCCTTTAATTGTAAGGGGCTTCACATAGCCTATAGACCTACCTTTTATAACAAGAGTATTCACCACTTTGAGACAAACATAAACCTATTGTACCAAATTAAACACCTCAACAAGAACCAAACAAGCTACTATCTAGACTAAAGAAACCAAAAACAAGATAAAACCAATAAGATGTGGAAAGATACGATGATCACAAGTAAAAAACAAGAACCAAACAAGCTACTATCTAGACTAAAGAAACCAAAAACAAGATAAAACCAATAAGATGTGGAAAGATACGATGATCACAAGTAAAAAATGGAAGAGAACTTTGATATTCAACCTCAGTATAATCTTGAGTATAATCTTGAGATAGATGGTCTCTCCTCTCGAGCTCTCTCCTCCAATCAGTATAATCTTGAGTATAATCTTGAGATAGATGGTCTCTCCTCTCGAGCTCTCTCCTCCAATCAGTATAATCTTGAGTATAATCTTGAGATAGATGGTCTCTCCTCTCGAGCTCTCTCCTCCAATCAAGATGCTCTCCTCATTATAATCTTGACTATAATCTTGAGATAGATGGTCTCTCCTCTCAAGCTCTGTCCTCCAATCAAGATGCTCTCCTCCAATCAAGATGCTCTCCTTATAAACATGTCATATCCTATAACCATTTAGTACTCCCTAGCTCAAATATTTGATTATACAAGATGAACAGAGGACTATATTCCAAAGGACAGACTAAGTTTCATGTGTGGGTTATGGGTTTAAAACTCATATGTGTGTGGACATTCGTTTGGTGTGGTGTGCGCTTTTGCCGCACAGGTCGTAGTTGGGGACTTGCCGAACACCGTATGCGAGCCACGAATGGCTGCAAGCATACAACCAGGAAGGCAAGCTCAAAACAGAATGCAAAAGGTGTGTCACTCACCGCTTAACTGCCGCCTTGAAGGATTCTCGCGTCACAGCCGTGAAGGAGGAGCCGCCGTCGCCGCTCTACCGCCTCTCGGCCGCCTCTCCGCCGCCTCGCCGTGCCGCTACACAGTGCGCTCGATCGCTCTCTCACTCTCTCTCTCTCTCTCTCTCTCTCTCTCACACGCAGGAGAAGGAAAACAAGGAGATAAGGCAAGAGCACTCTTGTATTCACAACACATGAGAATGAGGATTTTAGGGTTACATTTGACTCTTATAGGTGACTTGGCCGTTCACACTTGGGCGCCCATACATGGCCGGCCGACCCTAACCCTTATCCTACTGATATCCAAGGTGCGCCTCTCATCGGCGATCACCCAATCCCGTCATCCTTAACATATGGTGCCGACAAGCCCGGCCCATGACTCAGAATATTTAAATTAATGACGTAAAACATAGTACGTCTCAATGTCCGCCATGGGTTAACATGCCCCCCTTCCTGATGTAGATTCCGTCCTCGGAAGCTATGGTATGGTAAGCTCGATAGGGTTGTTGTGGTTGACTGCTGCAAAACAGGGAAAAGAGTGAAAGTATGCTGGAATTCAAAAGATATAAAGTGTATAAATTCAAGCATGTTAGACCACAATGGATATTGCTTATGAGAACTTAGTTTAAGGGTCACATGAATGAGCTAGTGTAGCAAATTAATAAGAGTTTAAAATTATTGAAAGGAATTCAAGAGTTAGCAAGGTGTCAAAGGTTAATCAAGGTTTATATAACTGGCCTAAGTCAAGGAAAATAACCAAGCTTAATAAATAACAGATGACCACACTGTGTCTACTCTAAGAACAAGTTAATACCACGCATCTAGGGACACAAGAAACATCAGAGTTACAGGAGCCTTTTGCCTTTATTTTTTTTTAATGCACGTGACAATTTTTACACACAATGGCGACCTTCCTAAGGCAAAACTAACATCGATCCTGGTACCATGTTTAACACAAGGCATTATCCAGGAATCTATTAGCTCACTTTAGGCAAGGCTACCCCCTACCAACCAAGGCATCGGTCTGGAGTAGAATACTCCTCGCCTACCAAGTATCAATAAGGCGATAAGCCAACATTAAAGCACATTATAGACTTGTATTGCCATTTATTGTAGGCTTTTTTTTTTAAAATAAAGTTTCTTTTGATCTTTGCTCCTGAACTAAAATGTGTTCTTACATCCTTTCGACAAGGGGTAAAAGCTATGTCCTAGAGGTCAACACACACACAGCCAGGTGTTCAAACATTAAGATGGTTTGACCCTAGACCTAAGACAATCGTATTCCAAGGTTAACTAAAGACGTCATGCTGCCTAGGAATATTTCCAATAAAGTTAAGCTCATTAATGATTTACACTAGCATGCAAGCAACTTCAAAAACTAAGTAGTACATTGACAATTTCCATGTGGTCATGCCTTATAGTTTATGAAATTAATTGAACAGTAAAAACGAAAGAGAGTGGGTATGGAAGAATTACACCTGTAATTGGAGATCTCCTTGATTTGACGAGATCTCCTTGATTTGACGAGACAGCTTGCAATTTGATGTAGATATATTTTGATGAACGTTGCGGCAGTCTCAGGACTTGAAAGCGAACCCACCTCAAACTTTTTAACATGTACAATCAACTAACAAGCACTATACCTCGAGAGGCACATCAGTGTGGAAAATCAAAGACTCGTTTAAAGAATGTAAACTAGAAAAAACTAGAAAAAACTAACCTACCTACCAGTCACCACACTACTACTGAGGATACGGTAAGAGGATGTTGTAGAGTCCTGGCTCTAGCCCTAAGGCTAAGCCTCTATCCGCATCATCCAAATAAATAAAATCAACCTCAGTAGTGCCATGAGTTTCATCCGTCCATTCATCATTGTCAGATATTTCCTTTTCATTTTCCCATCCACATAGACTCATCAAGAATATAACCATGCGAGGATAGTCATCTTGTGGAAAAGGAAAGCATTGGGCTATCGGGGATATGTCCTCTACGGAGTAGGGGTCAGACATGGTCAATAGGTGAATTAGCCATTCTAATTCCTCAACATTTTCCTCTCTGGCTAGTATATCTATATGATCCCATTCAGTTTCAATTACAGGATAGCACATGTGGAATATCTAAGAAAGGTACAGATGATACCTCTCACCAAAGGTAGGAGTGGATGAAGTGTATGATGATCGGGCATCTGCCATATCTGCAAACACAGATATAGCATCAGTAGGTTTAGACAGGTCAATCTAGTTCTTGATTGTATACGGATATTTCTCTTGTTTTGTGCTCTTGCTCTTTTTACTATTTTTTGTTTTTCTTTTCTTTGTTTTTTTTTTATAATGTATGAAGCTATATATATACATCCCCTTGAATTTGGCAATTACATGGTCAGGGGAGAAGGCTAAGGAGGAAGCATTAGAATGTCGAGCGTGAGTACATGCTCCCCCTTTCCTTGGGTAGATCATATTATTTGCAATGATGTTGCAGCCTCTTGGAACCAATTTGTCCAGCGGGTCATAGGTTGTGATGTGGGCAGATAGCTTTTTATGACCCTTGTGGCCACATCCAATTGTAGAGATGGTAGGGTACGCTCCCATTGACGAATGGAGGAAATGGTTTCCGACGATACTATTACAAGGGGAGACGTAGACTCATCGGTTTTTTGTTGGGTGTTGGCAAGAGTAGGTGTAGAGAATGTAGAAACTTCTATATCAGCGTGTGCCTGGCATGAGGAGCTAGAAGCTTCATGTGGCTCCCCCCTTCCTGAGCTAGGTGGTAATGATCGATATCGTTTGGGAATCCAAACTAACTCTGGAAGAAGTGGTGCAGAGCACTCTGTTACCTTTCCCTTACCACGATCTTGAATTATCGTTGGGGTGGCAACAATTGGTTTGCAAGGTTTCACAAGTGATGTAGAGGGATTCAGCTTATGTTTAGGGACCCAAATCTGGTCATTTCCCTCGTAGTACCCTTGGGCTACTAGTAATTTTTTAGGGATCCATCGTGATGTTACATTGCCCTTTCTCGGGTGGGTAGCTGCTTTCCTTTTATGAGGCTTCTTGGTGGTTGAACGAGATTGAGCAGGGGAAGTAGCTATTAACGAAGCTTTTGGGACCCATTTGTATGTGTTTTTTGGCATAGTAAGCGAAGCTTTAGGGACCACCTTGCCTGTTTCCACTCTTGGCATTGAAGCGTTAGAGGGGTGGCCAACAATCGAAGATGGTTTTGCCCCCACTGGACTTGGTGATTTTTCGTTATCCATCATTTTGTCCAGAGTGGATGGCTTAGGAGCGAGATTTTGAGCGGTCAGACCTAGTGTTGGTTCTTGCGTTGTGACTTGTCTGGTTGCCCAATCGATATTGCACTTGGTGGCCATCATCCATTTGCGCCCTAAGATTACGGTCCCTTCCATGGTACCAGCAGGCATAACCAAAAAGCTTTGAATTATGGTTCCCTTGTCATAAGCAACCGTAGAATTCCTGAGACAGGGGTTTTCTTCTTGTTGATTCCTTGAACTTGGATAGAACTCTTGGTTAAAGGTGGTTTTCCCAGTTGACACCACACGCCATATGATAGCAAATTGTGTTGAGCTCCTGTATCCAATAATGCATTATACAACACCTCTCCCCATAAGGACTCCGTAACTCAATTGGGTATCTTAGAGGTGGGTCAGATTCCAGTGCATCCTCCTCTGCTTCCTCAAAAAATACTTGCGTAATTCCCAAGTTGGCTTCTCGTTGTCTCCTAGCACGCTGTTGACGTTCTTTAGCTTCGACTCTCGCTTGTATCTTTTTAAGCTCAGCTTGTTCTTTAGCTGCCTTCTTTTGATGGATTGCATGTAACTCCTCCTAGATCAGGGGGTCATAGTATCGTTTGAATTTACTCCCATTAAGGAATCCAATGGTTTCAACTCCGTCGAGAGTCTCCACTCTGATGGTACCTTGCGGGGTAATTTCACATACTCTATATGGTCCCTTACCAGCATATTTGAGCTTCTTCTTTTCGTTTCGCACTCCATACATCAGGACTTTATCCCCAACCTTGATGTCCTTGTCCTTTAGATGGCGATCAAACCATTTTTTCCTTCTATCCTTCTCCACAAGGGCATTGTATACAGCCAATTGTCTTTCTTCGTTTAGCCGCTCAAGGATATACAGACGCTCTGCTAAGGGATTACCATCCCATCCCTCTTGAGTAGCAACACGAAGACTAGGAATGACAAATTCCCACAGCATATGACTGCTTCTTGGCCATATACCATTTTGAATGGTGTGCAATTAATAGCCACTTTGTACGCAGTACGATAGGCCCATAAAGCTGTCGTAAGCTTTAGATCCCAATCCGTGCGATGAGCTTCAACTGTCTTTGTCAAAATAGAGATTAAAGTCTTGTTGGTACTCTCGGCTTGGCCATTCGCTTGCGGATAGTAAGGAGTAGATTTATGATGGGATATCATGAAATTTGTTGTGAGCTCCTTAATCACTTCATTTATAAAATGCGTACCATTGTCGCTCACAAGTTCCAAAGGATAACCGAATCGTGTGATTATATTTTCAAAGAGGAACTTGGCTGTTGTCCTCGCATCTGCCTTACGTGTCGCTTTCGCTTCAGCCCATTTGGTCATATAGTCAGTGGCCACAATAATATAGCGAGATTGTGTGTTTCGGGCCGCTGGACTAATTGGACCTACAAAGTCTAAACCCCACTTTTCAAATGGTTGGTTTACTTTGATCGGATGTAGGGGCATCTGATCTTTCCTCTGGGGTTTCTTATATCGTTCGCATTCATCGCAACCCTTCACAAAGAGTGATGCGTCTTGGAACATAGTGGGCCACCAATACCCTGATTGTAAGATCTTTCGCGCAGTTAAGTCTCCTGAGAAGTGACCACCGGCTACGCCCATATGTGCCTCTTGCAAAATGTATAGATACTCATCCTCTCGGGCACAACGCCTAAGAATGTCATCCTTTCCTCTTTTATAAAGAGTCCCTGCTACTATCAGGCAATAGGGTTCGCATTCTTTGATCAGCTTTCGAGCTAGATCTTTACGAAGCTCCTTGGGTGGAAAGCCATTAACCAAAAAGTTAACAATCTTCTCACTCCATTCAGGCATTGTCTCCACCATGAACAGGGAGGTGTCAGGTAAGTCATCATCAACCCCCGTAGGAGCCTCACCATTAGATATGCGAGACAAATGATCAGCCATAACATGTTTTTTGCTAGGTCTCACAACAACAGTGAAATCAAACTCAAGAAGAATCAATAACCATCGTGTGATTCTTCCTGTGGAGCATGGTTTGTTTACCAGATACAACAATGCTTGATGATCTACATAGAAAACAAACTTGGTGGCAAGGAGGTAATAACGAAATTTCCTTACTGCATATATCATTGCCAACCCTTCTCGCTCCATAGTGGTGTAGTTCATCTCAGCATCGTTCAACTGGCGAAGACTGGCAAAGCTAATGGGGTAGTCTAGCTTGTGTTCTCCAGGTTGAGTTAAAACACACCCAATAGCAAAGTTTGATGCATCAATATGCACATGGAAGAGTAAATACCAGTTAGACATTCTCAAGATTGGAGCACTCGCCAAGGCCTTCTTTAATAGCTCATAGGCACGGTCACATTCTTCGGTCCAAATAAACTCGATGAGAGGCTTATACAATGGTCGAGCTATCTCGGCGAATAATAGAATAAACCTTCGATAATAACCAACGTGGCCCATAAAGCGTTGGACTCCCTTGTAGTTGGTGGGTGGTGCAATTCCAGAATGACCTTGATTTTACTCTCGTCAGTGGAAATCCCATTTTTGGACACTATATGCCCTAAGATAACTCCGTGTTTAACCCAGAATTGGCATTTGAAAGGATTCAAGGAGATGCGATATAATCTACACCTTTCAAATATTTTTCGTAAACACATCAAGTGCTCGTCCCACGAGGAATGAACACAAAGATCATCTAAGAAAGCTTCACAGAAGTCCCTTAGATATTCCTTAAAGGCCGTGTTTATCAATCGTTGGAATGTTGCAGGTGCATTGGTCAAGCCAAAGGCCATGACGCGAAAGGCAAACACTCCAAACTCCGTGATAAATGCTGTTTTAGCTTGGTCCTCGACTGCAATTGTAATCTGATTGTAACCCGAGTACCCATCTAAAAAGCTATATGCCTCCTTGCCTGCCACTCTTTCAAGCACATGTTCAGAATATGGCAAGGGGTAATGATCCCTTCTGGTGGCTGCATTAACCTTTTTGAGATCAACGCACACTCTGAGTTTCCCATTCTTCTTTAGCACGATGACTATCGGAGAAACCCATTCTGAGTGCTCAATTGGGTATATGAATCCACATTTTACCAGCTTTTCAATTTCCTCTTGTACAATCTTTGCATACTTAGGATTCATTGGGTAGGGACGTTGCTGGACTGGTTTAGCAGTGTTAATCATTGGAATCGTGTGTTGCACCACCGAGGGTGGAACACCCTTCATGTCATGATATGTCCATGCAAATATGTCCTTGAATTCTTTAAGAAGCTTCGTAAGTGCAGCTTCTTCCGCCTTGGTGAGGTCTCGAGCAATAAAAACTGGTTTAGACTCCTCACCCGGATCTGCTAAGTCTATCTCCTTAACTACCGCAGGGCCATCGTAGACACCGCTACTCCCATTGGTAGGCGTTCGTTGGGCTTTTGTGTAGACTACTTTACGTTCCCCTGTGGTGAATGAAATGCTCGGGGGCGGGGTGTAAGTCTACTGGTTCTTGTTGTGCCAGGATTTTTTCTTTCAATTCCGCTTCCTTTTGCTGCTGAGCCAACTCTTGGTTTTGCCGCCTTCTTGCAGTACGACTTAGTTTTGGTTTTTCTTCGATTTCTAATTGGGCGACGTCATGAGGTTGCGGAATACACCACATGACACTTTGGAGGTATTGTCCCCAATTATCCGCTATCTTCCGATGAGCATCAATGGCTCCTACATAACTAAGCCATTCTGCAGTAGATCTTTCCTTGTTTATTGCAGTGCGTACATTAGCTCAATAGCGTTGGCACTTATGTCTCGTTTTCTTCTTACCAAGTTTTTGATTTTTGTTTCTATCAGATTCGAACTCACTTGGTCGATCTTCACTTTCGGACGAACTGCAGGAGGTCAATGTCCTATGCCTTGAGCACCTTGCTTCCACATTTGGGTGAATATTTGATTCATCCCTCCCATCAGGCTCAGGGTCAGTTTCTTCTTGAGATTCATACTCAGAGTCGCGTTGGTCAGAGTCTTCGCTACTTTCAGTGTCAGTGGAGTTGGCCACTTTCTCGCCATCAGGGGTCAAGTGCATAACACCTATCATGTTTATTGGCACTAACGGTGGCATATCTTGCCCCTCAGGTGTTACCCAACTTGTACCTCTATTTCCCCATGTGTCTATGGTTGCCGCTAGGTGTACCCAATCCACGTTATCCGACTCAATCATACCCGGTAGGACATCCATATAAGGAGAATCTTTCCCATCATCAGTCTCTTTTTTGCATGTATAGCAATACCTTAATGGGGCAGAGTCAACAGTGGTATCCGATCGATTATCGATGATAACCTTGCTTCCTAAAGGATGCGCGCGACCATTCTCAAGATCAACTCGAATGACAGAGTCCTGGAATTGTAGGTAGACATGGTTTTTCGACCAGTCATGCACCATTTGTGCTTCCCTCATGAAAGGACGTCCTAAGATCATTTGATATGACATAGGATGCTTGGAGAAATCCATTACAATGAAGGTATGTTTTACCTTGTATCATCCCAGGACCTTGATCTTAAGGTCCCTTAACATTCCAATAGGTTTAGCTATGGTTCCGTTTGCCATCTTAACCACTATGTTTGTGACTTCGAGGTGAGGCCTTCCCATAGATTCCCAACAGTTTTTAGTCACAATGCTCACTCCAGCACCACCATCAAGGATTCCCTTTAGAGTTAATCCCTTGGTAGTAATGGGGAGGGTGGCATTAGATTCGTCCCCTTCAAAGTACTGTCCCAACTTGTTCACAGGTATTTCCACGACCGAGTCTTCATCTAAGTTGGGTTGTAGATCCCAATGTTCCCCTTCATCTTGAAGCGTGTCGGGTCTATCCATATTTGCAAATTGTGGTAGCCCCACCTTTAGTTCTCCATTGGGAAATGCTCGAAGAGCTAAGAATAGCTCAGGATCTCCATATAATTTGGATATGATCGTGGTTCTGATCTCATAGGACATGAAATCCATTAGCTTAGACACATTCAACGGTACTTTTCGAGACATCGCCCCTTGACTAGGGACTGGTGAAGATGGAATCACTTCCTCTTCGATGGGGTCAGGCATTCCCTCACTAAACATTCTTTCTAGTAAGAAGGGTGTTTGCCCACTTCCGGATGTCCTATCCTCACTTTCTTCCCGAATGATACTCCGTATAGCTAACGGTTTATGGTTCCGGTGAGGCTGAACTTGCGTAGGAAACACTGTGTCTGGAATTTTGATTTTTCTCGGGTTTGGCTCCAGTTCTCGTTGTGTTTCTTCCACCAAACCCCTTAAGTGTTGCACTTGTTCAATCTCCTCAACTGGGTTCGGGTAAGTTCCAATCTTTTTCTTGAGGGTTTTTGGCCCATGTGGCTTGTCTTGGGGAGTCTCAGTTAGTTTCGGTGGTCAAGAGGGCATTAACTGACTTGGTTGTGGGGCCGAGGAAGTTTCCTTTTGTTTTCCCTTATTTAGGTACTCGCTTGATTCTCCTTCATTGAGCTCCCGAGTGGGTTCCTTCCTTAAGGTAGTGGCTTTGGTCCCCATGGTTTCTATTGAATCAGAATCATCTTCAGGATCATTCATATACACGGGGTCGTCTCCTGTCCCTATGTTAGTCTTTGAACTGGGCTTGGAGCTCGTGGCATTAAGCGATCTCTTTCGTCGTGTTTTCTTTTTCTTTGCTTGAGCGATTGATGCAGTATCCCTCTCTTCAAGAATGTAGTTTTGATTTTGAAGCATTGACCGTGTAACTACATTCGCGGGTACAACAGGTGTGGTTCCTCGTGCTTGGTTGGTGACCTCAACCAAATTCAATGGCGTAATCTTGGGTGCATTAGGATTATGTGGACATTGAGCAATCAAATGGTCTATGCCACAACGATTACATGTAAGTACCGGCATTCTCGATGTGCTCCCTTGATTTGGTTGCATTTGAGTAGCGATCTTCTGTAGCCTATTAGGGCACTCCGCTACACGATGCGGTCCACCACACTCGTAGCATTGAAGAGGTGGTCTCCTTGCCATGGTATTAAGGTTTTTCCCTCTTGTGGCGAGAGCAGCCGCTTGATATACAGGCTTGACTTGCCCGAGATGATCCTCCATGTAGTACTGGGGAATCATTTCAAATGTATCAATCCCGTATGGAGCAGTGGGGTCTATCTCCTCTTCATAATCCCCACACGCACTATGTGACTCACAACCCATTTGGTTTATAGGAGTAATCCTTGGATGTGGAGGTTGTGGTCCTAGCACTGGCGGTGGTAACGGCACAGACTGGACTACATTCGGATTCCTTGGAACTATGTGCTGTGACGGTTGCTCGACAGGTTGTGCAGGCATTAGCGCGGGTACTTGAGGTGCGTTTGACCAAGCCAGTGGTGCTTGATTTGCCAACATTCGCTTAAGTAGTAGGCAATCCTTAGATTGATGGCCGTACTTATCACATGCATTGCAATTCCCATTGAATTTGACTCTGAATGTGGGACATTCACTCGTGCTATGTGGTCCTAAGCACACCGAACACCATTGTTGCTCTCTCCTTGGGTACATATGGCTATTCTGGGGAGCTCGATTACCCCTAAAGTATTCTTGGAGAGCCTTAGTAAGATCGGTCACAGACATTTCAGATATCTTGGGCTCCTTGGCAATAGGTTTCACCGTCATTGGCTCGTGCCCAGATACTTGCGAACTAATGGATTTTGTCTCCGAAGACACCTTTTTACCTGCAATCATCAAGTTGTCTTCTAACTGGATTGCATTGGCAGTGACTGCTTCCCACGTTGTAAGACCTCTAATGACTAGGCCATTGTAAATGTCCTCGTGGCGCAATCCTCGGGAATCTATGGAGGAGTTTGTTGTTATTGAAGCGTTCATCGGGAGTGCAGCGAGAATTTAGATGCTTCAATCGACTTATAAAGTCTCTCACTGACTCCCCTTCCTCGCGTTCAGCTTTTTGGAGTTGAGATGCTACTCCCCAAAGCACAGCCTCACGTATGTATTCTTTCAAGAACAATCTCTTGAGAGTGGGGTAGTGAGTGCGCTCTTCAACCCTTAAGGTTCGATACCAATCTCCGGCCTTCCCACTTAAGGTTAAGCCTAAAGCCTTACACTTATGCAGCTCATTGTGCTCTTCCAAGGAATCACACACGTGTTCAAAGACTTCAATGTGCTTCCTAACATCCTCGTTACCACTGAAGTTTTGAGTGAGCTTAGCCACTTGTACTGCCTTGCTTCTAGGTTCTCTCTCAGGCATGCCCCGCATGTTTTCTGCAATGGATCGTCCGATCGTCTGAGCAAATGCTGCGAGATCACCTAAGTGAGCAGGCATAGTTGGTGGAAGCACTTCTGGGATAGCCTGGCTGATAGGAGTTGGCGTTGGTCTAAGTAGGTTGGCAAATGACGTAGGATATGATATGTGGCTAGGTCTAGCTCCTCTTGGATAATGGTTATGATAAAGCGGTCGTGGAGCATACGCCATTGGCATACTAGGAGGCGTAGGAGCTACCTGAGCATGAGTAGCGATAGGTACATAGGGTCGATAGGCACTGGCACGCAATGTTGTAGGTACTATTCCACTAGGTAGCGGTGTCGTACTAACTACAGCGATAACAGGTGCACTTTCAGCTATGCTCATCATTGGGGTAGGCATTGCGGATTCCCTAATGGAAAGTTGAGCCAAGGTTGGAAAGCTAAAGTTACTACTCGTGGGCTCAACCTGCATTGAGACTCCAGGCGAAACAACATATGAAGGGTCTATGGGACTCACCGAGGGAGTCTCCAGTTGTGATAGGGTTGGTTGTTTGGCCTTGCCCGTATCCAAAAACCTCATAGGGCCAGTGGAAACTAGGTCCACTCCCCTATTTTGCCTCTCAATCTGGATAATTCTATGAATAACATCACATATCATGTGTTGTTGCTCCTCTAGATTAGTGGCGCTAGATGTAGATCGTAGGACTTCTAACCAACCTACATGGTATGTGTAACCTGTGTATAGGTCAGTTAGAGTCTGTGTGTGTAGATCATATTCCCAATTTTCATTGAGAAATATCCCATCTAGACTTGGTGTGCCAAATGGTTCTCTTGAAGTGGACGCAATGTCACTTCTTATGGGTTGGCTTCTAGGGACCTCTACTTTAGGAAGAGCATCGGAATGTGGTAGCTCAGTAGGGCCCTCATTAAACGAATTGGGTAGAATATCCACATGGACACTCTTTGGGAGGGTAGGGTCTATATAAGATGTGAATGGCGAATCTACTACCCCTCCTTCCTCATTTACTTCGCTTGTAGCATGTTCAGAGCGTGTAGCTCTACTAAAGGTCTCTATTAGACGACTAAACATGCTAGATCCGGGTTGTGGGGCCCACACTGGCATGTTTTGGCTTGTCTCCTCAGGGTTCTTGGTAGGGTGCCCTTCCATGGCTTCTGAGTCAGAAGATGAGTCACTATCCACTATTCGTGGATCTTGGGTTGCACTCCCTTGGGTTCCAGCCGAAGGCCAAGATGCCAACGTGGAGGGATGGTGTGAGCCTGCGTAAACTGAAACGCTTTCTAGTGGCTCAGGCTCTAGTACCCGACCAGAACGTAGATGCATGTGACGTGGGTACCCTACGTGCATTGGTAACTACCCTTGAAACTCACACAAGTGGTTTCTTAGGTGTTTCGCACCCCATTTTTACTTGTTTTGTGTTGTTTTTAACCCGTTTTTGACCCCCTTACTTACGGTCGAACTTGGACTAGGGCGTATGATAGCTCGAAACGAGCGTATCGTTCAAAGGATCCTAGTGTGCTTTACAGTACCATGTTCGCCTATCTAGAGCTCCTGTAGTCCTCAAAACAGTCTGTTTCCCTTGGGGGGAAGGGGCAAAAGCCTATTTGCTTGTGGAGGAAAGGGTGAGGGCTTTATCCCACATACTCACTTTACTCCTTGGGGAGTGGGCTACATATAGGGCACAACTTCCCATAAGCTCTCACTTGAGAGAAAGCTATGGAGGCTCACTCTCCTATATATATATATCAAAAGACCGAGGCCGGGGTCGTGGGCCGGGGTCGTGGGTCGTGGGTCAATTGGGGGTTTTTTCTTTTCAAATTTTTTTTCCAATTGAAAAATCTTTCCTCTTCACATGTTTGGTTTCTTCTTTAGAAATAAAATTTAATTTTTGATTTTTAATTTTTTTAAATTTTTGTTTTCTGTTTTTTTTAGATAAGTTTTCTAGGGTTCCTTTACGGTTCAGCCTTTAGCCTTGGCCGCGGCGCAGTTCGCATACAGCACAGATCTGGGGATTCAGAAATCCCTCTCACGCAGAAACCAGATAACAGAATGCACGCCCACACGCGGAGCGAAAATATAACAAAAGAAACAGAAATGCAGCAGTCAGATTGCAGAAACAGATTGCAAAACACAGAAACACCTTAACAACAAACACACAGTCGCTTTCCTACAGTGTAGATTAAACTTCACGCAGCAGCCGAGCTGCAAACTGGAGCTTGGTGCAGGGCAACTCCCCGGCAGCGGCGCCAAAAATGTGCGCTTTTGCAGCACAGGTCGTAGCTGGGGACTTGCCGAACATCGTATGCGAGCTACGAATGGCTGCAAGCATACAACCAGGAAGGCAAGCTCAAAACAGAATGCAAAAGGTGTGTCACTTGTGAGGTGAAAAAAAGAAGAAAGAACCTGCCTCTATAGCTCTTCCACCTCCCAAACTTGGAAAAACTACCACGAACGGGGCACCACCAGCCACCGGCTGGAACACTCTCTCAACATTCGCCACCCACCCACACCATAAGACAGCTCAAAACCACGAAGGACAGATGATCATTCAGCAAAAAACATATACAACATCAACTATGTACAAACTCAGCAAATACACCAAAGACCAGGACTCTGGCCAGGATTTACTGCCAAGGGAATACACCCTTGCGTCTGACAACCGAGCCTCTGTCTCCCGATCTCTGTAATCACCAGAGGGCGCCCACACCAGCAACCCTTCTTCACTTCCTCTGTAGCCCGGCTACTCTCTGTCTGCTGCTATCTGCCAATTGTCGTAGGCGAGCCCCACTGTCTCCAGCCCACACATCAGCACCACTTCTGCATCCAACACACACCAAAATCCAAGGCTCCCTCTCTGGTCAGCATCCACGCACTGCCTGCAATCACCGCCCACACAAGACCAGCTACTCTCACCAGAAGGCGCCCACACCAGCTAACCTTCACTCAGCAGCTCCCACTCTCTGTATGTCGTGACCAGCAGTTTCACCAACCCCAGAGCCTCTGCACAATCCTCAGCACCACGAACCAACTGCTCACCGCAGCATCCTCAGATATCCAGCTCAAGCCACAATCAACAATCCCTTCCAAACAGCAGCCCTCTCTGCTGTTTCAATCATCATCCCTCGACCCAACAACTGCGCCCTGCGCATCCTCTCTTTCTAACTTCCTCTGTTCAATATTCCCTTCACTCGTACAGGCAGCTCTCAGTCGTGAGCTCTCCATAATCACCTCCCCGACTCAGCTTCTCCTGTACAATCACAGCCCGGCCTGTTCTCTTTTCCAGCTCTGCACAGCTTCTCTCCATCTGTACATTGGCCCCAGAGAGCCCTTCGACGCCAGCCTGTCTCCTCTCAGTAGCTGCGCTAGAGGGAGCCCCAGGCGACTCTCTCTGCAGTCCTTCAGAGCCCCTAGCTCTTCACTCCACGGTGGTCTCCCTTTAACCAATCACTTGCCAGCTTCAGCTGCTCTTTACCTTCAGCCCGTCGGCTGCCCACTCGCCTTTACACCTTGGGCGGCTACTCTCTGTCTCCTCGCTTCTGCAGACCCACCGTAGCTGTCAGCCAGCCGTCGTCTCCACACACCAGGTAGCCACACTTTGTCCCCTGGCGTCTCTCTCTGGCGACCCGTTTCAGCAAGGCGACGACCCCCCACAGGGTCCCCTCGTCTGCGCCAGCCTCTGTCCTCTCTACTGCACCCAGCTCGCTGCAGCTACGCTGGCGGGCTCCAAAGCGCCTCCACGCTGCTTCCTAGTTGCCCTCTACTCTCCACACCAAGAAGCGACCCCCCTTCTTCTCTCTGCAGTACCTCCGCCAGCTATCCTCTCTTGCTTCGTCACCTTCTCCCATCTTCCAGATATTGACGAGCTGGCGCCACCTTGCTACTCCATGTGGTCATTTTTTAAAGTGGCCACGTGGATATATTTAATATTTTTTTAAAAAAGTCTCCAAGCCAAATAATGATGGCCACCCACAAATGCTAAAAAAACTCTCCTTCTCCTTTCTTTTCCAGGAAATACGGTGCCCATACAGCTTCCAAATAAATGCGAGAGTACTTGCCCGTTGTCTTCATCAGCATCCACTTCCTAATCATGACCACTTCCAGCCGGTGCTCTGCTTAGTAACCACCCGCACACCACACAATTGCCATAAAAACTTCAGATCTCCAGCATTTTCTCCGGAACAAACACGTGCAAATACCAGCTCACAACAAAATCACTCGGCCTGTACACTTGCCAGGGCATTCAGAGCAAATTTTATTCACACACCACACGCACCATATGTACACTGACCAAAAAACCCTCTCAGATTTTAGCCTGACATCACTCACCGCTTAACTGCCGCCTTGAAGGATTCTCGCGTCGCAGCCGTGAAGGAGTAGCCGCCGTCGCCGCTATACCGCCCCTCCGCCGCCTCTCCGCCGCCTCGCCGTGCCGCTACACAGTGCGCTCGATCGCTCTCTCACTCTCTCTCTCTCTCTCTGTCACACACGCAGGAGAAGGAAAACAAGGAGATAAGGCAAGAGCACTCTTGTATTCACAACACATGAGAATGAGGATTTTAGGGTTACATTTGACTCTTATAGGTGACTTGGCCGTTCACACTTGGGCGCCCATACATGGCCGGCCGACCCTAACCCTTATCCTACTGATATCCAAGGTGCGCCTCTCATCGGCGATCACCCAATCCCTTCATCCTTAACATATGGTGCCGACAAGCCCGGCCCATGACTCAGAATATTTAAATTAATGACGTAAAACATAGTACGTGTCTCAATGTCCACCATGGGTTAACATGTGGACACTGTCTGGGATGACCAGTATGCATGATCATGGACTTAGTTTACGGGCATAGACACTTGGAGTGTGGCCAGAAGGACTTGGACACCACTTTTTGAGTTTACTTGTGCAACAAGTTGGGACTATGGGTTACTTGCACCAAAAGCATCCAAAAAGGGAAAAAGGCAATTTTATAGCTATTCTTGGCATGGGCGCCTATGTTTTTCATGCAAGGGGCTAGATCTAGCCTGGGCACATACTTTATGCATGTAAGGGGATATATCTAGCATAGGTGCTTAGAAGAAGCAGGAATGAGGCTATTCTTGGTTGGTTGACTTGCTTTTTCAGGGACCAACAACTGGTTGACCTATTTCTCACACATAGAGGAGCTAGTTGCCTTTTTTTTCTCTCTTACAGGACTGATATCTCTCTTTACAAAGCTGGTTGGGTTGTTATCTTTCTCTCTATAGAGATAGACTGGTTGTTTTCTCTCTCTACAACCATTGTTTTCTTTGTCTTGGGCTGGACAAAAGGTACAAAGGGCTTGACAAAAGGTACAAAGGGCTTGACAATGGTTGCTTTCTCTCTCTAGGTCTGGGCATCTTGTGGTTCTCTCTCTATAAGATGGACAACGAGTGTTTATCTCTCTACAAGGTTTAGGAGAGGTCTACAAAGATATCCTCGATTTTGGAAGAATAGCCGAGGCTTTTTTGGTGGTTCAGTTATGTCTTGCACTAGCCTTCAAGTTCTCTTTTGGGCTCAGCAAAAGCCTTCTAGAGTCTTGGGCAAGAGAGGTGTGAAGATACAGGGCTGATAGAATCTTTTGGGCTATTTTTCTTAGCTAGTTGAGCTTCTCTTGTGAACTACATGCTCATGCAAAGGTTCTTAAGCTTTGAGAGTATTCTGGCGAACCCAAAATATTATTTTTTAGTGTCTCACCATCAGCCAAAGTGTTAGATAAGCACAAGGACAATGTGAAAGTAGTGTACCTTGAACTCGTCATCATCAAAACCATGTGCCAGAGGAGGGAACATGCATCTAGCATCATGTCGACCCCATCTAGAGCATGTCAGGCTAAAACCACTTCCACTTGTCCAAACACCACCAAACTTAATGAGAGAAATCCTCTACCTTTGTTCCACCTGCACACCACAATCCAATGCAAATCTCCTTCAGCAAGCCCTCCATCATCCCTCTGAGATGGCTGTAAGCTAGCTGGCTGGAGATGCTTTGGACCAAAAAGTAATCCTTCTACTGCACCTCCTTGGTAGACCCAAAAAGGATGAAACTCTGTAGATTTTTTCCTTGACTTTTATTAGACCCACATATCAATTTTCGTGCCCAAATTCAAAGGAGAAGGCCCCCAACCGCCTGTAAGTCCCTCAGGTCCTTATGCAATCTTCAACTACAGCCTTTTATCAGTTTGGTACTTTTCACACCTACAAACTTCTACTTCTTGGTGGTAAAATCTCATGAGATTTGGGTATGATTTAAGTACAAGATTTAAGTACAACATATGGACATACTCCATGCAAAACCTTGTACCCTAGTCCTCTTCGAGTAATGGAGAAAACATGGCTGGAATAGGGAACTTTGACTAGTTTGGATTTTTGGAACAAAGCAATACTGTTGCCTTCCAAACTCCCACCAACTACAAAACGCGTACCTTCTGCAAGGATTCCACTCTGCAAGCTTTATTCCCTATTATCTCTCACCTCAAGCTCCCCTCTTTGATCCAAAAATATCCCTTAGAATTGCATGTTGGATAGAATAAAACCCATAGTGCACAAGAAAACACCAAGAAATAGATAGAAAGGAACACTAAGATTCAAGCTTGATGCATATAAGCAAAACGTGTCATTTTATTTAGATCATCACTCCTTCATAGAGCATAGCCAGATAAGAATCCGGGCTTACATCAACAGTAGAGTAGATCATCATGGGCACCATGGACACATGGGCACTTATTTGAATGTGTGTGTGTGTGTGTGTGTGTGTGTGTGTGTGTGTGTGTGTGTGAGAGAGAGAGAGAGAGAGAGAGAGATCAGAGAGAGATCATCATGGGAACTTATTTGAATGTGTGTGTGTGTGTGTGTGTGTGTGTGTGTGTGTGAGAGAGAGAGAGAGAGAGAGAGAGAGAGAGAGAGAGAGAGAGATCAGAGTGTGAGCAATAAGTTGCAAGAGTAGTGCAACTTACTGGTCATAGTTTATTATGTGGAAAAATCCATCAATGCTTAATCAAAGTTATTAATTTGCACATATTTATATTCAATGGCTAGCTCCAAAACATTGACAAAGATAGTCAATGATATGTTGTTGTTGGTTACACACAAAAACAATCAAGATGCTTACCACACTGCACTTTGCAAAAAGTAATATGTCGTAGATCGTTTTGGTGGCACACTAGTGCGTGGGCGGGTGCACTCAAGATAACATCAATAAAGCGCAAGAGAATATTTTAGAAGAAATCACACTAAGTGGAGGTAGAATTGGCTTATTGATTCTATGCAAGAAATAATAGCTCGTAATAATGAGCTCGCCAATTTAATGTAGCAAGCTCACCAAAATGTAGTTTAGGATGTAGGTATAATGGACTTCTGATAATAGTCTCATAATTATGTAATTCTCTTTTATCATGTAATTTTTATAAAGTTTAATGAAACTACCATGTTAATATCCCTAATAGCTTTCTCGTAATGTTGTTGGTGTTGCCGATTGGTGGCATTAGAGATACATTATATTGTTGTTGTTGCCATTGGTGGCATTTAGAGTCGTATTTGAATATGCTATATTTCACTGAGAATGCGATGATGGTGATTGTGTGCATGTGTTATCTTACTTATATGTACTAGTGGATTGTGAGTGTATGATTTATAGGTTTAGGATCAATCTCCTTCTTGCATGTGTATAGACATCCATGGCACAAACTCCGGGAAGGTAGGTATCTTGATAGCCATCAAGAGACTATTGCGAACTCTTGGTTTGAGTAGGTCTAAGATAGAGAAGGACATCGCAGAGTATTCTGTGTTGAGCATTGATGAGCTAGAGGCTATCATCACTTGGCTCTCTTTCTCCTTGCAGCCTGTAGCCCCCCTGGCGAGGGAACCTCTAAATCTGTCAAAGGAGGAGGAGGATACATAGCAGGAGGGTCAGGAGGGGGAGGGTCGAAGTTAGGAGGAGTAGGATGTGGCACCGAAGGATCGGGATCACGATCAAGATGTGGCGTCAAACAATTAGGATCAAGACTAGGGCGTGGCACCACATACCCCGAGATCAGTATGTATAATTTCTATAATTTCTCTTTTGAGCTATCATATGTTTAAAAATTGCTATAATAGTTTTAGTTGGTCATAAGATAGAGGAGAGGTACACAGGGGCCTGGTTATGTGTCACCCAAGACTCTCATGAGAGGCATTGTTGACGCAGGGATGAAGTATGTTTTATATGTTGAACCACTGACACATGTTTTTATAACACTTGGAACATGAATCTGAGAGTGTTGGAGGAAAGGCAACAATAGCCCACAACAAGTCCTAGATATCAAGTTTCCATCGAGCCTCAAAAAATAATAGAACTTATGGAGGAAGAGGAGGATGTGGAAGATTCGAATAGAGAGGAGTCGGGCTAATATGGTACCAGCATAATGCCTTCCCCATACTACAATTCCATCAACATAGCAAGAACCGCAAGACGCAAGGCCGCAAAGGGAGGTAAACCCAATAGGAGCTGATGCAACAGTGAATATGGTAAAAGTAGACGAATGGGTAAGAAAACATCAAGAAAAGCCACTAGTGGTAATGGCAATGACAAGGTTGCAAGGACCTATCTAGACATAGTATAGGTAAGAATGATGATCTGGAATGGAAGCAAAAGCCAAAACAAAGGGTAGGGCAGCAGAGAGTCCAAGAGCAAATCTCCAAGCTTGTGCAGAGTGCACAAGGAATGATGCAGACAATGCAGGAAAGCCCATATGTGAATGAGTTTGCTGACATGGATCTGGACAGGACAAGCCTGGTCAAGAAGAGGAAAGACATTGCAACATGCAAGAAGCTTCTAGGCAATGATAAGATGACTAAATAAAGGATGTAGAAGTGCCAACTAGAGCCCATTATTACAGCTGAGAGTAGTAAAAGCATCCAGCAAAAGGAAATGGAAAGGAATCCAGAGAGCAAGTGTAGATAAAAAAACTGACAAGGGAAGGTAAGGAAAATGAAAGAGAAGAAAAGGGGCAAGAACGAAAAGTGACCAGATTCCAAAGTATGCCCAGTCACACAAAGCAATCTAAGTAGCAACCTCGAGAGGAATATGACTTGTGGGAGGAGCTTAGAAAGATGAAGCTGAACATAACGTTGGATAAAATACTGAATTTGGTGCCCAATTATAGGAAAAAACTACTCTAAATCATAGTGCCAAGTGAACGTAGATGCACGTGTGCAAGAAATGAAGAATTCCACTACAGAGTACAGAAAAGTGGAAACAATCTAGGATTGTGACACGTCATTCCGAAAGTGACCATAAAAAGTAGGGTAGATGGTGTCAAGGGTCATCTTGGATGAAGGTTCTAGAATGAATATAATATTAGATAGCCTGGCGAAGAAGCTGGGAATTACAAAAACGTAGCTTGCTCCATTCCAGATATGGATGGCTGATCAAAGAAGGGTCTGGCCAATCGTAATCATTAGGGCAAAAAAAATTAAAGTGGCAGGATGTATGTTCACTACCATATTTATAGTCCTGAAGATGAGTAAGATCACAGCGGGTACATATCCCATGTTGTTGGGAAGACTGTGGCTCAAAAGTGGAAGAATCAAACACAACAAGAAAACAGATAGGATTACAATCTAGAGAGGAAAAAAGAAGGTATGCATCTCGGTTGTAGGGAAAGACGAGTTAAGTCTGGCCACCCGACCATTGCATGTAGAAGGCCTAAACTCCTTGGAAGGGGTAGAAGATGACAAGGAAGATCAGATCTTAAAAGAGAATCAGGACATGGTGTCACTCTTCAAAGTAGACATAGAGCGGATTGTCTAGAGGTACAATCCAGAAGTCCTCCTCTCTCATCTTGAGGTGCTGATGAATAAAGAAAGTACAAAGGAAGATGAAGAAGAAAATTAAGACAAGATACCAGAGATACATGCCAAGTAGGAGAAGTCTATGGTTGCTCTCAAGTAGGAAGAAGACCAACTGAAGAGATGTAATATCAAGGTGCAGGAAGATGAGCTTGGGGAGATAATCCTAGGAAATGATGAAGATCCTAGAATAGTCAGAGTCAGTGTAAAACCGAGTCAAGAATTTAGAGGGAAACTCTTGGAGCTGTTGGGATCCTACAAGGATGTGTTTGCAACATGAAACTACTCTGACATAAAAGGAACTGATCCCAACTTTTATCAACACAAGATCATTCTGAAGGAGGACACAATTCCTATCAGCCAGAGTAGGTACAAGATAAATCCTAACTACACCAAGCAGGTCAAAGAGGAGATAGATAAGTTATTGAGAGTGGGACTCATCTATTTGATTGACAGAGCAGAATGCCTATAACCCATAGTCATTGTCCCCAAGAAGAATGAGAAGCTCAGGGTCTATATAAACTATAGAAAATTGAATGCCTCTACAATATCTAATCCATTTCCTCTACCATTCATAGATTCACACTGGATGTTGTAGGTAATGAGATATACTCATTTCTAGATGGATTCAGTGGGTAGAACCAAGTGCACATGGCTCCAGAGGATAATGAGAAAATAGCCTTTATGAATGAATGGGGGTCCTTTTCCTCTAATATGATGATCTTCGCAATTAACAGCCATTGGCATGAAGGGGGATGAATAATGCTCTAGCCATGTTCTAGAAAATGGTGCAAGAAACATTCTATGAATATTTAACCACCTTCATGAGGGTCTTCGTGGTGGACAACTTTAGTGTCTTTGGAAGCTTCATCTTCCCAAGTTGCATCATCTTCAGGGTAATCTTTCCATTGTACTAGATGTTCTATAAGAGTTCTATTTTGGAGTTGCCTTTCTCTAGAATCTATGATCCTACTAGGTTGCAATTCAAGGACTCCATGAGTTGGGATTAAAACTTGATCATCATCAAGAATATGATTAAGACTGGGTACATAAGGCTTTAACAAGCTTACATGAAATACATTGTGGACTCTAATATGGGCTAGGAGCTGTAACTTACAGGCACTTCTACCCAGACACTTGATGACTATTTAGGGTCCACAATATCCTGGGATAAGCTTCTTATATTTCCCAAATGACAGAGAGCTGCGCTTGGGTCACACTCATAGAAGAACTTTATCTCCTTCTTCCTTGAAGATCCTTTCAGACCTCCTTGTGTTAACATAATGCTTTTGCCGATTTTTAACAGCTTTAATATCTTTCTAGATAGCCTTGGTCTATTCTTCCATCTTCTCGAGAATTTTTCTAGAGGCTTCAACTCTTAATGTTGCATCAAATAAATTTAGAGGAGATAAGCATTCCTGCCCATAGAGTGCTTTAAATGACGACATCCCTATGCTTTGGTAATAAGATGTATTATAGGCAAATTCTACTAGAGAAAGGTATTGAATCCATTTTTTTGGTTCTCGTCCACAATAGGCTCTGAGAATGTCTTCAATTACTTGGTTGACTCTCTCAGTTTGGCCATTGGTCTCTAGATAAGCTATACTGAAACAAAGTTGAGTACCCAGGGCTCAAAATAAGGACTGTGAGAACTTTGAAGTGAAGTCAGAATCTCAGTCATATTGACTATCCTCTTCAGTAGACCATGAAGCTTGAAGACCTCCTTGATGAATAACCAAGAAACATCATAATCTTTGAAGGTTTTCTTTGCCAATATAAGATGAGCTACTTTGGTGAGCAAGTCCACCACCACAAAAATGGAATCATATCTTCCTTGTACAGTGGGGAGACTTGTGACAAAATCCATACTAATGCATTCCCACTTCATTTGGGGGATATCCAAGGGTTAAAGCTTCCCAAGCATCTTGACTCTTTCAACTTTGATACTTTGATATGAGAGGCATTGCTTCAAGTACTTAAGGACATCATATTTCAAGCTTGCTACCAATGATAGCTCCTCCTTATAGCATTCAAGGTCTTTGCATAGCCTGGGTGCCCTACAGTGGGACTATCATGAGCTTCGTGGAGGATTAGCTTCTTTAGGGTAGGATCCTTAGGAATACATAGCCTGTGATTGAAGTAGAGGCACCCATCATGGGTGAAATAACCCTTGATTCTATTTTTCTCTTTCTCTGCTCCCCCTTCTTTGACTAATTTCACCATCCCTTGGTAATCACGATCATGAAATGAGACTTCTTTTACCTTGACCAGTATGGGATCATTTGGCATCAAAATTACACTCAAGAAAGACTTTCTAAGTGCATCTGCTACCACATTATCCTTCATAGGGTGGAATTTGATGTCAAACTCATATTCTTGTAGGATTTCAACCCCATCTTCCATGACTCATATTGAGGTTAGGTTGGGTGAAGATCCACTTTAGACTCTTGTGGTCAGGTACAAGTTGGAACTTGCGTCCCTGGAGATAATGTCTCCATAACTTGAGGCAATGAACAACTGCTAAGAGCTCCAAATCATGGGTGGCATAGTTGGCCTCATATTGCTTCAGATTGCGAGAAGTATAAGCCACCGGTATTCCTTCTTGGGCTAAAACACCACCAAGTGCTAGACTACTAGCATCAGTAACCACCTCAAATTCCCTAGTGAAATCAAGAAGTTTCAAGACTGACGCTGAGGTAATAATGGCTTTGAGTTGATCAAAGCTGACTTGATGGATTGGTAACCACACTATTGTGCAATCCCTCTTAAGAAGATCTGTCAAGGGTTTAGATACCAAGGAGCAATCTTTGATGAGAATCTTGTACCATCATCTGATTCCCAAAAATCCATGAACTTCTAGAAGGTGGCCATTCTAGTATATCTTTAACCTTGGCAGGATCTACTGAGATACCATCTTGGGAGACAATGAATCCAAGATACTCAAACGAATGAGTAAATAAGGTACATTTTCTCTTCCTAGCATCATAGTTTATGTCTACATAGTAATTGTAGAACTCTACGCACATGCTCCTCATGCTCTTCCAGCGACTTGGAGTATACTAAGATGTCATCAAAAAAGACAAGCACAAATTCATCCAAGTAGGGATGAAATATATCTTGCATTAGGTGATTGAAAGTTGTAGGAGCATTGGTTAACCCGAATGACATTACAGTAAACTCATAGTGGCCATAACAGGTATTGAAAGCTGTCTATATGTGTTTTCTTTGCTCTAATCTGATAGTAACCAAACCTCAAATCTATTTTTGAGAAAACCTTGGCCCCATGAAACCTATCAATAAGCTCTTCTATGTGAGGGATATGATACTTGTTATTTTGATTAGTGACTTGATTTAGCCCCCGATAATCAATGCAGAGACAAAGAGTCCCATCCTTCTTTTGGAAAAGAATGGGTGCTCCCCAAGGAGAGCTGCTGGGGTGTACAAATCCTTACTCAATGAGTTGGAAAAGTTTCTCATTGAGCTCCATGGATTCAGGAAGAGACATCTTATAGGGTGTTCTTTGAGATAGGTTGAGCACCAAAGGATCAGCTCGATTTCATGATCGACTTCTCGAGGAGGTGGTAGCCTTGTAAGCTCTCAGGAAAGATGTAAGAGAATTCTTGGAGCCAAGAGGGTTTTGATTCTTTACTAGGTTTAGCAACTTTATTGAGCTTAACTAGGAAAACTTGATTTCCCTTACGTGCTCCCTTGAGAAGATGCGTTTCTTTGATTACCCTAGACTTTGGTTTTACTTGTCTTCCCCTGAACTAATACTACTTGGTCATGCTCATTTTTAAAAGTGATACTCCCCTGGTTACAGTGAATACTAGCATTGTTTGTGATTAACCAGTCCATTCCAAGGATCCCATCATAAATACCTAATAGTAAGACCCTAAAATGACCATGAGTTTGTTCACTACCCAATTCAAAGTCAAGGTTTCGTATACAGACTGGTGAGATACTATTTCCTTTCCACTAGATAGTTCTACAATCATTTTCTTAGCTGGTTTTTGACTCAAGTTTAATTTCTGTAAACACCTTGGAGAAAGAAAGGAATGGGTACTGGCAGTCAATCAAAAGTTGAAATGGCTTACCATGATGAGTGGTTGGGGTTTGAATAACACCAAATTGCTGATTAGGACCTTGATATTCTATTGCTACATGGATGATGTCATGCTCTTCTTCAACCATTTCCAAAATTGGTTCTTCATTTATAGCACATGCCAAATGGGCAATTGCTCTGCAACCTTTGCCACGTTCACCACCTCTTGCACCTTGGTGAATGGGAGTTCCACGACCTTGATTTGCTTGACCACTTTAAGGAAAGGATGTTGCTAGTTAATTGGGGCAGTTGGCCTTAAAGTGTCTCGGCTCATTGCAATTGAAACACACAAGGGCATCTCTAGAAGAAGAAACATATGAGAGGGGAATGAAGGAGCTGGTTGCTGACCTCGGCTGAAGTAGAGAGTATCTTGCTGGGGCTTCTTGTAAGACTAATCCTTAGGGTTTGATTCAGGGTGAGATCTCTTCTGAGGCTTAGCTTTGCTAGACTTCAGCTCCTTCATAAGAGGTTTTGCTCATATGAGAGCATCTTGCAATGTACTCGGCCTCATTGCTTTGAGGCGGGAATCCAAAGGTGCATTCAAGCCTTGGCATAAGCGGGCTACTTGTTGGGAGGTGGTCATGGATGGGGCATACTTCTAGAGAGTGATGAACTTCGAGTAGTATTCCTCCATGGTTAACCTAAGCTTCTTGAGGTTAAAGGACTCATTCATCTTGATACATTCATAAGATGGGGGGAGATACCACTCCTTCATAGCTTACTTGATGTCATCCCATGTTTGGGAGTGTTCGATGACTCCCTTGTCATGGCACCATTACTTCCACTAGAGTTTAGTATCCCCAGTGAGGCGAAATCATGCAAGAATGGACTAGTTCTCCGCTCCAGTGTCGACAATTGAGAAATAATAATCCATTCCTTCAATCCATACTTTGGGATCCTTCTTAATTTTTGAACCTTCCCCCTTAAAAGAGAGAGGTTTCATCTGTTTGAGTAGGAGCTTCTTCTCGTGGGTATCTATGTATAGCGCATTGGGGAGAAGAGGCTGATCGTCCTAACCGTCATCATCGCAAGATTTAATTTAGGATCACGAGATTCATACTTTACACTATGCTCATGCTTTTAAAAAAAACTTCAAAATCACTTTATTTCTCAAATATTTAAAAGGAAACGGTTTATTACAAAGATCTGAGACTAATATGATTAGTCTTATTCATCATAAAAGAGAATCCTAGGCTCAACTAAATCATAAGACTTGAGTGGTCCACATAGGTGGAGTATCGGGGTTCCGCCATGGTTTCTAAGATACGAAAGACTAATGGTAGAGGAGGTATGCTCTAGATTGTGTTATGTTCCATAATAGCTACTCTGTTGTGGCAGGTAAGACTTGTATTACTTGGTCATATACCCAACGATTCTCTAGTATACGATTTCCCTCTATGGTTACATAGCTGTCGGGTCTGGGAGTACCCATGAACAAAAATAAGTGAGCCATCTTCAGTTTCTTGATCCAAAGAATCCGCTTTAAATTGATGGTAAGGTTCCTAATTTGATCTGCTCGGATGATAAAGTACCTCAGCTCACAATTCCAAAAGTGATCTCTACCCCATCCTCTTTGGATATACGAGAGGGATGAGGGAGGGAGAACTTTTCAAGTATCTACACCATGGTATTGCAAAATTCGAAATTTGAAGAGAGACATGCTGTCTGGAAGACTTACTGGAAGACTAGGAATCTCGAGTATTCATCTTCCTCTTCCTACAATCATTGAGACCAATTCAAATTGTTCTAGTAACGTATTTTGTCATTCAACATTATGTTAGGTAAAATATACATTCCAAAACAATCTTAAATAACAAATCCTAAGAACTAAGATCAGCTCTAATACCAATTGTAAGGTCCCCCCCATCCTAAATAGGGGAAACCTTAAGATAATCTACTAGATCTAACAAGAAAATAAGTCCCAGAGCTAGGCAGCATTCATAACACTCACCTAAACTGGCGAGTCTCATCTTCCCAATGGTAGGAGGGATACCTTGGGCCTTGCTAATGTCACCGCTCGGCTACACAAGCACAGAAATGGGATTAGCATCAAGGTGGGGAGAAGATGTACCTGTACTTTAACTTAATCAAGATAATAATTACTATCAATTCCGAGGAAATCCCTAACTTAATCAAGATAATAATTACTATCAATCCCGAGGAAATCCCTAACTTAAAAGAATTTATAAAATCTCACAAGCCTAGCCACCGACCCCCCAGAGGCTCAAGAAAAATCCTCATCCTCATCTTCAAAGTCAACTTACCCTATCTATTCTAATGTCGTTAAGTATGCTACTTAACCCCTATCTTAATATATCACCCACTAACACATCTCAAGCTGACTGCATTTTCTCAACCTTCAGATAGATTTTTCCACTAACCCTCTCGCCCCCTAAGAAGATACTGGCATCTCACCCATCTCCCCAATGGCACCCTCAAGAGGTACGATATCCTATTCTACGGGATAATATTGAAGCCTTCACTGATGACACAAATTTTGGAATCATTGTCTGGAGCAGAGTATGAGGGTTTCATTCACGCTGGCAATCCTCTCTTAAAGCCAAAATTGATGTTCAAGGTCCTCATGTAAGTAATGCCATTTGAGCCAACTCGATCGATCATACCAAAAGCCTACTTCGAGGTCACACCAACAAAGTAGCACAATATGCCATACCCTCTATGAGCTCCTTGCCCTAATTTAGAAGAATTAATTCCCTTGGCTGGAGAGGGCACATTATGGGCAAATGTGGCAAAGCACACAAAGTTGGCCAACCCCCAATTAGCTGACCTGCTAGAAATAAGGATCGTCACCTTTATGATCAGCTACTGCTTTTGCAGGTGGAGGAAGGCTCACCCTCTACACACAAGAGGTGGCTATGCCACCATTGTCACCAATGAAGTGCAACCCAAATTGGAAGATTTTGGAATACAACAAGACTAGCAGAGTAGAAGGAGTACTTAACAATTCCGCAGTACAGCCAGGTCTATATGTGCGCACCACCAACACAGCGGGTTGAGCCATTATACATGCAAGTTAAGAGAAGATGGATGTCGGCCGGAGTTTTAGGAAGCCAAAAGGCACGACTCCCATGTTTGCTAGAACTTTTCGATCTTCATGCCAAACGACATTTACATACGGCAGCAAAGAAAACAAATGCTTGCATGGATACAAGCATGTCAACAAATGCTTGCATGGATACAAGCATGTCAACAAATTTAGGACCCAACAACTATGGCAAGCGTTAGATTTTTGAAATTACTAGTGGTGCTGATTGATCAACCTAAGGAGCCCTATGATTGATGGCTATGAAGCTGAACAATTAAAGTTTGACATGAATTAAGGGCATTCTAACAGGGGCATGAAGATGTCTGTCGGGCTACATGCATGTCACGTTCGAAGACATAGTGGACACAGGATTCTAGCACTCCCACTTAGCATTCAGACATACACTTAGAAAGCTCTAGTCACACGAAGAAATTTCTACCGACATGAGTCGGTGACCAAGTCTTTAGACCTTGGCAACAGATTCTGTGGACAAAACCTACATTAGGAAGGCGGGGATGTTAATCCCATTTTGGATTAACAAACATGATCCTCCAATTGAGGACATTAATAAGTGTCATGAAACAACACTATAAAAGTTGTACATTATGAGATATTGGCCACCCAAGGCCTAGTTAAGTAAGTTTTGGGTGCCGAAGTGTGAATAAGGGCCAAATGTATATAAGGCATTTTCTCATAATGAAAAGACACAATCCCTTTTTGTGCTATAGAGAGCTCCTCCTTGTGTCTTAAGAGAGATTGAGAGAGAGAGCATTCTAGCATTGTGTCTTAAGAGAGATTGAGAGAGAGAGCATTCTAGCATTGTTCCTCTTCCATGCTTCTATGATTCATGCTTGTGTGGGAGAGTGAGCGAGTGATTGCCTTATGCGACAGTGCGAGCGACTCTACGGAGACAGCTTGGAGTTTTGGAGCATAACAAGTGAGCTTAGAGGCCTCAAGGGACTCAAGTTCGAAGCATTTGTAAGTACCCTATGACAGTTTTGATCTATTGCTCATCCTTTAGGTGAATGCATTGAGTTCTCTTAAAAGTGTGGTATCCCATAACAGGGTATGGTGTGAGTGATGGTGTGAGTGAGGGGCCTTTAGGGATACTGCGGTGCTAGGTGGTGGTCGAAGAGCTTGGTAGACAGTGTAGAGCATAGGCCTTGCATGTCTAGCCCAGTGAGGTTGACTCATCCTTGGTAGCAGGTATACTTGCCTAAGAGGATCCATGCTCCCTCTCCCCCAACCCTACTATTTGTGTCGGTAGTCCTCAAGTTCCCTACTAGCGAGGATCAGCGGAGTTATCCACATAGGTCATCATAGATTACCTCATCTAGCTCTTCTACTATCATGAATCTTTGACATCTACTGTGCAGTGATATTATTTATGATCATGGATACATGGATAAGGGTTTTTTTTAATGACCTCCTCTGAAATTTGTAGTGAAAGGTTGCTATCATGTGTCGTTTTCAGTTTCTTAGCCCTAGACCTATGTCATACCTATGTACCTGATCTAGGGCATATTTTTTAAAACATTTCTATAATGATTTATGGGATTTTTTCTAAGTTTTTTGGATTTTTTCGGCTACCATATACTATTTGGAATGATTTTTATAGATTTGGTGATAAAATAAAAAAATTCTCATAAAAAATCCAACAATATTTCAAAGTTAAGAAAAAAAGACCCAAAATGGTTGTCTTTTTAAAAAAAGTTAATGTTTTACATCAAAGTTGATACCAAACATCAACTTTTAGGCTAACACTTGATGTTTTGCATTAAAGTTAATGCAAAACTTCATGTTTTGCATCAAGTTTCACATGCTCCGGAGAAGAAAGTTGGAGGATTTGAGGTCGATTTTCACGAATGGCTTGATTTCCTGATTCTATATACGCTGGCATGCTTAGATGACCTGCTCCACAAATTTTAAGTACAAACATGACCATATTACGGTGGATTTATAGACGTCACAAAGAGATTTACGTCTATAAATCACTTTCTGACATTGCAAATCGCATCAAAACATGGTTATGTTGGTACTCAAAATTTGTGGAACAGGTTGTCTAAGCATGCCACGTAAATGGAATCACAAAATCAAGCCATTTGTGAAAATCCACCTCCAATCCTCCAACTTTCTTCTCCGAAGCATTTGAAACTTGATGTTTTAAGGTAAAGTTGATGTTTTGCATCAACTTGATGCAAAACATCGAGTTTTGTAGAAAAGTTGATGTTTTGCATCAAGTTCATGCAAAACATCAAATTTTAAGAAAAAATTGATGTTTTGCATCAAGTTCATGTAAAACATCAAATTTTAAGAAAAAATTGATGTTTTGCATCAACTTGATGCAGAATATCAACTCTTAGCCAAAAAGTTGATGGTTTGCATCAAGTTGATACAAAACATTAACTTTTAGCTAAAAGGTTGTTGCTCTGCATTAAGTTGGCCCGCAAATGTTGTAGTTAAAAGATCCTTACCCCATGATCACATAATAACCAACGTGATTCAAACCCAATCCCCCGCTTGATATTTTACAAAAAAAATATATTGGAAAGTATAAACCTTTTTTTTCTGAAGCAAGCTTTTTCCTGCTTTCTAAACTCGTTTAATAACTAAAATTACCATTTAAAACCCTTTTTCTTACATTAAGGACACATTTTGTTTAAAAATGAGTGTGTAACTTTTTTTTTAAAATTAGATAATTTTCAAATATAAGATTATTCATGATATTTTAAAATTCATCTATACGTAACAAACTCTCCCAAAAAAAGTATATATTATCAGTTTGTAAATTGTGATACTCAAGAGCTTCAAAATGGATTTTAATAATACTCTCATTAAGAGTCAAAATAGGGTTTTATAATCAAGCTAATTATTGTATCAAGATAACACTTTTGTAATATATTCATATAAACTGATAGTTTTTTATAGTTGCACTCTGTAGCACATCCTTAATCATGCTAACATGGTAGGAGACCCAAGGAGTCTAAGCTTCAACATAGAAGAAAAAAAAATTATTTGTGGATAGTGAAGGAGAGGATGCCTCGGCCACCTTCTTAGAGGAAGGCACATCAATTAGTGATGGTGATGGTATAAATAGCAATGATCATGAGGAACCATATCTATGCCATGAGCTATATGTCTACAAAATAGCTCCTTTTTTACAGTTGTATCAATTTTTATTTGGATTGAATATGACAATAAAAAACAATGTCTCCATTTTTGCATGTTTTTGAAAACTTATTTTTAGATTTTCCATTATAATCTCAAAAAGTAAGCAAAACCAAGTCTTTTTTTTCATGTCGATTTTTATAAGAAATATGCAAAGTGCCCAAAATATTATCATTTTTTGGCGATGTACGCATGTGTAGACCACTTTTTAAAAAGAGGTAAAAAGTGAACCTTTTTTATGGAATCTTTGAAAGATGCCAAATGTTTCTCATTTTTAGGAAATATTACCTATTTTGTTTGCAACAATTTTTTAAGCTACAAATACCCCAACGATTAAAAGAAAATGAGTAAAGGAGAAAAAAATCTTACGTGTGACTTGAAGAGATAGATGAAACGTTCAAGTGAGCTTATTGACTTGTATGAGAATGGTATGTATGTACTTCATCCCAATCTTTGCAATTGACCTTCTCAATCATGATTCTTTGCATGTGTAGATTTTTTTTTCCTAAGAAAACGTAATGTGAAATGAGCATGCAAGAAATAAAAAAACTTCAGTACGACAACAAAAACAAAAAAGGATAAACTTATCAAAGTCCTTTCCTATGTCATCCAAAGAGATACTGCCAGCCTTGAAATGAGAAAGAACAATGATGTTCTTCTCATGAATGTCTTGCAAATAATGCCAATTTATTATCTTTATTTCCTCTAGAATGGGCTTAAGGGCATCTTCATTACTACTACCTCCTTGTGTAGATGGAAGCTTCACTTTCTGACTTTTGATTTTTCCTACTTCCCATAACTTATATATTTCCTCTTGAAGGTCCCAAATCTCACCATCATGGAAGGAAAGCTGGAAGAAAAAGTTGTGCCCTTTATTATTGGCTTTAGTTGTTGTTACCTTTAGCATTGGCTTTACTTGATCTCTCACCACTTCTAGGTTTCTTGATGATTAGTCTAACTTCCTCACAAATCTTGATCTTAAAAGCCTCATTGGGTTTCTTTCCTTCTTTGATATGGTTGACCCATTCATTATGAAAGAAACAAATTTCATCTCTGAATCAAATTTTTGGTATAAAGCTAAAATCTTTGCTTCACCATCAAAGGAAAATTAATGTAGACCCAACATGAGGATTATCTACACATAACTCTTTTTTTGCAAGGAAATAATGAGCTCCACTCAAAAAAAAGTACATGTGTACTGATCAACCTTTGACTTTTAGAAACTCCTCTTATCAACACAAGTTTCCTTGTCCACAAGCATAATGTTAACCCTTTCTAGAGACCTCTATGGCATCGATGCCCAACCATTGTATCGTTTTCACCTTCTTTGGGTCACAAGTGCTAGAATGGTCAAAATTCACTAAAAATCCATGTATTGTATATTTTGCATGTGTGCTTGCCACTTGTCTATGAAAGATGCACCACGGGATCAAGGAGTTGAGGTTACTACCTTTGATGAGTGTTTACACTAGCCTAGGTGGGCTAGAGAACCCGAGAACCTTATTTTTTAGTTTGTTCTCCTAGATGGTATAAACCTTAGAAACAAAGGAGATAAGGTAAAAGGAAAGCCAACCTCTCATTGTCTTGTATTCTCTTTGATAATTCAATTCATTAATCTCCTATGCTATTGATTTCTTGCTTTCCTCTTACTTGTTTTAGCTCTTATGCTTATTTAATAGAGTGCTCTTGTTCTCTACTATCCTATACTATTGCTTTCTTGATTGCCTCTGGCTTATTTGAGCTCTTATGTGTGCTTGCTTTCATCTGTGTGTGAGATTGAGTTGTGAGGAGGGTTGAGCTTCCATTAAATGAGGAGGTTAGGATATTGAGTGCTTCTTCTATGATGCTATCTACGAGGATCGGTGAGCCACAAGCATTCACGAGGTGAGTGAAACACCCCAACTGTGCTTTGTGTGTTAGACCATGGCATATTGGTTTCTTGATTGAGCTTCCACGTGCTCTCAAGGGCAATGAGGCAAGGCCTCACAACAAGAGTAGTTTATGCCCTTCCCATGGTGCAAGAAGCTACCACATATGGCACCGCTACTACTAGGGAACAGCCCCACCATGTAGCCACATAGCATTTTGAATGCTTGAGAACGATTCATATTTCTAGTTTTTTCAAGAATGGAGTAGAAAATTAATCCCAAAAAACCTTTGATTTTACTACATTGTTTGTTTTTTGTTGCATTTTCTTGTTATCTTAAAAAATATATGCTTAATTTTTCTTATTGCCCTTAAAATTGTGTCTTTTAATTTCCACAATTCATGTTTTGGTCAATTTATGTATTTCATGTTTATTGCGTGTAGCCACATAGCATTTTGAATGCTTGAGAACGATTTATATTTCTAGTTTTTTCAAGAATGGACTAGAAAATAAATCCCCAAAAACCTTTGATTTTGCTACATTGGTCTTGTTTTTCGTTGCATTTTCTTGTTATCTTAAGAAATATATGTTTAGTTTTTCTTGTTACTCACATAGAATTTTGAATGCTATGTGAATGATTTATATTTTTGTTTTTTTCAATAATGGAGTAGAAAATAAATCCCAAAAAACCTTTGATTTTGCTACATTGTTCTTATTTTTTGTTGCATTTTCTTGTTATCTTAAAAAATGTATGCTTAATTTTTCTTGTTACCCTTAAAATTATGTCTTTTAATTTCCACAATTCATGTTTTGGTCAATTTATGTATTTCATGTTTATTGCGTGTAGCCACATAGCATTTTGAATGCTTGAGAACGGTTTATATTTCTGGTTTTTTCAAGAATGGACTAGAAAATAAATCCCAAAAAACCTTTTATTTTGATACATTGTTCTTATTTTTCATTGCATTTTCTTGTTATCTTAAGAAATATTTGTTTAGTTTTTCTTGTTACCCTTAAAATGGGGTCTTTTAATTTCCACAATTCTTATTTTGGTCAATTTTTATATTTCATATTAATTGTTTGTTTTCATCTTTGCATTTTTTTAAAAGTAATTGGGCTAAATAGACCTGAAAATTTGGTTTCCATGCATGGATTTTATCCCAATTTGTCTCCTTACACAGAGAAATTGGGATAAAAACAAGGATTGGGTAGGATTTGGAAAGCAAATTAATTTTGTGTTTTTTAGGTTTTTGTGCTTTTGCATTAGTCTAATGATGCGAATTAAATTGGCTTAATCTCCCTCTAATTTGGGCCACTAGTTGTTAGCCTTAGTTGGCTAGCCGCATTTAATGCATGGAGAACTTTAGGCCCCAAGTCAGAGGCATCCAGGGTTTTAAGCCCCAAGTCAAAGGGATTCTAGGAAAAATCCAAAAATCTTGGCACCACCCTTATTCAAGTAATCTATGAAATCAAAAACTGAAATCAAAACTTAAAATAAAAAAATTTAAAATAAAAAAGTAAAAAAAAAATTGATTTTTTTAAAAAAGAAATGAAATATTTGCCACCCGTCTCAGCAGCCAAAAAAAAGAGAAACAATTTGGAAAAGTATATACACAAACTCTCTAGATACTCATTTTAGGTCGTGGGGATCACATTGGTACTTGTATAACACCTCAAAAGAAAATCAAAATTTATGTAACTGGCGCTTGGGTACCCCAAAAACGTGCATGCACAACCCTTCCCAGAGTGTTCAGAACTATCTAAAACCCACTTTGGACTAGTTTTCCTATCACTTAAAAATAATAATTAAAAAAAATCAATTAACTAGACGGTCTGTACATATTTTAGAGGGCAATTTAGAGGACAATGCATCCATTGAAGGACATAGCAACCTACTCTAGTATTTGGACCTTCCATTTTTGGAACCCAATTTAGCATAGTATGGGGTCTTCGATTTCCCACCTATGACCTCGTTTGAACTTGACTCAATGAAAGGTTCTCAAGATCTAGGGAGAGGAAACTCTGATCTTGAATAGTGTAGCATTTGATAAATCATCATCCACTCCTATTGGTGCTTCACCATTTGGTATGCGAGATAGATGATCAGCCATAGCATGTTTCTTGCTAGGCCTCATAACCACTATAAAGTCAAATTCAAGAAGAATCAACACAACCACCTGGTGGTTCCTCCTGTGAAACATGGTTTATTCACAAGATATAACAAGGCTTGATGACCAACATAAAATATAATTTTTTTAGCAAGAAGGTAATGTTAAAATTTCCTTACAGCATAAACCAGTGCTAACCCTTCACATTTAGTAGTAGTATAATTTATTTCATCCTTGTCTAGTTAACAACTTGCAAAACTAATATGGTGTTTGGTGCTCACAAGATTGGAGCACTTGACAAGGCTTGCTTTAACATGTGATAATCTTTTTGACACTCCTCATTCTATAGAAATACAACCACCCATAGCTATACAACGGATGAGCTATCTCTATATAGAAAATAATAAACCAACGGTAGTTGTATAGCCGACATGGCCTTGTGGGGGTCACTCATAAATATGTAAGCGTAGCATGTAGGTTCAATAGAAGGGATTTTTCTTTTTTTACACATTTTTTACATACAGAAGGGTACCATTTAAAGGGGTATTTCACAAATTGAATAGAAAAAGGATGTGTTTTATTTATGAAAAATTCACAGATAAGGACACTATATCCCTAAGAATCACACTCCATGTTTTACCCAAAATTGGCACTTATAAGGGCTTAAGGATATGTGATAAAGTCTACATTATTCAAATACCTTATGGAAGCAAGATAAATGCTCCTTCCATGATGAATAAATGCACAAACCATCTACGAAGAAAGCTTCCAAGAACATCCATAGAAAAGGGAGATACTTAAAGGATTTATCATTGGTTAATGCAAGGAAATCAATACCTTGATGGAGACTTCAATGGAGACATGATCAAAACCTGAATGGAGACCTTAATGGAGTTGTTTATCAAAGACACTATAGATCTTGAGGTTAGTTAGTATTCTACTAATGTTTTAATACCAGGATATATATTCGTTTTATTGTTGGTACTTTGAGCATGTCCTTTAAAAACAAGCCTCTATCTAAAGTCACTCGAAAGAAAGTATGCAAGAGTTGAGATACATCCAAGGTACTCAAGAGTATGGCATTACCTATGCTATATGGGAAAGAACATAAATGGATAATTTGTAACTAAGATTAATTGGTTGATACTCCTCAATAACAAAGTATTATTATTCTCTTATTTTGAGATGCATTTCTTGAATTATTAAGAAATAACCCACAATTGCCCCAGTGAGTAACAGATATAGATTGTTGCTAGTGGAAGTAGGCTTTAACCCTACAATTTGACTCAGAGGGTTCACTGTAGGTAAACTCTCTATATCACGTGTGTTCAATGCCTATTTTAAAAATCCCTTATCTATGATTTTTTCATGAATAAAAATACCCTTTTTCTATTTAACGTGTGTGAATACGCCCTTTAAATGGTACCCTTCTGTATGTAAAAAATGTGTAAAAAGGGGATTTTAAAAATCCTTTTCTATTGAACCCACGTGCTATGCTTACATATTTATGAGTGACCCCTCCGAGACATTTGACAACCAAAGTTTTATGGACATTTCTTGATATTGTTTGTTCATGCTCATATATACAAGAAATGAGACTTGCACAAAAGTAGCCTATAGCCATGTAAGGTGACAACAAAAGTTCTATAGCCACATCTACAAAACGGTGGAGGGTCGCACAAAAGTTGCATATAACCTTGTAATGTGATAACCAAAGTTATATGGCCATTGGTTGGTATTATTTATTCATGTTCACATGAAACATATTGAAATTCTTGTTCACTTTTATGCACAATCTAGCTCATCATGTTCAAAGAGGTTGAGATGGTCTTTTGCTTGACGACGACAAAGAAATGTGTATACATCTTCACAAAGGCTCTTAACACATATTACATGGAGTGGCATCCACATCAATTGAAGTAATTCTTTATAAGCTAGTTTAACACCACAAGTGGTGATACTAGCTATGATCATGAACCGACTTAAGTGGTCCTTTATATGCTAGTTTAACACCATAAGTGGTGTTATTGACTATGACCATAAACAAACACAATTTAGTCATGGTGGCCACCTTTTGTCTCTAGGAATTTAATAAGGCACTACTACTAACCCATTCTCCATAAAATTGATGAGTCATTACTTTGAAATTTACACCTTAGCTTCTATCAACATACAAACTTCATCTCTCAGTAGTTCTACACTATCCAATCAAGGCTCCCTTTTTCCCACAACATATGGGTGTGGGGTTATTTGTTATCTATTGTATAACATGTATAATTTTTCTTGTTGTGAGAGATCTTACATCTTATTATTGTTTTTTCTTCGTACACTATATTTTATACCTGAGAGAGAGAGAGAGAGAGAGAGAGAGAGAGGGAGAGAGAGAGAGATTTTCCACAATAAGTTCCTCCATGTATTCAAAGAGTGAATGTTGTAGGCACATAAGATTATACATGGTACTTCAAAAACTTTCTATTTTTATAAGTTACATAATAAACTTCCTCACACTAGCAAACATGAGAGTTAGAGGTCACAATCAAACAATGAAACATTTGATTTCCATTTTAACTTCTCTTATGCCTAGAAGGCATAAGAGGGCAAAATATGCACGTACAAAAATCTATTCACAAAATAAAATCAAGCACTTACTTCAGCATTGATATTAAAATAAAATATAAGAAATCATGTGGATGAAGTTCATGATTTTTGGAAAACTACATTACAAAAACTAAAGTGTACCTTTATGATGCCATTGGTGTCCTAACAATGTGTGTTAGGAAATTGTCACTAAGCAACTCAAGGCTGTATGAAATGGTTAGCATGGTATTAGGAGGTTTAATTACTAGATGGTTAACTACTAGATAATGTAATTCACATTATCTTTCATGTTAAAAATTATTATTTTTTAAAAAATAATATAGTGTAAAATTTGAAACAAAATGAAATAGTCCATATTATATCATTTCAAAAACTTTTATAAATATCGTTTTAAATGTTATCCACCCCTTAGGTCATAAGAAAAACTTTTCTTTTTTTAGGAAGCACTTTTTTTAAAGGAGTGGATCCTTTTTTTGGGCACCCCGAACTTGAAAGTTTCTTTAGCAAGTGTTCACATGCAGCTAAAGGAAAAGTGTTCACATGCAGCTAAAGGAAAAGTACCCAAGGATAAAACACTTATTTTAACTAGATTTGTGTAGTACCTACTCCACACAACGTAATGTCTTTTGTAAGAGTCTAATCTGCAATAAACATTGGTTTGAGCCAGTTTAGTTTCAAGTACACAATCAAGTTTCTTAGTGCTAGGATTTATGGAATACTGAGCTCATGTGCGAGTTTTACTACTCACATCACCTGGGTGGATCATCATTTGTTCATATACTTTTCTTTAGAACATATATTTCTCAAGTTATTAATGATGACACATGGATTTTAGGAGAGAAAAAAATGGCGATGACCTTTTAGGGACTAGTATTGTGGGAGCAGGAGGCCAAGTGTATAAAACAACAATGGTGAAACTTATAATATATTTGGAGTTTCTTTATTCACCATAAGTAGTTCTTTTTTTTTTGGGATCAATCATATCCAAAAGTTTAATTTTTACAACTATCACTCCCAACCTATTTTTACCATTCACTACTAAGAAGGATACAAATTTGATCCCACCTCTCCTCCTCCAAAACAAAAGATGAGTGTTCCCAAAAGATATGATATCCCAGCTCCATGCCTAGCACAAGGGGGGCACAAGAAAGGACTCAATAGTGCATCCTTTGGGTGTTTGTTCCTCCATACATTCCTTCTTGGTCCAGATCTTCACATCGGGTCTCATGCCCATCATATTCTCTACCAAAGCCAAATAAGTATAAACTAGTTGTTTCTCCTTCAAATACCATCTTCAAGTTTTGGGTCCAAACTCCATACCAAGTAGGATGCATGTAAGTGAGTCGATCATTCACAATATTCAGTAGAAAAATATCTTAGGAAACATTGTTCTTGGGTTTCAAGTCTCGAAACCCAAATCCACACAACCTCATATGGGTATCAAATTTGTCTGAAGACTGTAGAGTAGCCTAATATGGTTCGACATTAGTAGAGATGTGGCCGATTATGTCCATCTAGACCACTCATATGGTATGACTAACCTTGGATACATATATATACATGTTTGGTAGTCATAGTGTGGCCGACATAAGCTGATGGTACAAATATAGATGTGTTTGGCAGCCTCCTTAGGTATATGGAGATCAACAGGTTAGATTAACATCTACCTTCATTGCATTTGTACATTCTTGTTAACTACTATATGACATCCTTCATCTAGAGTCTACTTAGATTTTCAGTAAAGCTCCTTGCCAAGGCACATGAGTGGGTAGATGTCATCAATTTGTATTTTTGGTAATCTAACATTAATCTCCGCCTTTCTTGAATTAATTACTTTTATCTTATGATATTCCATACAATTTGATTTTTTAACATGTTATTAGAGGTCAAGCTCTAGACAAAACTTATTGGCAAAACCAGTTCTTTGGGAGAATATTTGAAGAAATGGTATCACCTATACTATAAGGGTTCGTTGACCACCATAGTTTGGTGATGGGAAGCTGGATGGATCCAAGTATACACTTTAGAAGTTCAAGATAATGTCCATTTTTGAATCTTATGAGTTGTGGGAGGTACAAGGATTAATGTGAGACTAAGGTCCAAGACAAGAAGTACCCATCCAAATGTCAAATTCAAGGTTGTCAAACACCGGCATCTCCCGAATGAGACGGGACATGGAAAGTGCGGCCAGGACGGGTCAAGTATTCTTCCCCACCTCAGAGGAAGTTGAGTTAGATCTCAAAAGGAGTGAGGTGGAACGATAGCTACGAGAGTTGAGCTTAAGGAGACAAGATACTCGAAGGGCAAGAGATGAGCAAAAGGAAATGGGAAGTTTAAACGTACTCCAATCACGGGGCAAGGAGATGGAATTGGTCATGGGAAGAAGCGAGGGAGAAATTCCAAACTTGGAACCCATAAATGAGTAGCCCAGAGCTGAGGAAGGGTTTACAACCATAGAAGAAGAGGATAACCTAGCAAGAGTGGCGGGCAAAGTGAAGGACCTTCTGTACACAAAAAAAGATATTGAGCAGATGATCAATCATCCTACGTTCCTACAAGACATGGAACTTTTAATTATGCAAAGGTGTACAGAGGTAACCAATGATGAGCCACTCCAAGGTATAGTGGCAGGACCATCCCATGGACCGGAGATACCTAGAAGAGCCAATATAGGAAGAGGACGAGATCTAGGAAGGAGGGAAGCAACTCCTCAAAGACCAAGGATGGATCCAACCATTGAGCTCAATGCAGCCACAAGGACAAATCTGCTAAATATGGCGACAAAGATGGGTCGAGGAATGGTCAGAGAACTAGGCACTGCTCTAGAATCCCGACCCTCTCAGATGAAGCCACATATTATTTCCAAACTCGTCTAAAAATTCTCTGGGGATGGAGATCCTATCCAACACCACGTAGAGATTTTTGAATCCACATGTGAAACTTGTGGGCCTGTTAGTGATGTGACAATGGTTCATGCCTTTTGACTGACCTTGGAGGGGAAAGCGCATCAATGGTTCCAAACCCTCAAACCCGAGGATAAGGTTAACTTCACATGACTCAAGAATGTGTTTGTGCCCAGCTTTGCCATAAGTGGTGACAGATGGAGCCCTGTGGCACAGTTGCATAATATTAAACAAAAGAAAGTTGAGTCGATGAGGGACTATGTGTCTCAAGTTAAGCACTTAAATTCAAGGTGAAAACTACGAGAGAGGTTAACTGATGCGATTAGTTATTGCCTTGCTTCCGGAGAGGGGTTAGACCACAAGATGTATGATTATCTAGTACTAGCCCGCCAACCAGCTACTCTTGATGCATGTTGCAAACTAACAATTGAATATGAAGATAATATGCTGGAATTTTTGCAACCGAAAGATGTCAGAACATCTTCAGCAACTACGACTTCTCATGTCTCGAGTCACCCAAGAAATTGGAACTTGGAGCAAGCAAGTCGGAAATATGTCTATGGACAAGCTAAGTAATGCTATACTAGAGAAATTGAAATTAAAGGAGGGAAGAGAAACATTTGGGCATGGGCATAATGATCTTTACCCCGTAGGGAATCGGTGTGGTGTTCTATGTGCAAATTGAATCACACTACCATAGAATGTCCACAATTAAGAGTAAGGCCATTACTCTATTGTGGGACACTGTGTAAAATTAGGGAATCATGACACTTCAATGTGCTGATATCCAAGATTCCAAAATGTTGCATAGCTACCAGCACTTAGAGCTCCATTTGGCTTTACTTGCGCCACCTAGATAGATCACTGGCTATTGCATGACAACCCAACTCTTCCTACTTACCTAGGGGGATGTTCCGGGTACAAGACATTTCACCTCTGTCATCACCACCAGTTCTACCACCACAACCACCGCATGCTAGAATCAACCAAGTATTGATTGAAAACCCATCAAAAGATGTTGATGTGGTACATGAGGTAGAACTTAGAAAAAATTACTATGAGGAAACTGTGGAGGTCACACCTGAATTCTAAATCCTATAGAATAACACGCCAGTACCTCTGTTTAAAACCATGGTACAACATGAACTCGAACGTGAGAACAGGACCGCTACAATGTTTTGGCTGCGGAGGGCTGCAGTGAGTCACCAAGTGCCCAAATAAGAATATGGTTCATACGCACCAACCCTATGAAATCCCTGTCCCCACCATGCAACAAATTCACGGGTGCTAGCAGCGGAAGTAGCACTTCTTGCATGAGCCAGGGTCCCACACTCAGGGCCTCGCCCACGGATATCCAGACAAGAGACTAATCCATCGGTTCTTCCAAAATTGGCCCAGAAAAACATTCCCTTGCCCGGAAAGCACAGGCGATTCCTCCAGGATAACTTTTCTCTAATGTAGTCAAAAGCCTTAACTAACTGAATTGATTTGACCGAACCTATAAGTCCCATAGTCAGATCAGGGAAAAGATTGCACTTGGATCATAGAAACCAACGCTATTTTCCTCATTGAGAGGACAGCCATTGATTCTTTTCCACCATAGATTAATTTTTGTCCGGGGCTTACTTCATCTATCGTACCATAACAGAATTGAGTCTCAATTTAGGGATCCATCAGTCCAGCCTAACCCCATCCAGTCTCGTGGGTTAGCCAACCGCCCAACCACTGTAGTGATGGGTTCCAATTAAGAATTTAGTTAGGTTTTGTCCCGGGTACCAAGGAGAAGAGTTCCTAGGCCCCCTAGTTGGGTGTTCATGCAAACTTCAAACTAGTCACACCACTTACATACCCAATATGAAATTGCCTTTTTCACAGAATCCACTATCTTTAAAAAATAATCATTTAATGAAGCCATTGTGTCACTGATCATAATCCTCAAAATATTTGGTTGAATCTTTATTTCCAATCATTCCTTCATCGGTGTACCTATGGCATCATTGGTAACCAGAACGCTCACCACCTGTCCACAGGGGCCTTTTCGATAGTTCCTAGCTCATAGTAACCGGCAAGTTATTCACATATCAAAAATGGAATCTCCGTTGAAGATCAGTAAGATCAACCAACGAATCCATATAAAAGAGCCATGGACTCATCCGTTGAGGACCAGCAAGGTCAATCAACCAGATCCATGCCCAAATTCAGAAAACAACTCTTACTTCTTGTCCCAATATCTTCCACGATGCATGTGTGGGTATCGTTGGCGACCTAGAGCCCGAGCACCGTATGGTCAGCACCCTCTAGGATCCTTCGCATGTGACCTAGCGCTTCACTCATAGGCCACTTCCTTGGTCCCTCATCCACCGTACCAGAAGCTCACCATTTTAATTGAACCGAGGCTGGTCAAGACCTCGGTCGACCTTGCTACAAGAGACGTTCTCCATTGACTCTCCGTCAGCTAATGTAACTTTAGCAGATTAGGTCTCCCCACGACCTCATTTTCATAAGATGGTCAAAATGCTTCCCCAGTATTCTTGACATAAAACAGTCATTTAAAAACAGTTTAAAAATATAGTTTCTATAACAAACTCTCATCTTTCCACATTGCTCCACATCAAACCACATTATTTAATTCCACAATCATTTCATAAGTATTCCTATTCTCATCCAATCTCATCATCTTCATCTTTTCTCAATTTATCCTCATCAGATCTCATCCACTCATATCTACCCATATTCACATCTCATCAGATCTCATCCACTCATATCTACCCATATTCACATCTCATCACATCACATTCATTCACATCTCATCCATTCAGACCACATCACATTCACTCACATCTCATCCATTCAGACCACATCACATTCACTCACAACTCATCCATTCATTTTACCTCACATTCACATCTATCCCGATTCACATCCCATCACATCACATTCATTCATATCCATCACATTCATTCTCATCACCATTATATCACATCACTTCTATCTCATCACCATTATATCACATCACTTCTATCCACATCATATCTCATTTATACACATCTCATCTCATTCATCCACATCCATCCAATCGTTCACATGTACAACTACTCATATCTATCCATACATTCATATTTATCACTTCACATCCACATATATTCATGTCACATCACATCACATTCTTTCACATACACTTCTATATCCGTTCTTTCACATACACATCACATCACATTCTTTCACATACACATCTATATCCGTTCTTTCACATACATCCATATCCATTCTTTCACATACTCATTCACATCCATTCTTCTCATACACATCCACATCCATTCTTCACATACACATTCACATCCATTCTTCTCATACACATCCTTATTCATTCTTTCACATACTCATTCACATCCATTCCTCACATACACATTGACATCCATTCTTCTCATAAACATCCTTATCCATTCTTTCACATACTCATTCACATTCATTCCTCACACACACATTCACATTCATTATCATCACATACATTCACTCACATCCCATATCATTCATTTACATTCTGATTCACATGACATGACATGACATCTCATCTATTCATTTATCATCTATCTGATTCACATCTTATCTCATCACATCTATTCACATCACATCTATTCACCTCTATTCACATCACATCCATCCATCCATTCTTCTCATCTATCTAATTCCCATCACATCTCATCACATCTATTCACCTCATATTCTCAACACTTCTATTCATATCACATCCATCCATCCATTCACATCTATCTAATTCGTATCACATCTCATCACATCTATTCACCTCATATTCTCATCACTTCTATTCACATCACATCCATCCATCCATTCATTCCCATCTATCTGATTCACATCACATCTCATCACATCTATTCACCTCTCATTCTCATCACCTCTATTCACCTCTCATTCTCATCACATCTATTCACCTCTATTCACATCACATCCATCCATTCATTCCCATCTATTTGTTCACATCACATCTCATCACATCTATTCACCTCTCATTCTCATCACCTCTATTCACATCACATCCATCCATTCATTCCCATCTATTTGTTCACATCACATCTCATCACATCTATTCACCTCTCATTCTCATCACCTCTATTCACATCATATCCATCCATCCATTCATTCCCATCTATTTGTTCACATCACATCTCATCACATCTATTCACCTCTCATTCTCATCACCTCTATTCACATCACATCACATCCATCCATTCATTCCCATCTATCTGATTCACATCACATCTATTCACCTCTCATTCTCATCACCTCTATTCACATCACATCCATCCATTCATTCGCATCTATCTAATTCACATCACATCCATCCATCCAATCATCATCTATCTGATTCTCATCACATCTATTCACCTCTCATTCTCATCACCTCTATTCACATCACATCCATCCATTCATTTGCATCTATCTAATTCACATCACATCCATCCATCCAATCATCATCTATCTGATTCACATCTTAACTCATCACATCTATTCATCTCATATTTTTATCACTGATTCACATCTTATCTCATCACATCTATTCATCTCATATTTTTATCTTCTATTCACATCACATCCATCCATCATCTCATATTTTTATCACTTCTATTCACATCACATCCATCCATCATCTATCTGATTCACCTCTTATCTCATCACATTTATTCACCTCACATCTCATCACCTCTATTCACATCACACCCATCCATCCAATCATCTATCTCATTCACGTCTTATCTCATCACATCTATTCGCCATATATTCTCATCACTTCTATTCACAAAATTTAAAAAAAAAATTTAAGAGGATTCTAATTTTTGATATAAAGATTCTTTACACATCTATTTATGCATAATTCAAATTTAAGAAAAATAACACTTTTGAAATAAAATTAAATTCTTTATGCATCTTTCTATGCATAAATTCAATTTTAATGAGAATAACACTTTTGAAATAAAAATAAATCTTTTATGCATCCTTCTATGCATAAGTGCAATTTTAATGAGAATAACACTTCTCAAATAAAAATAAATCTTTTACGCATCTTTCTATGCATAAATTCAATTCTAATGAGAATGACACTTTTGAAATAAAATAACTCTTTTATGCATCTTTCTATGCATAAATTTAATTTTAATGAGAATAACACTTTTTAAAATAAAAATAAATCTTTTAGAATGCACAAACGGAAGGAATTACTCTTTTAGAATAACCTAATGATAAACTTTAGTTCTACAAAATTTAAGAAAATTTTTCCATAACCTCCTTTGTATGGCTGACCATTTCTCAATTTTAACACTCAATTTATTACTTGAACTAATCCAATTTGAATTCTAATATCTCTAATCTACTCCATTTTCTAAAAATCAAGAGAGAGTAAACAATGAAAAGAGTTTAATCAATCTTTTAATTAAACTTTCTAGGATTAAGAAGGGCTGAATTGTAAAGAAGAGAAGGGGTGGCCTTTCCATCAAGGCATAGTATCAAATTTTAATTCAAACATTTACAAAGCATAAAATTTAAGAAAATCATAGATTAGAATTAAAATAAAATTATTAACTTAAATAGAGTTTTATGAGCTTTCCTTTGGCTTGAGGGATTGAGGGTTCTACTCTTGTTTGCAGGAAGAGTGGCCACCAAATTCACTTGGAGAGGATTAGGCCAAAAACAATTGAATTATCAAGAAATTCAATGTTAAATGGCTCTCAGGACAGAAAAGCAGAGTAACAGTGCATAAACACCATTAAGCTCTTACAAAGGGGGAGGCTTCTATTTATAGGAAAAAATGAGCCTCTAACCAAGCAAACTGATTCTAGAATTTTCCAGATCAGTTTGGTCAAATTTTGACCATTTTTAGGTCAGTTTAGCTTACTTTTTGGATCTAGTTGAAACAGGAGAGAGGAGAGATGAAAATATCTCATTATTTATGAGTTTAAAACTCCTCCACACATGTGAAATAGGCGGCTCCTTCATGAGGGTAATTCCCCACACTGAGGTGTCAAAAATGCATCATTTCCTCTAAATATCTCTTCTTTTTTTACTAATAACCTTGTCCTTAGTCAACTCTTCATCTTATGTGAGTATTTACTCATTTTTGGGAGATTTTATTTTATTCTTCAATTTATCTCCTCCCTACATTTGGATTAATCTTATTGGTCCATAGGAACCTTAATTAAAATATAATTTAAAAATTTCTGAAAATCTGGACCCTTAGGCTAAGGTCCTTTTTAACTATTTTCAATTAATTCCAATTGCACATTGAAAAGTTCTTTTTGAATTTCTATTTTAGGGGAAACCATTTTAGACACTAGGAGGATTTTTATATCCAAAAATATCTAAATGTTGGATTATCTCTCTCTAGAAATTTTCTCTCTCTAGGCCAAAACAGGGTAAAACTAGATATTTCTTTTATTTCAGAGAGAGGAATAATTATAAGATCAGAAGGGGAGGTTCTTACACCTGCATACCTCAAAAGCTAGAGGGAGGAATCTTACAAACCCCAACAAGTGATTGCTATGCCCATGACATGCCAGTACTCACTTGTTCGGAGTCAGAATCTATTGAGACCCCAACTGCCACTCAAGCCAATGCCACTAGATCCCCAACATGTAAGATTCCTCCCCAGCCCTCAAGATGTCCAGTATCTTCCCCTGTAATCAATCTCCTCTTCAGAATAATAAAAGATCTTGTTTCTACCTATTTTGGCTTAGAGAGAGAAAATATTCTATAGAGAGGTTAGTCAATTTTTACATATTTTTAGATGAAAAAGTATCTCTTCTTATTAAAATAAATTTCCCCGAATCAGAAGATCAAAATAATTTCAGAAGGTGCATTAGAAATAAATTATAATCTGTTCAAAAGGCCTTAGCCGAAGGGTCTAGATTTTCTGAAAATTTTAGATTAAGGTTTTGAGGGGCCAATCAGATTAATCCAAATTTAGGGAGGAGAAAAATTGAAGAAATAAAGAAAAACCCTCCCAAAAATGAGTAAATACTCACATAAGATGAAGAGTGGAGTAAGGACCAAAGGAAAATCTAAAAAAATAAATTTTTGACACCTCAGAGTGGGGATTCCCCCTCATGAAGGAGGTGCCTATTTCACATGTGTGGTGGAACTTTAAACTCTCAAATATTAAGATATTTCATCTCTCCTCTCTCCTAATTCAAGTCTAGTTCCAAAAAGTAAGCTAAATTGACCCAAAAATGGTCAAAAATTGACCAAACTGATCTGGAAAATTCTAGAATGAGTTTGCTTGGTTAGAGGCTCACTTTTTTCTATAAATAGAAGCCTTCCCTTTGTAGAAGCTTATTAATGTTTTATGCATTGTTACTCTACTCCTCCCTAGAGCCAAAAACATTGAATTCATTGATAATTCACTTGTTTTTGACTAATTCCTCTACAAAGAATTAGTGGCCACTCTTGATCCAGGCAAGAGTAGAACCCTCAATCCCTCAAGCCAAAGGAAAGCTCACAAAACTCCATGTAAGTTAGAAATTCTACTTTTTTTTTAAATTCTATTCTATGGTTTTCTGATTTCTTGCTTTTTTAATGTGAAATTGAATGTTATGCCTTCATGGAAAGGCTTCCCCCTTCTCTTCATTATGAATTCAGCCCTTCTTTATCCAAGATGTGTAATCAAATAAATAGAGCTAATCTTTTGGTATTGTTTACTCTTTAAAAAATGAGAATTGATTAGATTAGAGTGCTAAATTCATCTTGGGGTAAATTCTAAGTAGATTTAGAATGTAAAAAAATTGAGAAATGGTCAGCCATACAAAGGAGGTTATGGAAAAATTTTCTTAAATTTTGTGGAAAGAAGTTTTATCTTTATGTTATTCAAAAAGAGTAATCCCCTCTGTTTGTGTATTCTAAAAGTGTTATTTTCATTCTATGCATAGAAAGATGCATATTGGAAATATTTTTATTATAAAAGTGTTATTTTCATTAGATTTAAATTCTATGCATATAGAAAGATTCATATTGAATTTTGTTTTTTATGATAAAAGTGTTACTTTCATCAAAATTGATTTTTATGCATAAAGTGATGCATAAAAGAAAATTTTTTATTATAAAAGTGTTCCTTTCACCAATATTGATTTTTATGCATAAAGTGATGCATAAAAGATTTTTTTTAAACTATAAAAGTGTTACTTTTATCAAAATTGATTTTTATGCATAAAGTGATGCATAAAAGATTTTTATTTTAATTAAAAAAGTGTTACTTTCATCAAAATTTATTTTTATGCATAAAGTGATGCATAAAAGATTTTTTTATTATAAAAGTGTTACTTTCATCAAAATTAATTTTTATGCATAAAGTGATGCATAAAAGAGTTTTTTTACTTATAAAAGTGTTACTTTCACCAATATTGATTTTTATGCATAAAGTGATGCGTGAAAGAATTTTTTTATTATAAAAGTGTTACTTTCATCAAAATTGCATAAAGTGATGCATAAAAGAATTTTTTTTATTATAAAAATATTACTTTCATCAAAATTAATTTTTATGCATAAAAGAATTTTTATTATTATAAAAGTGTTACTTTCATCAATATTGATTTTAGTGATACATAAAAGATTTTTTTTAATAAAAGTGTTACTTTCATCGATATTGATTTTTATGCATAAAGTGATGCATAAAAGATTTTTTTAAATTATAAAAGTGTTACTTTCATTAAAATTGATTTTTATGCATAAAGTGATGCATAAAAGATTTTTTATTATTATAAAAGTGTTACTTTCACCAATATTGATTTTTATGCATAAAGTGATGCGTAAAAGAATTTTTTTATAAAAGTGTTACTTTCATCAAAATTGATTTTATGCATAAAATGATGCATAAAAGACTTCTTATTATGATAAAAGTGTTACTTTCATCAAAATTGATTTTATGCATAAATTGATGCATAAATGATTTTTATATCAAAATTAGGGTTCTCTTTAATTCTATGTTTAATTTTCATGAATAATTGATAAATGAATAAGTAAATACTCTATTAGAGAAAAAAATTCTATCGTTTCATATTCTCTCGCATGGTAATGAAAAAACTCAGAAAAAACTTTCAAAGTCAGAATTTTAGATAAATGATTAAATTATTCTTCATAGGAATTCGTGATTAGTTTAGAGATCAGTTAAGCAAATATTCAATGAATGAAATTCAAAAAAATAGTAATTGAAACATCACCCTTTTGAGAAAGATAGTTTAGGAAGAGCCTTATCAGACTCAAATCCTGAATCAAGCTATGACCAAGACCAAACTCCTTCGTCATTTTCAAGGAAAGACGATGTGACCAGTTCAGAAAAAAATCACTCAATTCACCCACCGAATCTGAAACTAAGTTGAGACCCTTTGATTTTGATCTGAGGATCAATGTTACAGAATTCGAGGAATTTTGTTTGGATTCAGACCTGCGATCTAGAAGTCTTGGATACGGATTTAAGATATACTCATTATATTCAAAAGAAAATCAAAATTGAAAACTTGCATAGAAACCCTATTTTCTTAAAGGACTGTTTTACGCATGCTGGAGGGAGCATTTGGTATATGTGTTTTTCTAAGGGAAGTTCGGTTGCAACAGCTGGCAGGGAGTGTTCAAAGGACGGCTCACGCGGCAAAAACCTGCCTAGGTCTTGACCAGCCTCAGTATGGTGAAAAATGGTGTGCTTCCGGTACGATGGGCGAGGGCCGACAAAGCGGTCCCTAAGTGAAGTGCCAGGACACCTAAGGAGGATCCTAGAGGGTTCTGACCAAGTGATGCACGGGCTCGCAGTGCTTAGGACACCCATGCGTATGTCGTGGAAGATATATATGTATGATGATGAAAAAATTATTGTAATCTATTACTGGATCTTGACCAGTTGGTCTCGACGGAGAGTCCAAAGTGATACCTGTTTTTCAGAAACAAGGAACTAGATGGAAATTTTGAGTTATGATATTTGTAATCAATAACTGTTTGTTCAATGGATCATCTTAGAAGTTCAAGTTTTAAAGAGGAGTGTGTGCGTATCTGTTTTCTAAAGCTAAAGTTAAGAAAGGCATTCAATTATGGGTGGGTGAGTACTTATCTGGTTCTACCAATTCCAATGGTTAACCCATGGGCCTAACCCATGGGCCGGATGGGGTTAGGCTAGAATCAGTAGAGTTTTAATAATAAAATTGTTTAATAGGAATACACTTAGAACTCCAGTAGTTAAATAAAAGCCTGAAGACTTCTCAAATGAATAGATCAACGGCTGTGTCTGATTCAATTAGGAAAAAAGCGTTGATTTCTTCAAGTTAAGTCTGTAATAGTTTTCCTTCTATCTGGTTTATTCAGATGAAGGCTAGTTTAGTCTGTAATAGTTTTCCTTCTATCTGGTTTATTTAGATGAAGGCTAGTTTAATCTCTTGACCTCGTTAGAAAACTCGTTAAGAAATTCAAAAAGGTGGAATTGTCCCCGTTTTCCAGGCAAGGGAAATTTTCCTAGTTTCGGTTTCGGAATGACTACCAGATTAGTCTCGTGCCCGGACATTCGAGGGTGAGGCCGCGAGTGGGAAACCCTGCCCCGCGCAAGAGGGAGCTGCTTCCGTTGCCAGCAATCGGGAATCCGGTGCGCGGAGGGGGCAGTGGGACCTCACACAACAAGTCAGAAAAAGAAACCAGTGTTGGTCCCGAAGATGAATGTTTTGGGCCCTTACGCCCAAGCCTTCTATGGGGCCATCATCAGTAAAAAATCCCTTATGGCCCATGCAAAGGTAGCCCTACATTACCACATCCCACCAGAGTGCCTCCAAATTCTAGAAGAGGCTGAAGTAAAAGTGAAGCTGGAAAAGGTAGGCTTGGGGAGAATGGCACAAATACTCCCAAGAAGCATCGATACAGAACTTTGCGCACCAAATACATCAAGACCTATGACAAGGGCACAAAACGGGGAACTATCACAAGACTGACGGCACTACAGAGAAACTCCAAATCATAGAAGAGCTCATACAGGATGCTTTGCAGCTCGTGCCAGCAACCCAATCAAAGTCCACGTCCACGCATTCGACAAAATGCCTCTAGACGCAATGCTAAAGAAAAGTTCTTACAACTCCAATGGGACCAAGTATGAGAACCTCTGTGATCAGGCTACAGAAAAAGCTTGCAGGGCCATGTCATTAATGATGTAGGTCAAGCCCGTGGAAACATCATCTTCTTGCGAAAGCAACAACTTTACAAGAATTTTGGTATTTCAAAGCAAAGCAAAGTAGCACCTTCTTTCTTGCTTAGTTAATGCTAACAATTAAAGTCAATCAAAAAACCTCTTTTTAAACGATTATTAAGCTAACCTGGCCATTAGTTCCTTGTGGGACTTCCAAGGGGAGAGTTGGGCATCCGGGGCATTCCCTCTAGAGTTGTTATTATGTACGCTTCCCAAGGTGGTATTTTGGCATCTTCGTCAGGAGGTGTCATCCTTTCCACTTTTGTGTTGCCCAAGCTGCCATGAACTCAATGCTTCATTCGGATCGTGAATCGGAATTCGTTTGCTCACTTTAGGAGCATAAAACTCTTATGTGGGAACCACCTCTAAGAGCTAAAGTGTGCTTACTAAAGTCACCGATGCTAATGGGGGGAAAGGTGTCGGTAAACTGGAATTGGGGGCAAAAGCCTACACTTAGAGGGAGAGAAGGGGAGTTCTTCCTTAAGTCTATTCACATGGGAGGGGGGCGGAGAGAGAGAGAGAGAGAGAGAGAGAGAGAGAGAGAGAGAGAGAGAGAGAGAGAGAGAGAGAGAGAGAGCATCTAAGGACACCCTCTCCTCAACAGAAGGGGGAGAGTGTTGAAAACAATTATACAGCGCCTACTTGGAGATGGGCTGAAAACGGGTACAATCCCGCACGGACTGTCAGGTGTAGTCTCTGCACAGAGTGTTGGGTACAGGTAGTGCAGGGTGTTTGGGTACCGGCCATGAGGGAGTTGGGGGGTTTATATAGAGTCTGGTTTAAGGGCTGGTACAAGTACGAGTGCAAGGAAAGGGAGAGCAAAGCAGGGTGCAAAGGACGGTGTATGGTGAAAGTACATCGGTCTCTCGCTACATGAGTTTGGGGAAAGGGACGGTGCTTGTACACGGGCAAAAGGTGAGGTACGCATGTACCTTCTGGGGTCACTGGTCACATGGGTGTCCATGTGGTAGCTAGTGGGAACTATACGCTGGGGCAATCGGCCTTTGATCCTTGCATGGTCGTTGTACAACCTCTTGGGTATGTGTACGACATCTTTTTGGGGTAGGGATCCCTTTTTGGAGCACCGACCTCAATAGGCGTGCTAATGCGCCCGGCGGCGGCTGCGAATTTATTTTCTAGCAAAATTATCTGGGGTATTTCCTTGGTTGTAGGAGTGTAGTTCGTTCGTCAATCGGATACCCGAACATGCATTTATTAAGGTTGGAAGTTTACCTTACTTTAACTAAAAATAACTAAAAATCTTCATAGAGGCTTAATCCAGTATCCATTTTGAGCATTATAAAATCCTATAATAGGGTTAAATTGCACACAGATTCTAAATTTGGACTTAGAATTTTAAGATTCCAAGAGGAAATAGCTCGATTATTAAAATTGATATTTTTTACACTATAAAATGACCATAAATTCAACTATCAAATAGACATATAAAGATGGGCATGTTATAGAGATGGAGACAAGGTTTTTCATCATCAGCTCCAAGACCTTGTGAACCTCTATATGCCTCAAGTCCACAAGAGATATCGGCTCCAAGACCTCGTGGACCTCTATATGCATGAGGTCCACAAGCTATGGGGGTAAGAGATCTTTGATTGTGATATGAGATGGTTGTAAATTCTAATTAATTTGATTAATAAACATGGAGTTTTCTTTTTAATGCAAGGGGACCAGAATGAGGTCAGCAAGAAATTTATCATCGTACAGTTAGAGCGAGAGTTCGGGGTCTCGGCTAGAGCCACAAGGGTGTTCTACAAGAGTGTCCAATAATATTACTCAGGCACGAGAGAGATAACACACGATAATAATATGTAACCTTGTTTGAAAGACTAAGTGGATTAATGTATCTATGATGTTTGGAATCTTTGAAAGCATGACACATTGAAACTAGGGGAATTATTGGAGAAATAGGATTATACCTGAGTTTCAAGTACTAGTCTCGGGAAAAATGTTAATGTAAAAGAGATTTTCACATTTCCTCGGTAGCTTTTTGTCTCGAGGGGTCACTATAAGTAAACCCTCTGTATCATATACACTCAAGGCCTATTTTAAAAACCCCTTATCTGTGAATTTTTCATGAATTAAACATAGCCTTTTTCTATTCAACCTGTGAATACCCCTTTTACATGGTACCCTTATATATGTAAAAAATGTGTAAAAAAGGGATTTAAAAAACCCTTCTATTGAACCCATGTGCTACACATACATGTTTATGAGTGACCCCCTGAGCTTCTTGTAGTTCCTCTTCTATTAGGTCTAGCCTAGGTGGTATAAGTAAAGTTGACGTTACAGGTCCTGTTACCTGCTCAATGCCAAACTCAGGGAGATCTTCCTCCCCCTCATCTATGTCTTCCTCCTCCCTCATCTGTGTCTTCCTCCTCCCATTACTCATTCACATTAGATGGTCTTGGTGTATCTCCTTAAGCAATCATCACCATCATGCTGTGGTCGGCGGGATGTGTACACTCCTCCTTGGCCCTCATGTGTCTTTCTGTATATCAATATGTTTGCTATCCCCGAGCAAGGAGGCAAGTGCGCTATCAAAAATTCATCAACCTCAAGGATTGACTTGCATAATTTGCCACCATGGACTGCCATCTATATTCTTGTAAAATAATGCTTGTTAATAATGCATTAGAGCAAGGTAATGTTCTTTGCTTGCTTGAGCAACTTGGAGGAGTAGATAGAACAAAAAACCATGAACTCTCTTTTCACAGTAGAATCTTTGCCTCTCTATTATGTATGGAACCAATGAACCTTTAAAATGACCTGTAATAAACATGCTCTCAAATGAGCACCAAATACATCAACATGTGAGAGTCTAAATCAATTTCTAGTTGATCTATACCTGTTTCATAAAACGGTAATTAACTTTGTATATTCTCGCTAGATCCCCAATGTAACCTAGCTCATCACCAACAAGGTTTGTGTCATGAGCACTTGCACGATATTGTTGTTGAAATGATGCAACAATACATAGCTTAAGTAAGACCCATATCATCACAAGCGTAGAGAATGTTGACATCATTGTTGGTGGCCGGATAGCCACAGCCCATCAATGTCGCTGGATGTCAGAGCTAGTGGAATGGCACACTTTATTATAGAGCCGGTGTGCCAAAGTTAGGTGTGTCCACTTACCTTATTTGGTTGGGCATTGGGATCATTTAGGGGAGGTTGTGTGTGTGTGTGTGTGTGTGTGTGTGTGTGTGTGTGTGTTGCAGTATGAGGGCATTCATGATTAGGGATTTTGTGAGATGCTGCAATGGATACTTCTTGGATTTTCTCTGTGTTTTTCCTGTTTCTTTTGTTTTCTCTATTAGGTCAAGAAGGCCACTAACACTTTGGCAGCCCACGATGGAATCATGGCTGGATGGCCTTGTATATGATGGGTTCCCATCTCTGGCATGTTGCCATGAAATGGTTGTACTTGCACTAGATTCATATTATGTGTAAGACACTGGCATGACCTTGATTGTGGCTTCGGGTCGGATTGGGAATTCGACCCATCGGGTGTGCCAAGTGTTGGCGGTCGGACAGCCACATCCAATCACCATCGTTGGATGTCAGAGTTGGCGGAATGGTGCATTTTATTATAGAGTTGGCATGCCAGAGTTATGTGTGCCCACCTACCTTATGTGGTTGGGCATTGCAATCATTCACGGGAGGTTGTGTGTGTGTGTTGCAGTATGAGGGCATTCACAATTAGGGATCTTGTGAGATGCTGTAATGGATACTTTTTGGGTTTTCTTGATGTTTTTCAAGTTTCTTTTGTTTTGTCTGTTATGGCAAGAAGGCCACTAACACTTTGGCGACCAGGATGGGATCATGGTTGGATGGCCTTGTATCTGATGGTGGGTTCCTAGCGACGCTGGCATATTGCCATGAAATGGTTGCACCGTACTTGCACTAGATTCATATTATGTGAAGGGCACTGGCATGACCTTGATTGTGGGTTTGAGTCATCGGATTGGTAATCTTACCCACCACTGGCTATGCCAAGTGTTGGCGGCCGGACATCAACAGCCAATCAACATCGTTGGATGTTAGAGCCGACAGAGTGGTGCACTTCATTATAGAGCCAGCGTGCCAGAGAGAGGTGTGTCCACCTACCTCATGTGGTTGGGCATTGTGATCATTCAGGGGAGGTTGTGTGTGTGTGTTGTGGTATGAGGGCATTCACAATTATGGATTTTGTGAGATTATGTAATGGATACTTCTTGGGTTTTCTTTATGTTTTTCCTGTTTCTTTTGTTTTCTCTGCTAGGGCAAGAAGGAAATTAAAGTGCGCACATAGAATAATGAAAGTGTGGGCTATGTCATGTGTTACCTCCTTGTCCCACCCAAGACTAAGCTCAAGCTCCTCATGCGTACCTTATGCACCTTCTTCTTGCACCTTTTTTACTCGCTCTTGTATCCATGTCATTGACATGGTGGGGTTCACCCATTGCCTCTTGGATGTTCTTTGTATATTTTGTTGCCATTCTTTGTCATGCTCTTCGATCCATTTTTGCATACATTATGAATGAATTATAGATCATGAAAATACTTACATTCTCTTGCTTATCGTGATCAAAATGTATTGGGAGTCCCTTTCCACATAAAACCTCTTCTGATAATTTACTTGATTCCTTCTATCATTCAAACAAGGGGATCCTCCTCATCAACAAGCTACAAGCACTTAGAGAGATAGTACATACACTCATGATGCAACCTTCCCTCTGTATAGATCCTTTGGCCTTGCCCTTTGATGCGCAAAACCCTTCAAGACTCCCATGAATCTTTTAACCCAAAACATTCATTGTGTGCTTAACAACTCTAGTTAACTCTACCTCCTCACAACAAGGAAGATAAGCACATGGATTTGGATGTCAAAAAAGGACGTATCAAGCATAGGAGCTCTATGAAGTCCAACTTTTTTTGTGGAATCTCCTGAGTGTCCACTTGGCAAATGATAAAATAGAAATAATAAACTAACTTCAATTGCAAAGAAGAATCCTAGAAATGTTTTTAAAGAAGTACTACCATGTAAGCAACCCCAAACGGTATACGATATCTCGAATGCCCTCGATTAAGCATCCATCAATTTTGCAACTGGCAAGATAGACTGCAAATACTCTACCTTTGATGATTATATCCATACAAATTAATAAATGTCAAGAATAAGATTTAGAGTCATGGCCTACCTTTAGGAACTTATTCCAATCATGTGTCTTTAATCCAAAAAGATAGTTATCATAGTAAACATGTTTCTCAATGATGCACCATAGCCTACAGGTGTACACATCAATCTCATCCTATCATTGATCATGTTCATCTCGTCCTTTTTCAGTAATCATGACGCATGACAACAAGTTGTCTTTCCTATTTTAGGACTTACAAAAATAGGCCATAAAGGTGGTTTATAGTTTTTTTCCTTTATACACTCCCTTGCAACCTTTGTATATTTGATGATACCCACAAGATGTTTCCAATATGTGTGCTTTTCAATTCTTTCCAATATTCCAAACTATACCATATTGAAATCTTGGGTGCAATAATCCTTGTCTTCCTTGTCGATTGTGAGCTCTACATTTGGATTTATAATAGGCCCAATTGTCCATTTTCTGTACTAGTCCATATGAGTCATTTGTGTAGGGCATACTCCACTCTCGATCCTTATTGAAATGTATTTCTTGTTCTTTCAATTGCAATATGTATCCTTTAGGTAGAAATCTTTGATGTCAGAGGAGGTATATATTCTTGTTGAGATTCTTACCATATTTCTATCATAGCTAATGCCCGCATGGTGGGCATGCCTTTTAACCCTTTTTGATAGACCTACGAACAATGAAAGTCTTAGTGAAATTTTTATTTCATGTCACTTTCAAATCTAAACAAAGTAACTCTAATCATGTACCTAAAGAATAACCATAGGCAGGATAGTCATGAATAATCCATGTTAGAATGTCGCGAACCTCAAAGCTTTGTTCGCTTATAGGCTTGGAAATGTCAAGAACTTTTATCCCTTTCCATAATTGTTGAGTTGTAGATCTTAAGTGGGTGCACATTGATGTTTTTTACTTGTCATTTGCCTGCTTCAAAGTATTATATCGAAACAAAGTTTTCAAGAAGTATAAACATATCTGGTGGGGATAAAATTTCAAATCATGTTGCTTGTGCATATACCTAGAATTAGTAAACTCAATATTAGATACTCCTTCTTTATGGACATAAATGGTGGTAGGTTATAATTAAACAAGACTACCAGCCAAGTTGACTACTTGCTTGATTTGTATGAAAATAGATTGATTCCATCAAACCAAAACCAAGTTTTAAGTGACGGGGTTCTTGAATAAACTCTGGCTATGTCTTATCAATGTGCTTGAAGGCTTCACAGTCAAATGGAATGCATAGAATCCCTTCTATGCTCACACTCTTTTCCACCCAATCCATAAGCTCTAATAACTCTAGGGTCCAAAATAGGTGCTCTATTCGTGGGGATAATGGAAAATGTCTTAGAACCTTATGTGAGGAATAAGTGTTTATCCCTCCTTAAAATGTGACGCACCGCATTTTGGACAGAGAATAGAGTTTTGATGCTCTCCTAGATACAAAATGCAAACATTGGTACATGCATGGATCATTTTGTAGTCAAATCCAAGCCTCATTTCATCCTCTTTCTGCCTCATTATTTGAATTTGGGATGGTGTTATCAGGCAATAGAATCTTACTAGAAAGTAATCTGAGGCAATAACAATTGTTTATTAGGAAAGTACACATACCCTATCACTTAGCAGTTTATGATCCATTTACGTTAGTAATGCTGAAACTCATACATTACTCCAGGAGTAGCGAGCTTGGAGGTTCAGGATGAGGAAGGTCATAGGTAATCTCGTCTTAGAAAAACCCTTGTATATCTTTGTGAGTTCTTCTTCTTGGAGATATTTTTCATGAGGATCACCTGTTAACTATATTACTCTAAAACGAATCAAGAAATTTAGTCATGCCATCATCATCATGCTCCACATCGTTAGGTTGCTCTATTTGACATGCACATTTCTCTCTCGACCTTTGAAAAGTACTAGGATCCTATGATCTAAGAACCCACATACATTCTACTGACAATAGAGAGTGACCTTGACAATATAGGGGCACATCCTTTGCAATATCATAATCTAGAACCTATGATGCAACGATCTAATAGCATTGACTACAATGTATTTAGGCAGTGATCTCACTAGCAAGCAACGATCTAATAACATTGACTACAATGTATCTAGGCACATCTCTACTTATGTGCACTAGCTCATGACTACTGTCACACATCATAAAAGTATAATTAGTATTTATTTCATTCCTCCCTCTGCTCTAATGTTGATTAACCCCAATATATCTCCTTGAGTGTAAGGTCTCCCACCATTGATATACAATCTCTTATGGGTAATGCCTCTTCCAGGGACAGAGGTAGCATTAGCACATAGCTCATATGTGGTCATACTCCTGATGTAGTTAGCAAGCTAAAGCCATGGACCCCATGAATAGATAGGTCCACAAAATGTCATAAGAGTGACCTCAAAGTGAGTGGGGACATGTAAATCCTGTGTAATAAAAAGACCTCAACCCCTGCCGACAATCATAGATGGTGTGATCACATAGTGAGCATACCTGAAAACCTCTCGTTTAGTCAGAAGTGATGCTCTCCACTAGCCACCATAATGTCTCCGATTATATGTATCTATGCTAGGTAGTAGACAATTGGGTAAGGAATGATCAATGTCTCGGACTGAGAACCACGAGGTAATTGGTGCGTACAAGCCTCCATCTGTAACTAAAGAACACCTTAATTGTGTCGCATGTGAGGAAGCATAGATCAAGCAAGGCCATGAAAGCCATCGTCATCATCAAAACAATTTACAACTAGATTTGGCCATGATGATTGTACGTAGATGCGCGTTATATGTCATGTTGTCTATCAAGATCATATAGAAATCGAACAACTCAAGGAAACATCACTTACCACAGGCGGATCACGTCTCTCTGGTACCAGTGCATCATGACATCTTCTAAAATATAGCTTGTGGATATATCATTGTCGTGTTTGATGTGTGCTCGGAGGCAATGTACCGAAGGATGTGAGTCGAAACCTATTTTCCATTGGGGAACAAAAGAAAACTTAGAGTATCTACTGGTTAAAGTCGATTATGTATGAGTTTATAGTGAAAGTATTCATAGTATGTTCAATTTTTTTGGAGTTCTTTACTCATATGAACCTAGTAGTAATCTAAATTTAAACTCATTGTTTGTTGCAACCTATGTCTACGTGACATAAAATTTGGTGACTTGATGGGGGAGAGTGTTTCATAGCTCATAATTGTTGACACATACATTAATTTTTTATTCTAACTTCGTATATGTGACTTGGAAATGTGTAGGAGAGATATTGGTCAATGGTAGAGAATACCTGCCCCACTCGTATGCATCTTGAGTTATGAAGGGCCTTTCAGTGAGATGCGACTCAAGACACATTAGGATTAGTTGAAGGTATGTAATGTTTACTCTCTAGCTATGTACTGACAATCTTAAATCTTAGTTCTACGTATACATATTTTTTGATTCCGAACGTATGTCTATAGGATGCAACACGAGCTAGGCTACAGGCTTGGCATACATCACACCTTGGTAGGATGGGCAAGGAGGGCTTTACTTCCACTTTTGGAAGTAATTATTAGAATTTTTACATTTGGTCTTATATGTGCATGTAAGTGTGTATCATATGTTCTTTATATCAATCGATAACTCATGTGTTTTTTAAATAACAAGTGAAGGACTATGGTCGTGAGCCCACTCCTTACGAGATAGAGAAAGCCACCTATCAAGGTTATAGGCATTTGAAGTCCCAGCTACCTCCACCAACTACTTTGTAAGTAATCTCGATTAAATGTCATTCTACTTCTAATTAATGTACTCAAACATTAGCTAGTCAAGTTTTCTGAACCGTAGGAGTTGCACGACGATGAGGACATAACAAAGGTACAACGGCAAAGTACCATTGGGCATAGATCTACATCGACGGTGGAGCAGTCTTCCTTAAAACATGATGCACCACATTTTGGATAGAGAATAAAGTTTTGATGCTCTCCTAGATACAAAATGCAAACATTGGTACATGCATGGATTGTTCTGTAGTCAAGTCCAAGACTCGTCTCATCCTCTTTTTGCCTCGTTCTTTGTTTTTGGAATGGTGTTATCAAAAAGTAGAATCTTACCAGAAAGTAATATGAGGCAAAACAATAATTGTTTACTAGGAAAATAAAGATACCCTATCACTTGGCATCCATTTTTATGATCCACTTATGTTAGTAATGCTAAAACTGATACATTTCTCTAGGAGTAGCGAGCTTGGACTTTCAGGATGAGGAAGGTCATAGGTAATCTCATCATAGAAGAACCCTCATATATCTTTGTGAGTGCTTCTTCTCGGAGATATTTTACGTGAGGATCACTATTAACTGTATTAGTCTGAAAAACCAATCAAGAAATTGCGTCATGCCATCATCATCATGCTCTGCATCGTTAGGTTGTTCTATTTGACATGTGTATTTCTCTCTCAACCTTTTAAAAGTACTAGGATCCTATGATGTAAGAACCCACATACACTCTACTGAAAATAGAGAGTAACCTTGACAATATAAGGCCACATCCTTTGTAATATCATATTCTAGAACCTGTGATCCAATACGAATTAAACAATCATAAAGATAAAATAATTTAGAATAAGACAAGTGCCAACAAAGTAATAAGATAAGTGACAATAAAGCAATGATCTAATATCATTGATTACAATGTATTCATGCAACAATCTAATAGCATTGACTATAATGTATCTAGGCACATATCTATTTATGTGCACTAGCTCATGACTATTGTCACACTCCATAAAAGTATAATTATTTCTTTCATTCATCCCCCTGCTACAATTGATTAGCCTCGATATATCTCCTTGAGTGTGAAGTTTTCCCATCGATATACAATCTCTTATCGGTAATGCCTCTTCCAGTGAGAGAGGCAGCATTTGTGAGGTCCCGCTCCCCACCGCACAATGAATTCATTTTAGTAGCAAAAGTAGCACTTCTTGCGCGGGGCAGGGTCTCACACTCGAGGCCTCGCCCACGGATATCCGGACAAGAGACTAATCCATCGGTTCTTCCAAAGCCGATCCCGGAAAAACTTCCCTTGCCCAGAAAGCACGAGCGATTCCTCTAGGATAACTTTTCTCTAACGTAGTCAAAAGCCTTAATTAATTGAACTAATCTGACCGAACCCGTAAGTCCCAAGTCAGATCAGGGAAAAGATTGCACTTGGATCATAGAGACCAACGCTTTTTTCCTCATTGAGAGGCACAGCCGTTGATTCTTTTCCATAGAACAATTTTTGTCTGGGATTTACTTCATCTATCATACCATAACAGAATTGAGTCTCAATTTAAGGATCCATCAGTCCAACCTAACCCCACCCAGTCCCATGGGTTAGCCAACTGCCCAACCATTGTAGTGATGGGATCCAATTAAGAATTTGGTTAGGTTTTGTCCCGGGTACCAGGGAAAAGAGTTCCCACGCCCCCTAGCTGGATATTCATGCAAACTTAAAACTAGTCACACCACTTATACACCCAAATATGAAATTGCCTTTTTCTCAGCATCAGCTATCTTTAAAACAATCATTTAATGAAACCATTGTGTCACTGATCACAATCCTCAAAATCTCCGGTTGAATCCTTATTTCCAATCATTCCTTCATCGGTGTACCTATGGCATCATCGGTGTACCTATGGCATCATTGGTAACCAGAACTCTCACCACCTATTCACTCAGGGGCCTTTTCGATAGTTCCTAGCTCATAGTAACCGATAATATATTCACACATCAGAATGGAATCTCTGTTGAAGATCAACAAGATCAACCAACGGATCCATATAAAAGAGCCATGGACTCATCCGTTGAGGACCAGCAAGGTCAACCAACCAGATCCATGCCCGAATTCAGAAAACAACTCTTACTCCTTGTTCCAATATCTTCCACGACGTACGTGTGGGTATCTTCGACAACCCAGAGCCCGAGCAACGTATGGTCAGCACCCTCAAGGATCCTTCACAGGTCACCTAGCGCTTCACTCATAGGCCGCTTCCTTGGTTCCTCATCCACTGTACCGGAAGCCACCATTTAAATCAAACCGAGGCTGGTCAAGACCTCGACCGACCTTACTACGACGTCCTCCGTTGACTCTCTGTCACAGCAGTTGCAACTTTAACAGATAGGTCTCCAGGACCTTATTCACAAGACGGTCAAAATGCTTCCCCAGCATTCTTGACATAAAACAATCATCTAAAAATAGATTTCACATACAAATACAGTTCCAACAATATTTTCATTTTTTCTCATCACTCCACATCCTTTCACATTAGTCCCCATCTTTTCTCATCTTCCCACAAATTGTTTTTTTCTTCATCGATCCCTATCACATCATATCATTCCCACATCAAATCACATCCAATCGCATCATCCACACGTCAATCCACATCATCCACAAATCACATCTAATCGCATCCTCCACACATCAATCCACATCATCCATACATCCATCCACATCAATCCACATTATCCACACATTCATCCACATCTTCCATACATCCATCCACATCAATCCACGCGTCAATCCACATCATCCATACTTCCATCTACATCAATCCACGCGTCAATCCACATCATCCATACTTCCATCTACATCAATCCACGCGTCAATCCACATCATCCATACTTCCATCTACATCAATCCACATTATCCACACATCAATCCACATCATCCAGACATCCATTCACGTCAATCCACATTACCCACACATCAATCCATATCATCCATACATCCATCCACATCAATCCACATTATCCACTCATCCATCCACATCAATCCACACGTCAATCCACATTACCCACACATCAGTCCACATCATCCATACATCCATTCACGTCAATCCACATTACCCACACATCAATCCATATCATCCATACATCCATCCACATTATTATCCACTCATCCATCCACATCAATCCACACGTCAATCCACATTACCCACACATCAATCCACATTCATTTCATAAGTATTCCCATTCTCATCTAATCACATCTTTTTCTAACTCATCACTTATTTCCTCATTTATCCTCATCAGATCACATCTACTTGCATCTACCCATATATCTCATTGCTTCACATACATTAATATCTATCCAGTTTACATCGCATCTTATCACATCCATTTCACATCACATCTCATTCATTCACATCCTGATTCACATGCTAACACATTCATTCATGTCCCTTATCATTCATTCACATCCCGATTCACATGTTATCACATTCATTCACGTCCCTTATCATTCATTCACATCGCGATTCACATGTTATCACATTCATTCACGTCCCTTATCGTTCATTCACATCCCGATTCACATGTTATCACATTCATTCACATCCTATATCATACATCCTATATCATTCATTTACATCCTGATTCATATGACATCACATCTCATCTTTTCATTCACATTTATCTCATTCACATCTCATATCATCACATCTATTTACCTTTCATTCTCATCACTTCTATTATCATCACATCCATCCATCCATTCTTTCCCATCTATCTGATTCGCATTACATCTCATCACATCTATTCACCTCACATTCTCGTCACTCCTATTCTCATCGCATCCATCCATCCATTCATTCCCATCTATCTGATTCGCATCACATATCATCACATCTATTTACCTCTCATTCTCATCACTTCTATTCTCATCACATCCATCCATCCATTCTTTCCCATCTATCTGATTCGCATCCCATCTCATCACATCTATTTACCTCTCATTCTTATCACTTCTATTCTCATCACATCCATCCATCCATTCATTCCCATCTATCTGATTCGCATCCCATCTCATCACATCTATTTACCTCTCATTTCTCGTCACTTCTATTCTCATCACATCCATCCATCTATTCATTCCATCTATCTGATTTGCATCCCATCTCATCACATCCATCCATCCATTCATTCCCATCTATCTGATTCGCATCCCATCTATTTACCTCTCATTCTCATCACTTCTATTCTCATCACATCCATCCTCTATTCATTCTCATCTATCTGATTCATATCACATCTTATCACATCTATTTATAGAATGTAAGAGAATTCTTATTTTTTATATAAAGATTCTTTACGCATCTATTTATGCATAAGAACAACTTCAGTAGGAAATAACACTTTTATAAAAATCCGTTTATGCATCTATTTATGCATAAATTCAATTTTAAGGAGAATAACACTTTCGAAATAAAAATAAATCTTTTATGCATCTTTCTATTCCTAAATTCAATTTTAATGAGAATAACTCTTTTGAAATAAAACTAAATTTCTTTATGCATCTTTCTATGCATAAAATCAAAATTGATGAGAATAACTCTTTTGAAATAAAAATAAATTTCTTTATGCATCTTTCTATGCATAAAGAATAAATTTCTTTATGCATCTTTCTATGCATAAAATCAAAATTGATGAGAATAACTCTTTTGAAATTAAAATAAATTTCTTTATGCATCTTTCTATGCATAAAATCAAAATTTGATGAAAGTAACGCTTTTATATAATAAAAAAATCTTTTATGCATCTATTTATGCATAAATTCAATTTTAATGAAAGTAACACTTTTATAATTAAAAAAATTATTTTATGCATCTATTTATGCATCAAAATCATATTTGATGAAAGTAACACTTTTATAATCAAAATATTTCCAATATGCATCTTTCTATGCATAGAAATTAGTTCTAAAGAAAATAACACTTTTATTATAAAAATATTTATAATATGCATGTTTCTATGCATAGAATAAAAATAACACTTTTAGAATACACAAGCGGTGGGGATTACTCTTTTTGAATAATAAAAGATAAAACTTATTTCACAAAATTTAAGAAAATTTTGCCATAATCTCCTTTGTATAGTTGACTATTTTTCAAATTTTTTCCATTCTCAAGTTACTTACAAATTATCCCAAATGGTTTAAAGCATTCTAAACTAATCAAATTTCACTTTTTACAGAGAAAGGTTGAATTCAAGAATGAAGAGAGGGGAAAAGCCTTTCCACCAAGGCATAGCATCATTTTTCATTTTAAAGAAAATAAAAATTAGAAAACCATTAAATGGAATAAAGAAAAAGTCAGATTTCTAGCTTACATGAATTTTTGTGAGCTTTCCTTTGGCTTGATGGTTTGAGGGATCTACTCTTGTTTGCAATAAGAGTGGCCACCAATTCTGAAGAGGAAATGGTCAAAAACTAATGAATTATCAATAAATTCACTGTTTTTGGCTCTAGGGAGGAGGAGTAGAGCCACTGATGCTTGCCAGTGGGTTTGCCTTAGGTGGTGCTCTTATGCAGGAAGGTCATGCAGTGGCCTATGAATCCAGAAAACTTAGAACACATGAGAGAAATTATGCCGTCCATGACTTGGAGTTACCTGAGTAGTTTATGCTGTGAAGTTGTGGAGACATTATCTTTTGAGACAAAGGTTCACCTTGATGATGACAGATCATCAAAGTCTGAAGTGGATCTTCACCCAAAGGGATCTCAACATGAAACAAAGGAGATGGATGCAGACCCTGCAGGAATTCAATTCTGAAATCAAGTATCGGCTGGGGAAAGAAAATGTGGTGGCAGATGCGCTCAGCAGAAAAACCTCCTTGCTTGCAATTACAGTGGTGTCAAATCCATTGATCAGTGAAGCAAAGGAGAAAATCATGCAGGACAAATTCTTTGCCCTGAATTGCTACCCTTCGAGAAGTGAGTCGAGTTCTTGGGTACAAATTGGATGAAGGATGCACGTATTATAATAATCGGCTATGTAGTCCCAATGATGAGGGAATAAAGGAAAGAATTCTGAGAGAAGCCCATGATAGCCTGATAGCTGGACATCCAGGGTTTATAAAAACCTATATGTCTGTGAAGAAAAGATTCTTCTGGCCAGGACTAAAAAAGGATGTACTTGATCATGTGTGGAAATGCCTAATGTGTCAAAGAGTCAAGGTAGAGAGAGTCAAGATGCCAGGGAAACTGCAGCCTCTAGACATTCCACAGATGAAGTGGGAATGTATTAGTATGGACTTTGTCACTGGATTACCTTCAGTGCAATCAGCTAACAACTCCATTTTTGTGGTAGTTGACAGGCTAACCAAAGTTTCCCATCTGATTCCAGTGAAAGAAACATACACTACAGTGGATGTTGCTAGGGTTTTCCTTAAAGAGATCTTCAAATTGCATGGCTTACCCAGGAGGATAGTAAGTGACAGAGATCCCAAATTTTGGGAATGCATTCTCAACTACATTCTTCGAAGTAGTAGGAACTTTCTTAGATCTCAACACAGCCTATCACCCTGAAACAGATGGCTAGACTAAAAGAGTGAACCAGGTAATAGAAGATATCCTTTGGTCATGCTGCGGCGGTAGGGAACCCAAGAAGTGGTTAAGCCATTTGCATCTGGTCAAATTTTCTTACAATGCTTCTTATCATTGAAGCATTGGGATGAGTCCTTTCAAAGCTTTGTATGGGCAAGATTGCCTTACACCATTGACTTGGTTTGACCCATTGATCAAAGTCAAAATGTCTAGAAAAATGCTTGATGACATGGACCAGCAAATGCAATCAATCTGTGTAAAGATATAAAGGCAGCCCAAGATAGGCAAAAGCAGTATGAAGATAAAAAGAGATGAGAGAGAGAGTTTGAATAATCAGATATGGTCTTCATTCGTCGAGTACGACCAAAGAGAAGTTCCCTATCTTTAGGGAAGTACAAGAAGCTCTCTCCCCCAGATATTGTGGGCCATATGCTATTATAAAGAAAGTGGGTGATCTAGCCTACAAACTTCTTCTGCCTCCCCATCTCAAGCTACATAATGTATTCCATGTTAGTTTGCTTAAGAAGTATGTACCCAGCCCGAGTCACGTTACTGTGGGCCATATGCTATTATAAAGAAAGTGGGCGATCTAGCCTACAAACTTCTTCTGCCTCCCCATCTCAAGCTACATAATGTATTCCATGTCAGTTTGCTTAAGAAGTATGTACCCAGCCCGAGTCATGTGCTTGATGATGAAGTATGTACCCAGCCCGAGTCACGTGCTTGATGATGAACAATTGATCTCTCCGACTCAAGGCCATATGGTACTCCGACCTGAGGAAATCCTTGACATTCGGGAGAAGATTCTCAAGAGAAGAGTTCGCAGAGAATTTTTAGTCAAGTGGAAGTTCTTCCCTCTAGAAGACGCCACCTAGGAGAAAGAAGAAGAGTTGGCGAAAGATTACCCCGACTTTGCGAGATGAGGACATCTTGCGTTTTTCAAGTGGGAGAGGATGTAAGATTTCTCCTCAACCTCAATAATGAATAGGCTCTACTTCAATCCCCTGTAATCATTCCCTATTTCTGAATACAATAAAATATTATTTTTCCTTGTTTTTGCCTAGAGAGATGAAAAATTCTAGAGAGTGGTAATTCAATATTGAGATATTTTTGGATAAATAAATTCTCCTAATATCAAAAATATGTTTCCCTGAAATAGAAAATCAAAATAAATTTTCCAAGGTGCATTAGGAATCAATTAAAAATGATTTAAAAGACCTTAGCCTAAGGGTCCATATTTTTTGAAATTTTTGGATTATGGTCCAATTAAGGTTCCTATGGGCCAATAAGATTAATCCAAGTGTTGGGATGAGATAAATCCAATAAATAAAAGAAAATACCCAAAAATGCATAAATGCCCACATAAGATGAAGAGTTGACTAAGTACAAGGTTTATTAGTTAAAAACTATGAGATATTACTAAAAACTTGAGATATTTGGGTATAATGATACATTTTGGACACCTTGGTAAGGAGGGGGGAGACTTCAAGGAGGTGCCTATCTCACACATGTGAATGTGTTTTTCATTCCAAAATATTAAGATATTTTTATCTCTTCTCTCTCCTGGATCAAACCAAATAAAAAAGGGAGCTAAACTGGTCCAAATCTTGTCCAAATTCAGCCAAACTAAAGCTGGAAAATTCTAGAACTTAGTTAGTGGCCTCCCTCACCTATAAATAGACCCTCATTCTTTTGTATTCTCATTTGTGAACTAGACCATGCCAGTATTACATTAGAATAAGCATTTTTCTATTATCCCCTAAAAATCCTCTACAATTTGGAGAGACTAGAGTTTTTCTCTTTCTTCAACCTTCCTTGGAGCTTTCCTCTCAACATACTAACCAATTGATTGGTTGGGGGATTCTTTTAAGAATAGAGAAGCAAGTAAATCAAGAGGCAAGATGTGATTTTATGCTTTTTCGTGACCAATTCCAGTTCCTAAATACAAAGAATAGACTACCATTTGAATTAACCTAGTTTTCCCTTGACCGAAATCACCAAGAATCTAGTTGGACAGTTAGACAAATGATGGGTAGATTACCTTGATGAGAGATCAAGGATTCTCATTATGAAATTGGGGATTAAGGAAAAAGGGTTTTGTGGAACCAATCTCAAACCGAGAATTTTACTTGCATAGAACCTCTGTTTTCATTTAAAGGACTGTTTTATGCCAGAATATTGGAGAAAGCATTTGGCATGTGTTTTACTAAGAGGAGGTAAGCGGGGAGTGTTCGAGAGACGTCACTTGCAGGCAGCAGCAGCAAAGCCTGTTGAGGTCTTGACCAGCCTCGATAAGGTTAAAATGGTACACTTTCGGTACGATGGGTGAGGACCGACGAAGCGGTCGCTAAGTGAAGTGCTAGGACACCTAAGTAGGATCCTAGAGGGTTATGACCAGGTGATGCACGGGCTTGTGGTTGCTAGGACACCCATGCGTGCATTGAGAAAGATTCAGATGGACTAAGAAGAATGACTTTTGTGAATCAAAATTTGATATTGGATCTCGTTGGTTGGCCAGCTGGTCTTCAATGGAGAGTCCAGAGGACACATTTTGTAATACAATGGACTCAGAATTTTGGAGGATGATGATCAATAATATTATGATTTTCATTGAAGGACTGTTTTAAAGACAGTCAAATCTGTTTATTAAAGGTAATTTCATATCGGGTGTGTACGTGGTATGCCTACTTTAAATTTTGCTTGAAAGCCGGCTAGGGGGCTTGGGAACTCTTTGGACTTATGGTCCACTAGCTCACCTATTTAAAGGTGAAGCTAGAAGGCATTATGTAGTGTGCAAAGGCCAAGTTGTATTCATAAGCAACTTAATAAACAAGATGTGTTGTATTTTGTGGGTCTCTCTCCTCCACTCATCTTGATCTAGCATAAGCACCACGTTCTCCCAACATGGTATCAAAGCTTGGGTAGATTAGGTCACATTTTTTGTGGTGTAGACTAGGTTATCCATATCTCACCTCTTGTGGAGATGAACCCCTAGCTAGTGGAGGCCTTCTAGCTACTTGTGGAGGCCATATCTTGGCTTGATTCAACTAGGAAGTTGAAGAACATCTCCAGGCCCTCAGGAACGTACAACAAATTTCTGGGTTTCCCTTCTCCTGGCCGCGTCATTGCGTTCTGAGCAAGCTGGTGCACAATTTCTACAGTGCTGGATGTGGGTAAGCTTTAGCCACATATGCTTAGGGCTTTTGAAGCCCTAAGCCTCATGGTTCTACAGCCTAGAGATGAGCCTCAATGGCTGCTCGAAGCACGCGCAAGATGCAAAAGACCAGGGCAGCCCTGTGAGGAAGCCATGGAAGCTTCAATAAAAGCTTCAAAATAGTATTTTTTTAACACTAATCTTGGCTTTATTAACCTTGTGAGGAAGCCATGGAAGCTTCAATAAAAGCTTCAATAAAAGCTTCAAAATAGTATTTTTTTAACACTAATCTTGGCTTTATTAACCTTAATCACTTGAGTGCTTCTTGAAAGTGCTTTTGCTCCAGATCCTCTAAAGTTGTTGGCATACACCATGAGGTGTTCATAAGTCTCATTCATCAAACTTCATCAAGCCTCATCAAATGTTCAACATTCCCAAGTATGCTTATTAGCACTAAAAGTGTTGCTAAACACTATTGGTGGGTGTAGCCATCAGCAAAGGGGAGCCTCTTGACATTACGAAGTGTTTCTAAACACTAAGAGTGTTCTTAAACACTAATGGTGAATCTAATCACCAATGCAAGTGTCATTAGACACTAAAAATGTACTCTTAAGCACTAATAGTGTTGCTAAATACTAATGGTGATCTTAATCACCAAAGAAAGTGTTTTTTGATACTAATGAAGCTCAGCTCCATCAGAATTAGTGGTTGGATACACAAACCGTAAGTGCTAAACCATAAGCTTCATCAACTTAATCTCTTTTTATGCAACATCCTTGGCTTGATTAAGGGTTGTTGCACTCTCATAAGCCATTCTCTTTCTACTTAAGCCAAAACATCACAAATTTTTTGGTCTTCTTCTTCATAAATCAGTCAATTACACTCTTGTAATCTCCCTTCAATACCCAATGTCAAAGGAAAACACCCAAATTAAGAAGTTCTCAAGAGAGGGCTTCCACACTTGGCAAGTTCTTGTCAAGTACAAGATGATGTCCAAAGGTTTTTGTCCCTTCATCTGCGGCACTAAGGTTATTGATCGAATTAAGGCTAAAGATATTGAAGATGATGAGAGGGCATAAGCCATCATCATGCTTCATCTTGATGATGAGGCTCTTATTCACCATGTGGACGAGCTTCCAACTGCAAAGGAGAAATGGGATGAGCTTGACAAGCTCTATGGAGCTCGTGGTAAGAATTCCAAGATCTCACTTAAAATTGAATTTTTTAGCTTGGAGCTCAAAGAGGGAGACGACATTGGAGCCTTTATCTCTCACTTGAAGGGCCTTATGGCTCAGCTTGCATCAGTGAATGCGAGAATGGATGAAGATGATGCAGTGGTTGTTTTGTTAAAAGCAGTCAAGAAGGTGTACCCCACCTTAGTCACCACCCTGAAGAACATACCTAATCCCACCCTTGAAGGAGTCATTCAATCTTGTCTTGGGATGAAAAAAAGAGGCCAAATGGAGGAGCTGAATCTTCAAATGCATCGACTCAATGGAATATCGAACAAGCTTTGTCACATCAAGTGAGCAAAGTAAGGTGTACCCATTGCAAAAGGTAGGTCATTTTGCAAATAATTGTTGGATCAAGAAATCCCAACAAGATGAAATGTAACAAGTGTAAACAAATAGGACATATCACTTCTAAATTTTCTAACAAAGAGTCAGAGGAGGCTAACTTTGTATCAACCTGTAACTCCTCTGAGCACTTGTTTTAAATCTCAATGTAACAACACCTATATTCCTAACCTTGTACGCCTAATGTTATAAAGGCAACCTATGTCCAATACCACCTATTCCAATTCTTTCATAGTTGGAATTGAGGGAGGGTATTAAAAGATTAAGGTCATGTAAAAGGGTAGGAGAAGGGTGTGTGTGTGAATGGACTTATGTCTAATACCACCTATTCCAATTCTTTCATAGTTGGTATATTGAGGGAGGGTATTAAAAGATTAAGGTCATGTAAAAGGGTAGGAGAAGGGTGTGTGTGAATGGACTTATGGTCCACTAGCTCACCTATTTAAAGGTGAAGCTAGAAGGCATTATGTAGTGTGTAAAGGCCAAGTTGTATTCATAATAAGCAACTTAATAAACAAGATGTGTTCTTGTATTTTGTGGGTCTCTCTCCTCCACTCATCTTGATCTAGCATAAGCATCACGTTCTCTCAACAGGGGATTCTTGCGAAACAAGTAAGATACGATTAGTAACGTTAGTTAGATATTAAGTCCTGAGAAGACCCTTGTTCTCTGGGAGGGAATCAACAGGTTGTGCCTCATTAAAGGAGGAAAAAAGCGATGATTCTATGGACCAAGTGCAAGTCTCTTCTTTGACCATGTGACTTCAGGTTTGGTCGGATCAGTTTAACTAGTTAAGACTTTGACTCGTTAGATTAATTCCCCCGTTTAGAAGATTTTCCATGGCGGAATCACCCGTGCCTTTTTCTGGGCGAGGGACTTTTTTTGGGCTCGGTTTCGGAGGAACTGCCGGGCTAGTCTCTTGTCCGGACATCCACGGTGAGGCCCAGAGTGTGAGTCCCCGCCCCACGTGACAGGCTGACCCTGCTTCTACCGCTAGCACCCTCGGAGGGGCCACCGCGAAGGGGGTGCGGGGGTCTCACACAAGATCCCTTTGGCTTTGGTTATTTCCTGATACCACTTATTCAAAGGTGAGGGTCTCCAAATAATAAGAGGCTATTGGTTTTTGGAGCTTCTCCCTCAATCCTCTCGTCCAACAAACCACTGAATTAGTCGCTTCTTGAGATCGGCACATGAGTTGTTGTCAGCATGACATTCAGCTCATTAACTGTCATTTTACCTCCTTTTGTCTTGTCACCCTTGATGCAGTTGTTTCGGCTTCCTTCTTGAGGGCCTTGATTGTCTCTACATCTTATCTTTGCTTCTCCTTATATTCCGCCACTAGCCCTTAATATTCTTCAATCTGGGCTCTTAGGGCAGCTTCATCAGGCCACGCCCACACATGCTCTCCCAGGTCATCATCGGGGATAATGTCCATAGATATTCCTTTGTAGATCAGTAGCTCCTTCCCTTTCCCCTCCGAGTGCTATGTGAGTTTCTTGTCGCTCCCTTTTAAGAGTGTGAAGCAATTTTTCCATGCCTCCACCTCTACTTTTGGTTGCTCAATTTGTGGACTGCAACTCTTTTTCCTTAGCAGCCCCGTCCCCTTTGCTTCCTGCTTCTAGGATTTTTTTGCTATCTTCGGTGGTCTTCAACGCTCCTATTAGCTGCATTCTTGTTGGCTCTTCGGTCCCTCCATCCGGATTCCTATCTTGAGTCTAGAGGGGACCTATTTGTTTTTAGGTTGGTGTGGGGGCTTGCATGGCCACCACTGTTAACTTTCTCAAATATTCCCCCCACACCTCCTTTAAGTCTTCTATGGCATGGTTCTCCCATTTCTCCATTTTCTTTGCCTCTAGCTCATAGACCTCCAGGAACTCTTTGGTGTCCAAAACCATTAGCCTACTGGCTTCCCTCCATCCGGATTCCTATCTTGAGTCTAGAGTGGACCTATTTGTTTTTAGGTTGGTGTGGGGGCTTGCATGGCCATTGTTAACTTTCTCAAATATTCCCCCCACACCTCCTTTAAGTATTCTATGGCATGGTTCTCCCATTGCTCCATTTTCTGTGCCTTTAGCTCATAGACCTTGGGGAGCTCTTTGGTGTTCAAAACCATCAGCCTACCGGCTTTCGCCTTGACCATTTCCATTTTATCCTTGTCTGCCCTCCCCTGTACTTCTCTTATGATCCTTAAATGTTATTCTTTGATCATGTTCACATAGCCTTCATCCCTTGCTTAGCTTACAATAGCCATGTCCACCTCCTCTTGTAGTTTCCCGATTCTTTGTTTTTTCCGGACCAGGGCTTCCCTCAATACAACAATTTCTCTCTTCATCCGCCTTCTAGAGCCTTGCCATTTATCTTTGCATTTCCTCCATCCAGCCCATTTCTGTTCTTCTTCTTCTTAGCTCCTCCTAGAGTGGTGCCTGTTGACCTCTCAATTCTTGGATTGTGGGCCTCCTTTTGCCTAACTTCTTCCTCTAACGTAGTTATTTCCTTGTCCCCATTTGTCATACACCTCTGCAGATAATTGAGGCTCCCCAGTACCTAGCCTGCAAATCAATATTTTTTGGAAAACTGGCAGAATAGGGTTTAGAGGGCTCAACCTGTGATTGGTCGAGGTGAATGGGCTCTGACATCATGATCCACTTTTGTTCTTGTCCCAGGTGTAGAAATTTTATGGTAGTACTTTCTTCTTGCTATATCTGCAGGCACTGTGTTGAGGGGACTTCTTGCTGGTATTGCTTAAGCTTGTGTAATAGGGTTGTCTTCTCAATTTTGGCAAAGTCCTCTTTGAGTTCTCTGTGGCGCTTTTGCTCTACTCCTGTGTTTCCTTTCTTCCCCTTCTTCTTCTCTCCAAACTCGAATGCCCTCTCTCTTCCAGACATCGTTCTTCTCGCTTCTTGAGTCCTTGCAAAAGTCTCTTCCTTCTTCTCTATGCTCTTCTTCTGGTGTGCTTCCTCCTTCTGACCTGGTTCCTACATGTGCTTTAAACAATGTTGTTATGTAGGGGCCAATTTTCGTACTAGTGTTCGATCGGCCTGCTGACTTTTCCAATCAGATCCTTGATATTATTGTATAAGACCTTCGCCCAGGCCACTTTTGTTCCTACTTCTACTGTTTTCACCACTTCATATGCCTTTCTAGACATGGAGTACATCTTGTGGGTGAGATTCATCATCTCCACCATGAACTGCATACGGTTCTGCCGTTCCTCATCTGGCGTCCCTATGATTTTGAACTCCTTTTCCTTGCCTTCAGAGTCCCGAACTCCTTTTTGAGGTCCTCATCCTCTGCTGCCTTGACTTCACTCTCACCTTCTACTAGAAGCTTGAAAACTTTAGCCATGCACATGATATTAAAGGCCTTCTTCTCACTTGATGGGAGTGGGATCGTATTTGTTTTCTATAGCTGCCCTAGCTGCTCTGCTACCTTCTAATTCTGCTAGAGCTCCTCCCAGGGTAGCTCTATGAACTCCTTGAGTCCCATCCTTTCCAGCCATTCTGCATGCTTGTCAATCTCCTTGTATAGTGTGGATGAAAGGGGCTCAAACTTTAGCACTATTTCTTCTTCTTCTTAAAGAACGTTGGGGATGCTTGGAAGAAAGAGCAAAAGTGAGCAGGGGTTAAGAGGAGAGTTAGGCATGTAGGGTATTTTTTTGAAAGTTGATTTGGGAACTATGCATTCGATGGGGAGGCACTCGGCCATTCGTGAGGTGCACCCTATGGCCATAATTTCTTTATCTTTCCATGATTTGGGAACTATGCATTCGATGGGGAGGCACTCGGCCGTTCGTGAGGTGCACCCTATGGCCATAATTTCTTTATCTTTCCATGATTACCCCAGATCTGCCTCATTATTTGACCACCAATATCTTCTACTCTCTTTTCAAAGTCATTAATGGCCTTTACACATTCATGCATCCCTTTTTGTGGTGGCAACCTCGACTTTCCCATTTTTGTCATGCTGCCACCTGCTAGCTCCTCAGTGTTTATACACAATGTTATCGTATTTACACATGGAGGATCTAATTTTGGCCTATTTTCTTTGACATTTTCTGATCCTCCTCCAGAATCATGTACTTCTTTCTGCTCCTAGGCTAGAGGCAGGTTCTGGTTTCTCAATTATCTCTCCGGACCAGGATTCTGAATTCCTTTTGGACACTTCCTCCCTCCATCAGGCATCTTTACATAATATGGCTTCAACTTGTATCCATTTACCAGTTTCATGAGTTTTTCACCATCCAGACGACTCACTAGCTCAAAAGTTCATGTTCCCATCTTCCTGATAATCCTGTATGGACCCATCCATCTCATTTTGAATTTTCCTGGTTGGGGTCTCATTCTTGATGTAAACAATAGGAAAGCATCTCCGTCTTCAAATATCTTGAACCTGATGTTCCTGTCCACCTGTAACTTTCTTCTCTTTTGCACAATTTCTATTGTCCAGGCACTATGGACTCTTCTTTCAAAGCTTCAAAAGCTGTTTAATCCTGTGCATCTTTGATTCTTCTGGAGAGAACCTTTATGCCACCACTGCTATCCTAAGACTCTATGTTAGGAACTCCATGGGCACTACTTCTTCTAGTACATACACCATACTAAATGGTGTAAGTCTTGCTACACATTCTTATAAGCTATATGGAATGCCAATAATGTTGCATGCAACTTTGTGTCCGTCGTTTCTATTCTCATTTACTATCTTGATCAATATTCCCTTGAGGATCGTATTGGTGGAATCTGCTTCCCCATTGTCTGGTGGGTAGTAAACTGTCGACTTCTTGTGTATTATCATGTGTTACTTCGTCAGTTTCCTGATCACTTCATTGATGAAGTGAGTCCCTTGATCACTTACTATTTCTATGGGGCATCCAAAATCTTGTCATTATGGTTTCATAAAGAAACTTTGCCACCCACAGATGATGCCTTACAGTCTCTAAGGGCCTTGGCCTCTACCCATTTTGTACAACAATCAGTGGCCAACCAAAATGTATTTTTTTCTTGTCTTGTGAGCAGCTGGTTTGAATGGGCTGACAAAGTCTAGACCCCACTTCTAGAATGGCTCGAGTGGTAGGACTGGATTATGGAGCGTTTTGTCTGCATCACTTGGTTATCCCATCCTCTGGCACATGTCACACTCTTTTGAGAACTTATGGGCATCATTTAATGTAGTTGGCCACCACACACCTGCCTAAAATACCTTTCATCATATGACTTCTCCGAAAAAGTGCCCAGCATTTACACCTGGATGTTCTTCTGCTAACATAGCCTGTTGCTTGTGCTTTGGGACACATCTCTTGAGAATCTAGTCAATGCCCATTTTGTAGAGCTGCCCAACCACTACCATGAATGACTTGCTACTCTGGAGAGTCGACTTGTTTCTCTGATCTTTGGACATGTACTCTGGAAAGGACAGGTTAGACAGGAATCGTAGCATTTTGTCATACCAGTTGGGACTTTATCCTTCTATAAGGAAAAGCTGCGCATCTAGGAAATCGTCTTCCACCCCTTCTGGTTCTTCTCGTGTTTCCAGTTGTGATAAGAAGTTTGGCCACTGCATGCTTGCTCCTAGGTGTGTGCCTTATGTTGAACTCAAATTCATGTAACAAGAGCATCCATCTGACCAACTTTTCTGCCAGGTCTAGTTCATTTATTAAGTAGAGGAGAGCTTTATGATCTACATGATACTCAAACATCTTACCCAGTAAGTAGTGCCTGAACTTCTTGATAGAGTAGATCATTCCAAAGGACTCCTTCTCTATGGTGGAGTCTAGATAGCCTCCTTCTCGCATAGTACACCGATCTATATCATCCCTCATGTGCTTCCTACATCAGAGCACTACCAATGACCACATACGAGGCATCGACAAACACATGCAACACTAGGTCATAGTTGGGGACTACTAGAGAGGATGGACCATACTACTGATAGTATCTTCTTCATATTTTTGAATGCCTCTTGATAGGATCCGGCCTAGACATATTCTGCATCCTTCACTGTTAGGCTGTATAAAGGGACTGCCACATTAGCTAGGAACCTCATGAAGCCACTTTGCCACTTGATTAGCCCCAGGAATCTTGCAAGCTCTTTGGCATTCTTGGGGAGCTGCAGCTTCACAATGATTGACCTTGGCTGGATCCACCACAAGTCCTTCCATAGCCACTATATGTCCCAAGAGAGATCTAGTGGTTACAAACAAAGAGAGATCCAGTGGTTACAAACGAAGGCACACTTGGATGGATTTAGGCTCAGTCTAGCCCTCCTACACTTTTCTAGGCACATTTTAAGGTGTGTAATGTGTTCTTTCTTCCCGAACACACTGAAGTCATCCACAAACACCCTCATGAAGGGTGGTCAGATATTCATAGAATATTTCTTGAACCATCCTCTCGAATGTAGTAGGAGCATTTTTCAGCCTGAATGTCATCACATTGGAGGAGAATTTGTTGAAAAAGTGGTAGAGGGAGAGGAGACACACACACAGGAGCAAACCCTAATGTATATTGCAAACCCTAACCATAGAGGGAAGCCATCTCCCTTCTCACACAATGCATAAAGCCATAATCCATAATACACACAACACACTATGAGTTGTGTCCACATACATCTAACCCTAGCTAATGTCCACACACTATGACCAGCTGGACACGTGGTCATTTATGTCTCACACATGTTCCTACCTAACATGCCAGCACCACATAGCATAACTGGCTCACACTGACATCGAGCTTGAATCTCAACAGCCCCTCTCAAGCTCATGACGTACTGCCATAGATGAAGAAGTAGATGAGCTTGGGATATCATGACTCTCAACACTCCCCCCCCTCAAGCTCATCCCATGTACTCCCAACATAGTACGGAAGTACTCAAATTTCTCCCTGCTAAGTGACTTTGTAAAGATGTCTGCCACCTACTCATCAGTCTTCACATACTGTAGATCAACTGTACCATCCAGCACCTTCTCTCTGACAAAGTGATAATGGACCTCTATGTGTTTGGTCCTCGCATGAAATACTGGATTCTTTGCCAACTGTATACTGCTCATGTTGTCACAATGAATGATAAATTTGCCATCAATAGGCTCACCCAAATCTGCCAAGAGACTCTTTAACCAAATTCCTTTCACAAGTAGCAATGGCTGCACCTCTATATTCAGCCTCTGTACAGTTGATCTACAGTATGTGAAGACTGATGACATCTTTACAAAGCCACTTAGTAGGGAGAAATTTGAGTACTTCCGTACTATGTTGGGAGTACATGGGATGAGCTTGAGGGGGAGTGTTGAGAGTCATGATATCCCAAGCTCATCTCATCTTCATCTATGGCAGTACATCATGAGCTTGAGAGGGGCTGTTGAGATTCAAGCTCGATGTCAGTGTGAGCCAGCTATGCTATGTGCTGGCATGTTAGGTAGGAACATGTGTGAGACATAAATGACCGTGTGTCCAGCTGGTCATAGTGTGTGGACATTAGCTAGGGTTAGATGTGTGTGGACATAACTCATAGTGTGTTGTGTGTATTATGGATTATGGCTTTATGCATTGTGTGAGAATGGAGATGGCTTCCCTCTATGGTTAGGGTTTGCAATATGAGTTGCCAATACATTCCTCCTTATCAGATACATGTGTTTTTACCAGATTTACATGTATTTCAACCATACATCAGTGCTTCTAAGCTTTAATGGAAAGCTTTCAAAAACCAAATTTTTGCTTTGCTTTGAGTTGCTCTAATTTGCTTTGTTTTTACCTGAATCACCTGCAATCCGCTCAAGGATGTTTAGAAGACCTTACCCAGTAGGCCAAGCTCTCAGATCTGATAGTAATTGGTGTGCTCCAAGCTTCACAGCTTCAATGGCAAGCTTCACAGCTTCTTCTCCCTCTTCTCTCACTCACTCATAAACCCTAATAGACAGCACAAGGCTCTGATACCATGTTGAAAAAGCGGTAGAGGGAGAGGAGACACACACACAGGAGCAAACCCTAATGTATATTGCAAACCCTAACCATAGAGGGAAGCCATCTCCCTTCTCACACAATGCATAAAGCCATAATCCTATGAGTTGTGTCCACACACATCTAACCCTAGCTAATGTCCACACACTATGACCAGCTGGACACGCGGTGATTTATGTCTCACACATGTTCCTACCTAACATGCCAGCACATAGCATAGCTGGCTCACACTGACATTGAGCTTGAATCTCAACAGAATTCTCCCCATTCTGTTATAATAGCAGTTTTTTCTTCATCTTCTTGGGCCATTTGCACTTGATTGTACCCCCTAAATCCATCCAAGAAAGAATATGTTTCTTGCTCCGCTATTGCATCCAACAAGGAATCAATGAAAGGCAATGGGAACGGGTCAGGTGGTATAGTGGAAGCATTCAACTTGTGGTAGTCAATGCACACCCTAAGCTTCCCATTATTTTTTGGAACAATGACTATTGACGACAACCATTCCGCTCGATCCACAAGATAGATGAGCCCCACCTTTAATAATTTGTCAATCTCTTCCTTCACCTGTTTGGCATAGTTTGGGTTCATCCTATATCTACTCTGCCTGATTAGGGTTGCATCTTTGTAAGATTCCTCCCTCTCCAGCTTTTAAGGTGTACAGGTGTAAGAACCTCCCCTTTTGATCTTATAATTATTCCCCTCTCTGAAATAAAAGAAAGATCCTATTTTACCCTGTTTTGGTCTAGAGAGAGAAAATGTCTAGAGGGAGGTAATTCAAAATTGAGATATTTTTGGATATAAAAATCCTCCTAGTGTTTAAAATGATTTCCCTAAAATAAAAATTCAAAAAGAACTCTCCAATGTGCAATTGGAATTAATTGAAAATAGGTAAAAAGGACCTTATCCTGAGGGTCCTGAGGGTCCATGTTTTTCCAGAAAATTTTAGATTAAGGTTCCTATGGACCAGTAAGATTAATCCAAATTTAGGGAGGAGATAAATTGAATAATAAAAGAAAATCTCCCAAAAATGAGTAAATACTCACATAAGATGAAGAGTTGACTAAGGACAAGGTTTATTAGTTAAAAAAGAAGAGATATTTAGAGGAAATTATGCATTTTTGACATGTCAGTGTGGGGAATTCCCCTCATGAAGGAGGTGCCTATTTCACATGTGTGGATGAGTTTTAAATTCGCAAATAATGAGATATTTTTATCTCTCCTCTCTCCTGTTTCAACTAGATCCAAAAAGTAAACTAAACTGACCTAAAAATGGTCAAAAAGTGACCAAACTGATCTGGAAAATTCTAGAAACAGTTTGCTTGGTTAGAGGCTCACTTTTTCCTATAAATAGAAGCCTCCCCCTTTGTAAAAGCTTAATGGTGTTTATGCACTGTTACTCTGCTTCTGTCCTGAGCCATTTAACATTGAATTTCTTGATAATTCAATTATTTTTTGGCCTAATCCTCTCCAAGTGAATTTGGTGGCCACTCTTGCTGCAAACAAGAGTAGAACCCTCAATCCCTCAAGCCAAAGGAAAGCTTACAAGCTCCATGTAAGCTTAATTTGTGAATTTTTAAATCTATGGTTTTCTCAAATTTTATGCTTTGTAAATGTTGAATTAAAATCTCATGCTATGCCTTGATGGAAAGGCCACCCCCTTCTCTTCTTTACAATTCATCCCTTCTCAATCCTAGAAAGTTTAATTAAAAGATTGATTAAACTCTTTTCATTGTTTACTCTCTTGATTTTTAGAAAATGGAGTAGATTAGAGATATTAGAATTCAAATTGCATTAATTCAAGTCAAAAATTGAATGATAAAATTGAGAAATGGTCAGCCATACAAAGGAGGTTATGGTAAAAATTTTCTTAAATTTTATGGAACTAAAGTTTACCATTAGGTTATTCTAAAAGAGTAATTCCCTCTGTTTGTGCATTCTAAAAGATTTATTTTTATTTCAAAAGTTCTATTCTCATTAAAACTGAATTTATGCATAGGAAGATGCATAAAAGATTTATTTTTATTTCAAAAGTGTCATTCACATTAAAATTGAATTTATGCATAGGAAGATGCATAAAAGATTTATTTTTATTTCAAAATTGTCATTCTCATTAAAATTAAATTTATGCATAGGAAGATGCATAAAAGATTTATTTTTATTTCAAAAGTGTCATTCTCATTAAAATTGAATTTATACATAGGAAGATGCATAAAAGATTTATTTTTATTTCAAAAGAGTTATTCTCATTAAAATTGAATTTATGCATAGAAAGATGCATAAAGGATTTAATTTTATTTTAAAAAGTGTTATTTTTCTTAAAATTGAATTATGCATAAATAGATGCGTAAAGAATCTTTATATCAAAAATTAGAATCCTCTTAAATTCTATGTTTAAATTCTGTGAATAGAAGTGATGAGAATGTGAGGTGAATAGATGTGTTGAGATAAGATGTGAATCAGATAGATGATTGGATAGATGTGATGTGAATAGAAGTGATGAGAATATGAGGTGAATAGATGTGATGAGATAAGATGTGAATCAGATAGATGATTGGATGGATGGGTGTGATGTGAATAGAGGTGATGGGATGGGTGAGGTGAATAGATGTGATGAAATAAGATGTGAGGTGAATAGATGTGATGAGATAAGATGTGAGGTGAATAGATGTGATGAGATAAGATGTGAATTAGATAGATGATTGGATAGATGTGATGTAAATAGAAGTGATGAGAATATGAGGTGAATAGATGTGTTGAGATAAGATGTGAATCTTTATATCAAAAATTAGAATCCTCTTAAATTCTATGTTTAAATTCTGTAAATAGAAGTGATGAGAATGTGAGGTGAATAGATGTGTTGAGATAAGATGTGAATCAGATAGATGATTGGATAGATGTGATGTGAATAGAAGTGATGAGAATATGAGGTGAATAGATGTGATGAGATAAGATGTGAATCAGATAGATGATTGGATGGATGGGTGTGATGTGAATAGAGGTGATGGGATGGGTGAGGTGAATAGATGTGATGAAATAAGATGTGAGGTGAATAGATGTGATGAGATAAGATGTGAATTAGATAGATGATTGGATAGATGTGATGTAAATAGAAGTGATGAGAATATGAGGTGTATAGATGTGATGAGATAAGATGTGAATTAGATAGATGATTGGATAGATGTGATGTGAATAGAAGTGATGAGAATATGAGGTGAATAGATGTGAATGGATGGATGGATGTGGTGTGAATGGATGGATGGATGGATGTGGTGTGAATAGAGGTGATAAGAATAAGAGGTGAATAGATGTGATGAGATAAGATGTGAATCAGATAGATGATGATCGGATGGATAGATGTGATGTGAATTAGATAGATGTGAATGAATGGATGGATGGGTGTGATGTGAATAGAGGTGATGAGATGAGAGGTAAATAGATGTGATGAGATGTGATGTGAATTAGATAGATGTGAATGGATGGATGGATGTGATGTGAATAGAGATGATGAGAATGTGAGGTGAATAGATATGAGATGTGATGTGAATCAGATAGATGGGAATGAAGGAATGGATGGATGTGATGTGAATAGAGATGATGAGAATGTGAGATGAATAGATGTGAGATGTGATGTGAATCAGATAGATGGGAATGAATGAATGGATAGATGTGATGTGAATAGAGATGACATTGAGAATGTGAGGTGAATAGATGTGATGAGATGTGATGTGAATCAGATAGATGGGAATGAATGGATGGATGGATGTGATGTGAATAGAGGTGATGAGATGTGAGGTGAATAGATGTGATGAGATGTGATGTGAATAGATGTGATGAGATGTGAGGTGAATAGATGTGATGAGATGTGATGTGAATCAGATAAATGTGAATGAATGGATGAGATGTGATGTCATGTTATGTCAAAATGTAAATGAATGATATGAGATGTGAGTGAATGTGTATGTGAAGAATGGATGTGAATGAGTATGTGAAAGAATGGATAAGGATGTGTATGTGAATGAATGGATGAGATGTGATGTCATGTGAATCAAAATGTAAATGAATGATATGAGATGTGAGTGAATGTGTATGTGAAGAATGGATGTGAATGAGTATGTGAAAGAATGGATAAGGATGTGTATGTGAAGAATGGATGTGAATGTGTATGAGAAGAATGGATGTGAATGAGTATGTGAAAGAATGGATGTGAATGAGTATGTGAAAGAATGGATATGGATGTATGTGAAAGAATGGATGTGGATGTATGTGAAAGAATGGATATAGATGTGTATGTGAAAGAATGTGATATGATGTAAAGAGATGAGATGTGAAGTGATAGATATGAATGTATGGATAGATGCAAGTAGTCATACATGTGAACGATTGGATAGATGTGGATGAATGAGATGAGATGTGTATGAATGAGATATGATGTGGATAGAAGTGATGTGATATAATGGTGATGACAATGAATGTGATGGATATGAATGAAAGTGAATGTGATGGATATGAATGAATGTGATGTGATGGGATGTAAATCGGGATAGATGTGAATGAATGAGATGTGAGGTAAAATGAATGAGATGTGATGTGAGTGAATGTGATGTGGTCTGAATGGATGAGATGTGAATCGGGATAGATGTGAATGAATGAGATGTGAGGTAAAATGAATGAGATGTGATGTGAGTGAATGTGATGTGGTCTGAATGGACGAGACGTGAGTGAATGTGATGTGGTCTGAATGTGAATGGATGAGATGTGAATGAATGTGATATGATGACATGTGGATATGGGTAGATCCGAGTGGATGAGATCTGATGAGGATAAATTGAAGAAAGATGTGATGAGATGAAAATGATGTGATTGGATGAGAATAGGAATACTTATGAAATGGTTGTGGAATTAATTGAAAAAAGATGTGATGAGGTGAAAATGATGAGAATAGGAATACTTATGAAATGGTTGTGGAATTAATTGAAAAAAGATGTGATGAGGTGAAAATGATGTGATTGGATGAGAATAGGAATACTTATGAAATGGTTGTGGAATTAATTAATGTGGAGCAATGTGGAAAGACGAGAGTTCGTTATAGAAACTGTATTTTTGAACTGTTTTTAAATGGCTGTTTTATGTCAAGAATGCTAGAGAAGCATTTTGACCGTCCTATGAATGAGGTCGTGGAGACCTAATCTGATAAAGTTGCAACAGCTGTTGACGGAGAGTTATTGGAGGATGTCTCGCGTAGCAAGGTCTCGGCCGAGGTCTTGACCAGCCTCGATTAAAATGGTGAGCTTGCGGTATGGTGGATGAGGGACCAAGGAAGTGGCCTATGAGTGAAGCGCTAGGTTACCTGCAAAGGATCCTAGAAGGTGCTGACCATATGCTACTCAGGCTCTCGGTCACCGATGATACCCACACATGCGTTGTGGAAGATATTGGAACAAGGAGTAAGAGTTGTTTTTTGAATTCGAGCATGGATCTGGTTGATTGACCTTGCTGGTCCTCAACAGATGAGTCCATGGATCTTTTATATAGATCCGTTGGTTGATCTTGCTGATCTTCAATGGAGATTCCATTTTTGATATGTGAATATATTGCGCATTACTATGAGCTAGGAACTATCGAAAAGGCCCCTGAGTGGATAGGTGGTGAGCGTTCTGGTTGCTAATGATGCCATAGGTAAACCGATGAAGGAATGATTGGAAATAAGGATTCAACCGAAGATTTTGAGGATTATGATCAGTGACACAATGGTTTCATTAAAATATTATTTTTTAAAGATAGTTGATGAATCTGTGAAAAAGGAAATTTCATATTGGGTGTATAAGTGGTGTGACTAGTTTTAAGTTTGCATGAATATCTAGCTAGGGGGCCTGGGAACTCTTTTCCCTGGTACCCGGGACAAAACCTAACTAAATTCTTAACTGGATCCCATCACTACAATGGTTGGGCGGTTGGCTAACCCACGGGACTTAGGCTGGACTGATGGATCCCTAAATTTAGACTCAATTCTGTCGAATCAATGGCGGTTGTGCCTCTCAATGAGGAAAAAAGCATTGGTCTCTATGATCCAAGTGTAATCTTTTTCCTGATCTGACTATGGGACTTACGGGTTTGGTCAGATCAGTACTGTTAGTTAAGGCTTTGGACTATGTTAGAGAAAAATTTATCCTGGAGGAATCGCCCATGCTTTTTGGGCAAGGGAAGTTTTCCGGGTTCGGTTTTGGAAGAACCGATGGATTAGTCTCTTGTCCGGATATCCGTGGGCGAAGCCCCGAGTGTGGGACCCTGCCCCGCGCAAGAAGTGCTACTTCCGCTTCTAGCACCCTTGAATTCGTTGCACGGTGGGGACAGGGATCTTACAATCTTCTTTCAGGTTAATTCTATGCTGATATAGAAACTAGGATCAATCCCCTCCATGCTAGAATAGTTCCAAGAAAAGATAGCCTTGTAGGAATTAAGCAATTCTAGAAGCCTCCCTCTATATTTTTGATTTAGTTTGGCACTAATCCTAGCTGTTTTGTGTTCTTGATCATCCCCCATGCTAGAATAGTTCCAAGAAAAGATAGCCTTGTAGGAATTAAGCAATTCTAGAAGCCTCCCTCTATATTTCTGATTTAGTTTGGCACTAATCCTAACTGTTTTGTGTTCTTGATCATCCCCCAGGTTCACCTCCTCAATCTTGTCTTCTTACACTCTGATATTTCTTTTCGTGAGCTTGGCTTCTTCCTATTTTAGTGCCACCATGGCTTTTTCCTGTTCTTCTTGTAGCTCTTTCACATTATCCTAAGTGTCTTCTTTCTATTTACAAGTGCTTTCATTATTGACTATCACCTCACAATGAGTTACCAAGACCTCTAGGTCATACCTTTGCACGATCCTTTCTACGTCTACTTCAAACAGGGAAAACATATCTGGATTCTCCTTCAAGATCTACTCTTCTTTATCATCTTCTACCCCTTCTAGTAGGTAGTTTAAGCCGTTTGCATGCATTGGTCAGTTTCCCGAGCTTATCCTATCCTTCCTTGCCCCAAATGAGATGCAGATCTTCTTTTTGCCTCTTCTGATTGTGATTTTGTTTGTCTCCTAGTTATGCTTTATTCTTCCACTTTGGAGTCAAGGCCTTACTAGGAGCATGGGGTATGCACCTGCTATCTCGGTCATCTTGAAAATAATGAACACATTAGTGAAGGTACATCCTGCCACCTCTATCTGTTCTCCCTTGATTATCCCGATAGGTTGGACTCTTATTTGGTCGGCCATACAAATCTGGAATGGAGTAGGTGGCATGTCAGTGATTCCTAGCTTTGTAGCTAGGTTATCTAATATTATGTTTACGCCTGACCCACCATCCGGAATGACTTTAGTCACTATCTCACCTCTGATCTTGATGGTTACTTCTGGAAATAGATGAACAGTTTCCACATTCTTGAATTCTTTCGCTGGGTTTTTTGGTTCCCTGCAAACGCATTTGTGCCAGGTTTTCATTTGGTATTATGGCTTGCAGCAACTTTTGTTTGTAGTTAGGAACTAGGTTCATAATTTGATCTAGAGTGATATTCAATTTCATCTTGCTAAGATCCTCCCATAATTCATACTCCTTTTTGGAACTGTTGCTTTTCTCCTTGCTTAGTGGGCTCATCTTGACCTCTACATGTTCTTTCTTCTTCCTGGTTTGCTTCTTTCTCTCATTCTTGACTTCCCTTGTCAATTTTCCATCTCGAATGTTCTCCAAATTTTCTTCTACTTCTTTCCTCTTGCGAGACACTTCTTTCCTCTTACGAGACACTTCTGCTACTTTGCACGTTGTAATTGACTCTATTTGGCATTTTTGCATCTTTTCTTCTTTTGTTGCAGGCTGGTTTCTTTCCTGCCACAATTTCCTCTCTCTTCTTGATTAGGCTTATCCTCTCCAAATTTCCTTTAGAGTTTTCTAAGCACGGGCTTTCCTGTATTGTTCTCATCATTCCTTGTGCACTTTGCACTAGTTTGGTGATATGGTCATAGACTTTCTGTCATCCTTCCAATTTTTATGGCTTCTGTCTCTATTCTATTTCACCATTTGTGCCTATCGGCATCTGGACAAGTCGTCGTGATCTTGTCATGGTGGCCATCAATTCTGGTGGCTTTTTTCTTCCTTCTCCATGGTCTTTTTTCACCATATTCATAGCTACATCATTTCCTACTGTGTTTGCCTCCATTGTTGGCCTTGTTTCCTACAAAGTTCCTATTGATGGTTCTAAAATATGGGGCAATCATTCTGGTGCTGAAATAGAAACAGGATCCTCTTGGACCAAATCTTCCAGCTCTCCCAAATCTTCCACCACCTCTTCCGTATAGTCTGTGGATTTGAGGTTCTATGGTGATCTGGTTGACAGCTTGGGGCTTATTGTTGGATGCCTTTCCACCACCCTTGGGCTTCTATTTTGTATGTTATAGTAACATGTCTCTGTAGAGTGATTGTCCCTTTCATAGATAGTGCACACTTGATGTGTGCCTCTTAACTGGCACTCCTCTTTCATGTGACCTTGATTGTTGCACCTTGTGCACCAGACATCTGGTCTGAGTCTGGATCCTACGTATCCTATGTATCCTCTGACAATCTTGGCTAGGGCGTCCCTTAGTTCTTCTTGAATTTTCTTTGCCTGCTTCTTGCCTTTCTTTTTTTGGGGCTTTCTCTCTTCGGCATCCGACTCTTGACTGGATTCTGACTCTAAGGTATTCTCTTCGGAATTAGATTTCAAGGTTTCTTCCTCTTTTTTTTTATCCTCTTGTCCTTCTTTTTCTTTTTAGAGTCTTTGTTTGGTTGCTTCACGACTCCTTCAGTTCTCGTAGCTCTTGCCACCACTTGTTCGAAGGTCAAGGCTTCTAGGTCGTATGAGGCTACTGTCATCTGGATCTTCTTCCTTAGTCCTATAGCTCAGTGTGGTTGGAGCAGGACGGTTGGGCTAGTCCAGGCACATCAGCATTGTTTTGAATTTGGTCACGTAGTCTTATGTTGGCCTCTTTTTCTATGTCATCCTCTCCAGTTTTTCTAGCACTTTTTTTATGGTCCTATCTTTCTTGAATCTCTTTAGGAAAGCCTTCTTCAGATCCTCAAATGTCTGTGTAAGATTCCTCCCTCCAACTTTTGAGATGTACAAGTGTAAGAACCTCCCCTTCTGATCTTGTAATTATTCCCCTCTTTAAAATAAAAGAAAGATTTTGTTTTACCCTGTTTTCACCTAGAGAGAGAAAATGTCTAGAGAGAGATAATCCAAAATTGAGATATTTTTGGATATAAAAATCCTCCTAGTGTCTAAAATGGTTTCTCCTGAAATAGAAATTCAAAAAGAACTTTCCAATGTGCAATTGGAATTAATTGAAAATAGGTAAAAGGAACATAGCCTAAGGGTCCAGACTTTCAGAAATTTTTAAATTATGCTCCAATTAAGGTTCCTATGGACCAATAAGATCAATCCAAGTGTGGGGAGGAGATAAATCCAATTTATAAAAGAAAAACCCCCAAAAATGAGTAAATGCTCACATAAGATGAAGAGTTGACTAAGGACAAGGTTTATTAGTAAAAAACTATGAGTATTACTAAAAAAATGAGATATTTTGGGTATAATGATTCAATTTTGACACCTTGATAAGGAGAAGGGGGCTCTTCAAGGAGGCACCTATTTCACATGTGTGGTGGAGTTTTAAACTAAAAAATATTGTGATATTTTTATCGCTCCTCTCTCCTAGATAAAACCAAATCAAAAGGGAGCCAAACTATGTTCAAATCTTGACTGAACCTCAAAAATTCTAGAAACTAGTTGGACTTGGTTAGAGGCCTCCCTCACCTATAAATAGATCCTTAGCCCTTTGTAAAAAAATATGAGAACTATACCATGCCAGTATTATATTGAAATAATGATATTTTCTATTATCCTCTAAAAATCCTCTACAAATTGAAGAGATTGGAGCTTCTCTCTCTCTTCAATCTTCCTTGGAGACTTCATCAACATACCAAACCAATTGATTGGTTGGGGGCCTCTACTTTGATCAAAGAATCAAGCAATCTAGGAGGTAAATTGTAGTTTATGGTTTTTTTTCTTTAATCTCCAAATGTTTCTCTCTTCTCAACCCCTCTCAAGCTTGAGAAGAATTTAATTGAATGGCTTTTTAATACAATTGAAGTTCTTTAATGAATTGTGGTGATAAAACACATAAATTTTCATTTATGCTTAAATTAAATATTTTTTAAGGCATGTCTCTCTCTCCCCCAAAGAACGGTCATTCCTATGACCTATTCTATATTCAAATAAAGCTTCTCATGAAGCAATTCTCTAATCTAAAAGTAATTTCTATGCTTGTCAAATTAGAGGCCAAATAAGTGGCTTTTTAATGCTTTTATGCTATTTAATTTATGGAAAAATTAAGAATCAAGTCCATAATTTGATATTGATCCAATTAGTGGTTATTCTAATCATAGGGATATTACTAAACTTTATGCTTTCAAATTTTTGAGAAATATCAGTAATAGCACAGCAAAGCTATGGCAAAATTTTTAAAAAATTAACACATAAATCATTTTCATTCATAATATGAAAAGAGGACTTCCTACCATATTCTAGGATTAATTATCCTAGATTAATTGAATGATTCTCATTATAATCATGGAAAAATTATTTTTTATGTTTATGCATAAATAGTTAATTAGGAAAAAGAGAAATTTCTAGTAATCCATTTTTATGTTAAAAGAGTAATCCCCATGACAATGGAAATCCATGTACTCCAATGAACTAAGAGAAAAATTGTGATGCTAAAATAATTTATATTTTATTTAAAAATTAAAGAAGGATTCTAGTTAAATTTATCTTTTTGTATAGATAAGTTTAAATGATGAAAGAGGAATTCCCACCATAATGGAATTCAAATATTTAAATGAGAAAAGTGTAATTTTTAGCATATTGAAATTAATGGGTATTTTTTTTAAATTCAAAGATGAATTTAAGCTAAATTTATTTTATCTATGATAAATATTTAAATGGTAAAAGAGAAATTCCATCATTTAGATGGAAAAAGAGAAATTCCTAACATAATGGAATTAATGAGTATTGTATTTAAATTCAAAGATGAATTTTAGATAAATTTATTTTATCTATGAGAAATATTTAAATATTCAAAGAGGAATTCCTATGACATTTGGAATTTCATCATTTAGATGGGAAAAGAGAAATTCCTAGCATATTGAATTAATGGGTATTTTATTTTAGATGAAATTACTTTATGAGAAATATTTGATGATGATAAAAGAGGAATACCCATGACATTGGAATGCAATTAATTAAATGCAAAAAGAGTAATTCCCATGGTATTTGAGATCCAAGAAATTAAATGAGAAGAAGAGAAATTTTTAGTATAATTCAATTTATGATTAATTATCGAAAGTGGAAATATGGGTAGAATTGATTTATGTAAATCCCATGAATCCTTTTATTCAAAAGAGGAATATTGAATATAATTCATTTGAGAAATTGAGAATGAATATGGAAATAGTTGTCGAGAAAAAGAACCTTTGATTAGGCCAAGCAATTGGTAGAAATTTAGAAAAAGTACCATTCGGGATCAACCTCGACGAAAAAGCTATTAAATGGGAATAGCATGTGAATGGATGAGATAAGGTGAAAATAGGATGCGATAAGATGTGTATGGGATGTGATAGGATGTGATAAGATGTAAAAGAGATGCGATAGAATAAAAATGGATGTGATAAGATGTGTATAGGATGTGATAGAATGTGAATGGATGTGATAAGATGTGTATGGGATGTGATAGAATGTGAATGGATGTGATAAGATGTGTATGGGATGTGATAGGATGTGATAAGATGAAAATGGATGTGATAAGATGAAAATGGATGTGATAAGATGTGTATAGGATGTGATAGAATGTGAATGGATGTGATAAGATGTGAATGGATGTGATAAGAGGTGATGGGATGTGATAGAATGTGAATGGATGTGATAAGATGTGAATGGATGTGATAAGATGTGTATGGGATGTGATAGGATGTGATAAGATGAAAATAGGATGTGATAAGATGTGATGTAATGAGAATAAATGTGGATGTGTATGAGGAATAATGGATGTGGATGTGTATGTAGAAGAATGAATGTGGATGTGTATGTGGAAGAACGGATGTGGATGTGGAAGAATGGATGTGGATGTGTATGTGGAAGAATGGATGTGGATGTGTATGTGAAAGGATGTGATATCGATGTGAAATGAATGAGATGAGATGTGATGTAAATTGAGATAGATGTGAAATGAATGAGGTGTGATGGGATGTGAATATGGGTTGATGCGAGTGGATGAGATGTGATGAGAATAAATGAGGAAAGATGTGATGAGATGGAGAATGATGTGATTGGATGAGAATGGGTATACATATGAATTGGATATGGATTAAGTAATGTAGACGGATGTGGAGCAATGTGAAAGACAAGAGTTCATTATAGGAATTGTATTTATGACCTGTTTTTAAATGAGCGTTTTATGTCAAAAATGCTGGGGAAGCATTTTGACCGTCTTGTGAATGAGGTCGTGGTGGTGACCTAACTGATAAAGTTGCAACAGCTCACGGAGAGTCAATGGAGGATGTCTCGTGTAGCAAGGTCTCGGCGGAGGTCTTAACCAGCCTCCTGCGGTTCGATTTAAATGATGAGCCTTGGGGTACGGTGGATGAGGGACCAAGGAAGCGGCCTATGAGTTAAGCGCTAGGTCACCTGCGAAGGATCCTAGAGGGTGCTGACCATACGGTGCTTGGGCTCTGGGTCACCGAAGATACCCACACGTGCGTCGAGGAAGATATTGGAACAAGGAGTAAGAGTTGTTTTCTGAAACCGAGCATGGATCTGGTTGATTGACCTTGCTGGTCCTCAACGGATGAGTCCATGGCTTTTTTATATGGATCTATTGGTTGATCTTGCTGATCTTCAACGGAGATTCCATCTTGATTTTTATAAGTGAACATATTGCCAGTTACTATGAGCTAGGAACTATCGAAAAAGGCCCTGAGTGGACAAGTGGTGAGCGTTCTGGTTGCCAATGATGCCATAGATACACTGATGAAGGAATGATTGAAAATAAGGATTCAACCGGAGATTTTGGAGGATTATGATTAGTGACACTATGGTTTCATTAAATTATTTTTTTAAAGATAACTGAATCTGTGAAAAAGGCAATTTCATATTGGGTGTGTAAGTGGTGTGATTGGTATTGAATTTGCATGAATATCCGGCTAGGGGGCCTGGGAATTCTTTTCCCTAGTACCCGAGACAAAACCTAACCAAATTCCTAATTGGATCCCATCACTACAGTGGTTGGGTGGTTGGCTAACCCATGGGACTGGATGGGGTTAGGCTGGACTGATGGATCTGTAAAATGAGACTCAATTCTCTTATAATACGATAGATGAAGTAAATCTTGGATAGTAATTGTTCTATGGAAAAAGAATCAACGGCTGTGCCTCTCGATGGGGAAAAAAGCATCGGTTTCTATGATCCAAGTGCAAGTTTCTTCCTTGATCTGACCAAGAGACTCATAGGTTTAGTGGGATCAGTTTGGTCAGTAATGACCCTGACTACGTTGGAGTACAAATATCCTGGAGGAATGGCCCGTGCTTTCCGGTAGGGGGAAGTTTTTCCGGGTTCAATTTTTGAACCAAAGGATTAGTCTCTTGTCCGGATATCCGTGGTGGGCGAGGCCCCGAGTGAGGGATCCTACCCCGTGCAAGAAGTGCTACTTCCGCTGCGAGCACCCCCAAATCCATTCCTTGGAGGGGGTAGGGATCTTTCAGTTTGGATGTTCTCTAGTCCATACTGGGCATACTATTTGGTGGCTTTGCTACCCAACATTGTAGCAAAATACTTCGTCTTTTGCTCAAGCAGAGCTTTGTTTGCCTAGAACGTGGTTTCAAAGGTGAAAATATGGGTATTCGGGTTCTCCTCACTCTTGACTTTGAATTTCGGGTACTTGAGGGACATCCTACCCTTAGATGCCAGTTCTTCCCCTTCCTTAGCTTCCTACTTCGTGTTTGGTGGTTCCTGACGGTCTTCTTCCATATTCCTTGGTGGTTCCGGAATCAGTCTCTCTTGCTGTTGTGGAATCCCTTCCAGTTCCTCTTGATGGTTTTCTTCCTAATTCCTTAGTTATTTCGAAATTAGTCTTTCCAGTTACTATGGAATCCCATTGGCTAATCTTCTTGGTTGGCACAGTGGACGATGTGAAGGTGCTTCTTGTTCTACAACTTCCACCTGTCTACAACGGTATCGCCTTTCCCTATTTGAGCTTCCTTCATTTTCCATGCCCACTCCATTTTCTCTTATAATTCTCTAGTTAGCATTCCTAACACCAGCTAGTGTGCGCTTTCTTTTGAGGCCTGTTTTGACTAGTTTAATCTTGTGACTATGCAGGACAACCTATACTAGCCCTTATATCTCTACTCCCCTCTAGCATATCGTTCCTCCCCAACAAGATCATCAAAAGTGTTGGTATTTGGTCTAGACCTACCGGTTTTGCGTGGTTCCAAACCTCCTAGAGGAGATGCGACTAATACAACTGTGCCCAACACAATAAGTTAATGCTAGCACATTGCACCACCGATCTGCCTATGCCAAGGGAGTTAGCTCTACGATACCGCTAAGGATAGCTGGTGATTCTATTTCCAGATAGGAGTCCATTCTAGATAGGAATGACCTTAGACCTAGAATCGAGTTAGAAGACATGTCTAAACAGAAAACATTGATGATACGTAGAAACTAGATAGAATTACACATTATCAAGAACTACATCAATAATCACTTTATGTCAGAGTCAAGACTTAACTCAAAGTACAATGCACTAGTCCACAGTTGACACTCCCTATTCTCTTTTCTCTCGATATAGTGTTTCTTTTTCCTTTTACATCATCTCGGGTACTACCTTGTTGGCAAGATGCGATTACAAGGTTATTATAAGAAAGCTGTTGCTGTAATAGATACACACAAGACGGCAAGATTGGGCATCAACCGCTGGTTGGATGACCCCCAACAATTGTTTGTTCCACAAGGCCCAAGATAATGGTAGTCTTGTGAGTTGGGTGCCACTTAAGGCACACCAAGAAAGGCTTTCACGTAATTATTTTAGGGGAGGATGATCTTCCAAGGGATGGAGTGAGAGTGCCAGACTCAATACTCAAAGACCAAAGAAAGTGCTTAGGGACAGTGCATGGGGACATGATGGAACGGAGATGCATAGATATTCATCAGAGTTATAGTGGATTTGGATACAAGGTAGGGTTTTCAGTGAGTGAAAAGATTGCCAAGATAGGAAGGATGATAGGTTTGGGACTCTAGGAATAGATAATGGGATGATGATAGTAATCTAAGAATAGATATTGGAATCCCATAATCTAAGAATAGATATTGGAATCCCATCATCAAGTTTCTTAGAGGGGGATTCATGTGCAAGACATGTGCACGACTCATTAGGGAGAAAATGGACTATAAAATGGGTCCTTTACTAATCAAAAAATTAGTTCTAATCAAGATATCCACCAATGGGAAGGGGGAGGAGTGCACATTCTATCCACTAGATTTAGCTATAAAATATAGGGATGTTATTACATTTCTTAGCCTTGTCCCCCTATCTTCCACCTCTCTCTAGAGATCACACCAAAGTTTAAGGCAAGGGTTAAATCTCCTTTTTGAAATGACATGGGCCAACATTTTTAAATAAAAAAGCGTAGCTTGGCCAAAAAGAAAACCTTAAAAATAAAATTTTGGTTTTCCCTCCAAAAAGGTGTTTTTACCTCAAAAAGGCTACCTAATCATATTCTATGGTGGGAAACTCATTTTTCAAGCTCATTTCATCTCTCTAAGCTCTTAATCTCTCCTCTCTACTTCCACAAGTTTCTTTAATCTTCTATTATTGCATAATCATCTCTAAAGCTTTTGTACCCTCTGTAATTATTACATAATCATCTCTAAAGCTTTTGTACCCTCCGTAATCTCATCTTGCTCTCTCTTGCTCACCCATACCAAACTTTAATCTTCTATTTCTTCATAATCTTCTATTTTTTAAATCATTTCTTAAGCTGTTGTGCCCTCTCTTTTCCTCACTCTTCTTCACCCATACATCTCATTATGCCTACCTCTAGTAAGAGACCAAGTTATTCCATCTTTGAATACCTTCTATACAACACCACAGATGATGAAGGTGAGTGGATCGGGCATTCATTTAGGGTGAAAGATTGGGTTTATATGCAACCAAGTGCCATAGGTCCACATCGAGTTCTTAACTAATGGTGTTTTGGAACACCATTAGAAGGGAAGGATTCTTCATTTCAAGAAGGATAAGAATGGAGAAATCAAGGCAATAATACAACGTCTACATGGCTGTAGACATGTATCTTCCTCCTTCCATGGAGAGGAATAGGCTCCCTTGCAACTGTAAGTATGTGGTTGTAATTTTATCTGGAAATGACTTGTTTTGTTTTACTAATTATGGTATGTGGGTTGCACACATTTTCCCATCAAGCTATATTGAAGAACAAACCTCACTAGTGTGTTTAATGCTTTTCATAGTACAATAGGTGAGATAATGTTTCCAGGTCAGAATCATAGAGCCCTCTTTAACAAAAATATATTCTTTTACATACACTCTTACAAAGTCCCTTCTTGGCCTATAGAATATGGTCGCCTTGAGAAGATCCCGTGTCGACTCTTTACATAGTGTAGAGTGGCCAGTTCTGGATAGGTGGAGTGTTAATGCTTTCAAAAACAAGATTTATTATGACATACACTCCTCCTTAAAATTCTGTAAGGCCTCTAAGTCTATGGGGCTTGAATGGTTTTCCCCAATCCATCTATTTGTATTTATGTTATCTAAGCTTTCTCCACAACCCACCCCAACAATGTTCATTTGCAAGAAATTACAAATTGAAAAAATTGGGAATGTCTTGGATATTGGATGGAATATTGTGGAAGGGTTACACAAAGGTGACATCTACTCGTGTAAAGTGGTGCCTTCAAGTGTGACCTTTTGATACTTGAAGACTCATGTGGTGCCTTCAAGTGTGAACTTTCGATACTTGAAGACTCCTCAGAGATTATCCATTCAATTCTTCTATGAATGATGGATGAAGAAGAATGGGGAGTGGGTTCAATTGCAATCAAGTGAGGGTGTGGATACACCCATAGATTTATCTGTGACTCTTCATGATGGTTCGTGAATGCAAGCAATGAATGGAGCTTAGGAGATGTTTGGGAGCATTTGCTCATTCTGGGATTTCAAGGTGTCCAAGAAGCAAGCATTAAGATTAGTTGACGAAAGGTGAGCTTTGATATTTGTAAATTTACATTGCTTTGTGTTTTTTGAATATGTTTTTTTATTTATTATACTTGTTTTTCCTTGTTTATATTAGAAGACGTTTGAAGAAGAGCTTAAACGTTTGCAAAGACTGAAGTAATGGTGGATGCAAATTTCCACTTCAGAATTAGTGTGTCACAAGTTGTCTTGAGGGACTATTTGTCTTTTTTTTTGTAATTAAGATGGTTTTGTATCAAACCTATTATAAAATGATGGTTCCTATTGTGAATGACCACTTGTGTTATGTCTTGTCGATTTAATTTATATCTTTATATAAATTTAGGGTTATTTACTGGTCACTTATGTTATAGTTTGAAATGCCCAATGTTTAATTTTGCAGTCTATAAATATAGGAACTCTCTCATTTTCTAACACTTTGTTTTGAAGTTCCTCTCTCTTTCAACACTCATCACTCCATTTCTAGCATTCGTCACTCCCTTCTAGCATGGACCCAAACATGGCATACAAGAGGTTTCTTGAGTTCTTTTAAAAGGACCGAGTGGCCTGATAGAGAGGAACTTTTCTTTATCTTCTCCCATGAGATTGACTTTGGAACGACCATCCTCTTGGCAGAAGAGGACTAAAGAGGTACTCTTGACTACATGGAGGAGTACATGAGTTCCTAGACTATCAAGCTACCACAAGAGGACGATGATTGGGTGCCATGCAATCTCCTACGATATATCAACAAGAATGACACAAATGCCCTCGGGAGGTTGCAAAAATTCGAAGATATTGTGCTCCTTGATGGTCACTACAAGTAGATCACCAAGGAGGAGATGCTTGCACTTCAGAGGGGGAAGATTGGCCTTGATTTCCTCTCTTGGGTTGCCACCTTCATATACCTTTGTGGTGAGCAAGAATCTAATGAAGAAGTAGAGGTGGAGGATGTCTCAATTGGAGGCATGGTACAAGGCAAGGAGGAGGATCCTAAACCTGAGGTCCTCAACCAGCTTGTTGAGGACGTTATGGCCAAAGATCTCCTCCTCCAAATTGAGGCACCTCAATCTGGTGAAGCATCCTTTTCAAAGGCATTGGTGCCATACTTTGGAGAGACAAGTGCCTCAGCCACAACAGAGGGTGGAGAAGAGGTGGGGGAGGGACCTATAGAGGGTACCCTAAATGTACCAGATGTAGTGGGCAAGGGAAAGGAGGTTACACATGAGATGTCAAAGCTTGAGCTTAGTGAGCTCAGCGAGCTCAGCTTTATGGTGATTGAAGGGGAGGAATTACTCTTTTTACATGACCTAGAAAAGGTCTACAAGCTCAACCAAGTCGAGTGCCTCTCCTTGTTAGTTGTGAATGATGAATTTCCCATCGACAACATGGGCTTGTTCCAGTGCAGGGTGGTGTGCATGAGTCGGTGATGATCCTGAAATCAGCAATTGTAGAGTTTGATCAAAGCCTTCTGACTGACAAGGAGTTTAGAAAAGCTCAGGAGGAACAATTTCCATCGACCAGAGAGTCCAAGGATGCTAAATTAGTGTCATATTGGAGGAACACAAGTCCTCCATTTACATTTGCAAGCCTGAGGTGGTTTGCTCTGGTTGCAAACACATGATAAGATAAATTATTTATGAATCTAATAAATATAATTAATAATACTACTAGAATTACACTAATCCTCTTTCTTGGGTGCAGCATATAGTCCCTGTAGATGCTTGGCCTCAACGTAAAGGTGGCACACGTGAGGGTTTTGGAAGAGATGCTGCGTTGCCCCATTACGTGGGTCGTATTGCACCTCAACACCGTGTTGTGGTGCACAATGCATTTACCCCCATGCGAAGCTTCTACATGTTAGCCCTCAAAGTACTTAGCAAGGTCCTATGCTTGTCAATAATTCCAAGAAATGCTGACAAGATAGTGCTCATCAACAAGGCTACAGGGTACGCTGCCTTCCAAGGGGCCCTACGCTTCTAAAGTGTTTGCACACACTTCATTTGTGGAGAGTATTGGTCAGAAGGACCCACATTGTGTCTTCAATGCCATATTGTTAGGGACCCTTCCACTTAGCAAGAAGAGGCGCAAGACTGTAGCTAGGCGTCTCAAGAACATTATGAGTTAGCCTAGAAAATTATCGTAGATATTGTGTTCAACACTACTACTTTGTTAAAGACAATCGATGTAACTCCTTTTTATTAATACAAGTGGGTCTTTCTATACATAATGTCTACATAAAGTTTGAATAATGTAAGTTTCCATGATATGAGAGAGAGAGAGAGAGAGCCATTGTGGATAACACTGGATTGCATGCATGTTTAGTTTGTGCTATCAGTAGTGATTAATTTGGGCCAACTTCCCATGATGTCCCTTGTCCTCTCTAACCACAATGGGTGTGTAGTTCTGTCCGAGAGAGAGAGAGAGAGAGAGAGAGAGAGAGAGAGAGAGAGAGAGAGAGAGAGAGAGAGAGAGAGAGAGCCATTATGGATAACACTGGATTGCATGCATATTTATTATGTGGTATCAGTAGTGATTAATTTGGGCCAACTTCCCATGCTATCCCCCTTTGTCCTCTTTGACCACAATGAGTGTGTAGTTTTGTCTGATTTAGCCAACACCTAGCTCTAATTGATAGAAAGGCCTATGTGTATGTGTATGTGAATGTGAATGCTTATGAATGCTTGTACATGACAATTGGGAGGCCACCAAATACCAAAATAGACCCATGGCGACTTTTGCCCCTAGATAGGCTTGTTATCTGGGCAAAAGTTGCCCTGCTCAGGTTAGGACTCCTTTTTCATTTTCTAGCCTTCAATTTTCATGTATTTAAGCATTCATATAGGCCTTGCTATAAACTAGGTGCTTAAAATTAAAGATATATAGTGCCCTACAAAGTAGTATTAAGATCAAAAGAGATACCCTTTTACATGATGAGAGAGTTCTTACACATGGAAGGAGAGATTTTGATTAATGTGAACCATAGATAAATAGATTTTTCCCATGATGAGCTACCAATAAAATGGAAAATGTGGTGCTTTCACACTGGCCCTGAGATCACCTAGTTATTTAGAGTTCAAAGTTAAATGATAAAATGTTGCACTGCCCCTGATGCTGACATTGGAAGCATATTTTGAGAACTATCTATATCATACATTGCAAGCATGTATCATTTTGAGGCCTAGAAAAGCAAAAAATCCCCAACCCGCACAGGGAAACTTTTGCCTAAACAGGCTTCCTGTCTAGGGAAAAGTCGCCATGTTCAGGTTGGGGATTTTTTTGATTTTTTAGGCTTTCAAATGATACATGCTTGCAATGTATGATATAGATAGTTCTCAAAAGACTTTATATTCTTGCAATGTATGATACAAATAGGGCTCACTTTGATAATATAATTCTATTATATTTAAATCACCAAACTGTACCTGGATACATCAATAATATGAATGAGTAGCTGTACAATGGTACATTGAACATCACCATGAAGTGGCCTTTATGATCCTCCATATATCATCCATGCTCAACACATGCCTATATCTCTACTTTGCCTTCATAGACACCTCTAATCATCCATGCTCACTGCATGCCTAAATCTATGATTTGAGTACATGGACACCATGTAAAATTGGGAACTGACACTTCAGTATCTGTATGTATCCAAGGTGCGTTAAAGATATTTTGAAAAATTGAGCCTCATTTTATGAATTGAATCCCATTTCATGAAAATTTACACAAAGGAGGAGATTGAGGCTCTAGGCCTTGCTATGACCCTTTAGAAACTAATCCCCTTAGACATAAATTAAAAATATTCATTCTTTCATATTCATAAATTGATCCCAACAAATTCTAAGTGAGTTTCTACACTGACAAGTGGGATTAGATGAGGTTGTTTTACTATCACCAAGAAATTTAAAACTAAATAATATTTTAAAAATAAAAATATTGATACATATGGTTGAGAGAAAGGTTTACAAAGGCAAAAAACCCCCACCTTGAACAGGGCGACTTTTGCCCAGACAGGCTTCTTGTTTGGGCAAAAGTCACCCTGTTCAGGTTGAGGTTTATTTAAAATTTTCTAAGCCTTCAAACTATACATGCTAGCAAGTGAAATATACAAATCACCCTTGTAAATGAAATATACAAATCAAATACATTTAGATTTTTTTGATACAATTTTGATATAGATACACATGCATTGATGGACAACTTGAGAAGCACCAAAAAAAGAATATATTAAGGAAGTTTTACATTGTCCAATCATGTACATCATAAGGGGTAATATCCAGATGTTATCACCTCAAATGGTGTGTGCTAGCTTCATGTATTTACACATGATTGTGACCTGCTTTGCATGGATTGCACATAGGTTAGAATCCTCAAACATGGTGACCCAAAATGCCTCTGCTACTTCTTGGATTGTAGCCAAGGCAAGGCTTTGCATCCTCTTGTCTTGGGGCCACCCAAATCGTATAGTATCTCTTTGACAAGACGTGCAAAAGGAGCTCTCAGGGAGGATGTCGACACTTTTTTAGAACCTCCGAATCTCCTTTAGAGCTGCCATGACATTGCATTGTTTCCTCATGGGGGCACGAGGAGGAGGGTTTCTTGCAGGTGGTCGAGGAGGACATGCATGAGCACTCCAATCTCGTGCACGTTTATGCCGAGAGGCTGATGGAGCTCCTTTAGTTGTTGTTGCTGCCGCTGCCCGCTGCCACCAGGTCCTCTTCTCATGTTGGCAATGGACCCATGCCTCGATGCAAGCTCTTCCCCCCAGTTTTGGAATGTATCAATTGGGGGGATAGGAATATCACCCCATGGCACTCGATCAGGGGGTCAACATCACTCCGTGTCTCTCGATTAGGGTCAGTGGTGTCCGGATGAGGGGAGAGGGAGGTGGAGGTGGCAGTGGAGGATGATGAGGTGATGGTGGATGATGATGAGGTGATGGTGGATGCTTGCATTATGCAGTGTTTTTCGTGTGTGCAATCCATGGCAAAAAGTGAAGTCAAAATATATAAATGAGAATGAATGAGACTATTACACCTTTATATAAAGTCATTTATAATGCGTTCAGATAGTCTCAAACCGGCCAAAAATTACAAAACTACCAAATTAGACATGTTTAGCCCAACGCTGCCGCGTCTTGCCATTGTGGCACGCCATGCAACATGGCCTGTTCTTGAACTTCCATTCCACTTCTCTATGTTTGCCTCCTTCCTTTTGAGTCATGCGGCTTGAGCAATTGCTGACATTCGAGCCTTTTCCCTAGTAACATTTCTTTCAAGATTGTTGCGATAGAACCAATTAAACATCTCCACAAGATAATTGCTACGTGTCTTCCCTCCACCATGTCGATTATTCTTGAAGTGCACTCATTTGGCTGCGTAATGTGATTTTTCCATGCCTTGGGTATTGAACATATCCAAGGACCCATAATTTTATAGAAAATACGGTCCATGTGCATATACAATGTGCTACGAAATAATGTCCAAGTAAGAAATTATGAAGACAAATGTTTAATTTATAGAATTTTAGTAAGAAATTGCAATGGTAATTAATGAATGGCGATAATTAAGATAAGAATATCTTACCATGTAATATGTAATGGAGGTATCTCCCCAACTCACAAACAAGCTTGATGAATTCTGTCACATCTATTTTGAACACACTTTGTTCTTCTTGAGTTGTTGTGCTCTTTAACATAGTTGTCACAACCTTGTCAAAGTAAGCCCACACCTTCGTTTGCTTGTTTTGTAAAGTTGTATCTTTTTCTAGATCTGTGGTGCACTTGCAAAGATCCTTCTAATGCTCCCATTGTAGGCTCCTCCCTCGATTGTTTATAGGATGCAAGAATCGCCTCATCTTTACACCGCTTACTAACACTTGTTGAGCAACAATATGATGTGCCCCACACTTCTTAAGATCTTTCACAATCTTTACATTCCTGTCATGCACTCCGAGAGAGTTGAGGAGCTCCTCCACTTGCTTTATTGCTTGGGTTGAGCGTGAGGCTGGCTGCATAGTGAATGCATAGTCAATGTGAAGCTTAAGAAACCTATCAAAAATCCTTATCATGGCATGCAATGTGCAAAAGTGCATACTTTCTATTGGGAAAGGAATAATTGGTGCCCAATTTGGATCCCTTTTGTCCCTATTGGGTGTTTCATCTAAATCGAAAGACAAGATACACTCCACCCATCGGAGCTCATCCTCACTCTTTGGCTTGAGAATTGACCGCTTCATGCACAATGGACAGAGATGGAGGCATTGTGCACTATTGTCACAATTACACATGCACTTTATGGTCTTCAAATCACCACCTTGATGATAATCCACACGAAAGGAGCCCACACCATCCACTTCAAGCTCCTCCCCATTCATCTATTATTTAATGACTTCTAGAATTTTAGGGAATCGTTGAAGCATCCACCAATTCAACACCTCACTGTTCTCTTTGGTACCTCAAAGGATCCAAGCCACCAATTATCCTTTCTTATTAGATTGAAAACTGAAAGAAGCGATTTTATCCTTGTCCTTTTCATATGCTCGTATGTGTTGTACTGTACTTCAAGCCTATCCTTGGAATTAGGATATAAAACCGTTATTCCTTCTACATGAATATACTCACCAAGGATTGGTTTAACATGCATTGCTTGCCTTCTTTTCTAATGATACTTTGTAGGAAGGAGGAAGAAAGTGCTCTCGAATCCCTCAAGCATGAAGAGCTCCTTTGATGACTCCATCAGGGATTTCATTCACGTGATCACGTTAACCGCGAAGAAGTGGTAATAACACTAGTTAATAACACTCTCACACACTTGTTAATATCATAGATATTCACACAACCGGGAGAAACTTGCTATCCCGATTTTCCCGGCGGGCTACTAGCTTGGCCCGGCGGGCCACTGTTTAGCCCGACGGGCTACTTATCTAGCCCGGCGGGCCCCCGGGCCTTTTTTTTGCGCCAAAAACTTGGCTATTTTGGAGGGACCTATATAAAGGGTTTCCCCTCACTTCCAAATGTGCTTTACCAAAGCACTTGGGTGGCTCACCTCAGGCTAAAAGACACAAGAGGTGAGTATAAATATTCTGGATTTTTGTTTGAAGCTTGTTAATAATATTTTGTATTTTATAAGATTTTGATTGTAAATGGTTTATCGTATTTGTTACGTGGACTAGCAATGTCTCCTCTTGGGTGGTCTACTCGAGTGCCAATTGGTCTGGGTAGGAGCTTCCCTAGAGGAGGGTATAGGTGGTGAGATGTTCGGGACATCATCTCTATCTAGGGATGGATTGCCTCAAATGCATCTCACCAAACGTTTGGTTTCTTTAGGTCGACTAGCAATACCTCCTCTTGGGTGGTCTACTCGAGTGCCATTTGGTCTGGGTAGAAGCTTCTCTAGAGGAGGATATAGGTGGTGAGATGTTCGGGACATCATCTCTATTTAGGGATGGATTGTCTCAAATGCATCTCACCAAACGTTTGGTTTCTTTAGGTCGACTACTAGCAATACCTCCTCTTGGGTGGTCTACTCGAGTGCCATTTGGTCTGGGTAGGAGCTTCTCTAGAGGAGGATATAGGTGGTGAGATGTTCGGGACATCATCTCTATTTAGGGATGGATTGCCTCAAATGCATCTCACCAAACGTTTGGTTGCATTGGCAAGAAGTGGGTTTTAGACTTTATAATTGCATATTTTAGTTTTACTCAAGCTATTTTGGATCTCAAATCTTGCATGATTGTTGTTTAGGTGTTACAATGGTTGCTTCTAATTGCGGCACATCAACCCAACGAAGCAACAGACCATTAGAAACTAGTGGAGTTTCCTTGCAACGAGATATGACAGCACAAACTTTGAATGTTGCGTCTCAAAGTGGCAAGAGGAGGAGCGGAGGAAAATCACCGGGACCTGAATGGCAATTTGCTTCCAATCTTTCTAGATTTGTCGAATGGAAGTGTAATTTTTGTGGCTTGGTAAAATCTGGGGGTGCTCCCAGAATAAGGGAGCATTTGCTTGGCACTAGCACAAAAAATCCCGGAGGTAAATGCAAGGGTGCAGGAGCTGATGATGCTGCAAAGCGCCTTAGAGCTTTGATAAGTAAACAAGCATCACAAAACAAGAGGCCCAATCTCTGTGCAAGAAATCACCAATCGCCGAATTTGGCAGCATCAAGTGGAGGGATCTCCAACCAAGGAGTGACTCCAACACATACTACTTGCCAAAATGACACCCAAGGTCCAGATGTCTCAATACCGATGGATGCATCTCCTGAGTTTCAGGTGGGTATGTCTCGTACCAGACAAACTAATCTAGTTGACAGCTTTCGTGCCACTGCTTTAGAGGATGCTCAACTTGCTTTAGCGAAAGCGATCTTCTTTACTGGTTCTTCATTGTCTATGGTCACGAAAGATTCATGGAAGATGGCTTGGAAGAAGATTGGAGAATATGGACCTGGGTTTTGTCCACCAACTTATCACCACATGTGAAATCAATTACTTGACAAGTGCTATGACAACACACGGGAAAGCGTTCAAAGACTCATAATTGACACCACAAATCAGTCTGGATGCACAATTGTCAGTGATGGTTGGTCGAATGTCCAAAGACGTCCATTGATAAATGTAATGTTGGTATGTCCTCGTGGGGAATGCTTTATCAAAGCTGTTGATAGCTCCGGGGAAATTAAATCTGGTCAATTTATCGTCGATATCATTGGTGATGCTATCGACCAAGTTGGGTCTGAAAATGTGCTTCAAGTGATTATGGATAATGCAGCTAATTGTCGAGCAGCAGGTCGTATGTTGGAATCTCGATTTTCCAATATCTATACATTTGGTTGTAACACTCATAGCCTTAACTTGGTGTTACAAGATTGGTACAAAAATGCTGATACAGAGTGGTTCAAGGAGATTATCGATAGTGCAAGTAAATTATCAAATTTGTGCTCAAACGGCAACGTGTTTTAGATATGTATCGTCAACGCATGGAAACTATGCTAAAGTTTCCTTGTGAAACCAGATTTTGCACTAATTTTTATATGCTTCAATCTCTCCTAAGAAATAGGAATGCAGTCATGGAAACCTTTGTGTGTGCTGGCTTCTCTGAGTGGGAGGCTGACCAGTCCAAAAAGGTTAAAGAAAAGGTGAGGTACATGCGATCTTTGATATCGGATCGTAGTTTATGGGAGGAAGTAGCAGATTGTTATCATGTTATGATGCCAGTTATGCTTGCTTTGCGCCAGTTGGATTCTAGATTGCAAAATATCGGGAAGGTTTGGATGGCGTGGTGGTCCATTCAAGAAAGCCTCGCAAACCCAGAGGAGCCCACTAAAACTGTTGTCAAGCATTGGAGTCCTCCATTCACCAGAGCAAGGAGAAATATCTTGGCCAAGTATGTAAGCGCTCGGTGGGTAGGAGCACATAGTCCATTGCATAGTGTTGCATATTGTCTTGACCCAGAATACTGGCATATGGACGTGAATGCCCTAGATGAGGAGGTAATCGATGATTTCTATGATGTTGTGGAGCGATTTTATGAAGATCCAGATGAGCAAGCAACAGCGGTAATTGAGCTAACCAAGTATAAATTGAAAGAAGGTAGATTTGCCTTGGAGTTTGTGCAAAAGCTTGCTAAGGAACAGCCTGCTTGGAAATGGTGGATGTTGAATGGGGGAAGTGTTCCAACTTTGCGACGCTTAGCTGTGAGAGTGCTTGTGCAATGTGCTTCAAATTCTAGTTCTGAACGTAATTGGAGCAGTTACAAGTATGTGCATTCTATTAGCAGAAATCGTTTATTGAGTGATAGAGCTGAGAAGTTGGTGTATATGTATTGTAATGATAAATTGGTGAAGTCAATTGAGTCAGATGATTACAACGAAGAGATGCCTAAGTGGACATATGACATTACTCAGGATGAGTATGATGCAGAAGAGAATGGAGATGTAGAGCCTAATGTCCCACATACGAGCGATAACTTGTGCTTTATTGAAGAGATAGAAGAAAACTTGCAACCCGATTTTGGTGTTAGTAAAGCCACCCGCAGACGCTCCTCACGTTTGATGTAATCATGTTAGTTTTGACACACTCCAATGTAATCCGTCTTGCAACAACTGGATATCAAACATGTTGGTGAACATTTTAGAGAGAATGGTTTTTAGTCATGTCATGTTAAACTTAGAATACGAAATCATGTTAGTTTTGACACACTCCAATGTAATCCGTCTTGCAACAACTGGATATCAAACATGTTGGTGATCAATTTAGAGAGAATGGTTTTTAGTCATGTCATGTTAAACTTAGAATACGAAATCATGTTAGTTTTGACACACTCCAATGTAATCCGTCTTGCAACAACTGGATATCAAACATGTTGGTGATCAATTTAGAGAGTATGGTTTTTAGTCATGTCATGTTAAACTTAGAATACGAAATCATGTTAGTTTTGAGACACTCCAAAGTAATCCGTCTTGCAACAAACATGTTAGTGTCAATTTAGAGAGTATGGTTTTTAGTCATGTCATGTTAAACTTAGAATACGAAATCATGTTAGTTTTACACACTCCAAAGTAATCTGTCTTGCAACAACTGGATATCAAACATGTTAGTGTCAATTTAGAGAGTATGGTTTTTTAGTCATGTCATGGAGACTTTTAAATCACGTTAATTTTGCTCATACTCCAAAGTATTCCATCTTGCAACAATTCGACATCCACAAAATGTTAGTGTCAATTTATAGAGAATGGTTTTTAGTCATGTCGTTAGACTTAGCAGATAAGACTTTAAATTCAACGTGTAATCATTTTATTCATGCCCACACTCCAATGTATTACATCTTGCTATCCGAAGGAATATCAAACATGTTAGTGTCAATTTATAGAGAATGGTTTTTAGTCATGTCGTTAAACTTAGCAGATAAGACTTTAAATTCAACGTGTAATCATTTTATTCATGCCCACACTCCAATGTATTACATCTTGCTATCCGAAGGAATATCAAACATTTTAGTGTCAACTTAGAGAGAATGATTTTTAGTCATGTCATGGAGACTCGAGAGAAAATGGTTTTAGAGATGTCATGTTAAACTAGTAAGAGACTTTCAAAAGAGCTCAGTAAGAGCTAGGCAAAGTTACATATATAAGTGTCTTCCTACAAAACCATGTTAGTTTTGCCCACACTCCAATGCATTATGTCTTACAACAACTGGACATCAAACATATTAGAGAGAGAGAGAGAGAGAGAGAGGCAGAGAGAGAAACGTTTGGATTTTGCCATCGCCATAAATGCCGAATCAAGTTAGTTTAACCCACAAGAATTTCAGACGGTTACAAGAATTCAAGCCGGTGTGAATTTTGTACTCCTAAACATTTTCTTGAGGTACTAATGTAATGCCAGATTTGCAAGAACACCACCAAGTATAGCACCGATCACAAAAAGGAGGAGGGGTTCCCATAGAGGGACTCCGAGATGCTATACCCTTGCCTATTTCTTGCCAGCGAGCTCTAAGAAATGGACTTTGCAAAGGAGTGAGAGTAATAGGGTATATACACATTTTCTCATGAGGTAAATATCTAGTTAACAACAGAATTTTACTGGCAAAGTTTTCAACTTCTGAGCGAACAATACAATAATATTTTGGACCCATTCCCAACCCTTCCTTAATCATTGCCAGTTTGATATTATTTAAGAATTGACGGTGTCCCCAAACAGTCACACGCGTCATAGACTGTTTGGTCAACCATATATTGTTGGCATGCCTATTTTCCTCTGGGACAAAGAGGGTGTCACCAACTTTCTTTATTGTAGCCACTTTTATTTGCCATCTTGTCCCACGCAAATGGTTTATTACCACTTGCAATACCACTTCCTCTTTAGATTGACAATTTTCCATCTGCAAAAGAAAAATGACATTATATCGTCTCATTGTGTGTGTGCATGTGTTTGTGTGTGTGCGAGAGAGAGAGAGAGAGAGAGAGAGAGAGAGAGAGATAGAGAGAGAGCATTGGAAATCTTTTGAACAAAGTTGCCGAATCTTGTTAAATTCCAGGGTTGCATTTAAGAGAGAGATAAGTTTAAATGCGGCTCTAACTCGTCCATGTGTCGTGCATTGGTCAACCGATCATAGTCGGCATCCAATTTAAAACATATATACAAATTTTTGTGAAATTCTTTGCCGCACAAAGCACACGTAGTACTGTTGACCATGTGTTGCAAAAGACAGGTCAAGTGGTACATGTGCCCACATGGGACAGTGTAGTGGCCAGACCATGAGTGAAAGAAACTATAACAAATAGGGCATGGTCCGCCACTTTCGTGCCCATGTAGAGGTGGTTGCTCCAAACTATTCGGGTGTTCAAATGCCATCATAGGAGAGTTTGCATGGCCTTTCTCCTCCATTTGCGTTATGCGTCTCTTCAAGAGCTTGTTCTCTCTTAGTATATCTCTAGCGCTTGAACTTTCAGGTGCTTGCCCGCGCTCTGGTGCTGCTTCCGTCTGTTGAGGGCCTTGGGTGCCTCTAATTTGGTTGATTTGAGTTGGAAGCTCATCAACCGTGTGATGAACTTCCATTGAGGCTCCAAGAATGGCCAGTTGCAACTCATCTCGAGGCATAGTGATTGACTCACTCCGAATGTCTTCCACATGTAGATGAGGAGGTAGAGAGCTAAAGTCTACAACTGAATTCTGCACAAATTGTGCATATAGCATTTTAGCAAACCAGAGGGGACAGTCACCGTGATGCATGGGTTGGGCCATGACATCCACAAAAATGCGCTCCGCATGCTCGATAATTAAAGGAACACTACATTGTGTTAGCTTCAAGCGCCCTTTTTTTATGGCATCATTGGAGACGTCAGGCCAGATGCTCTTGACCATCTCTTTGGACACATTCTTATTTACTTGGGCATACTGTAATCCATGGGCCGGTGCCCATTTGGAGGTGCGTCCGGCAATACGTGCCGCATCATTCACAGTGCCAGTGCCCGAGATTTGCTTTAAGCGTTCAAATGCCTTCTTTGCGGCTTCATTATTATCAGCCATCTGAGAAAAAGTATGTATACACTTTAAGTTTATAGAATCAATGTTAATTTAGGAATAGCTTTAAAGTTATTTTCAGATGTTAGGTATAAGTTTATAAAATCAATGTTTATTTACTGCAAACTTGTTATTTTCAAATACTCAGAGAGAGAGAGAGAGAGAGAGAGAGAGAGAGAATTGGGATCAAAATAATATTTAACAATTGGGACCAAAATAGTGTCAGTCGATTAAAGGCAGGTCATGGAATAGATAGCCAACCAAAACATATCATTTACAAGAGGCTTTATAATAAGTGTGGTGTCATCTCAGATTCATCTCAGATAGTGGACGTAAGGTGACACTTCCAAATTCTTCAATTGCTCCTCAAAATCTGTCATGGTCTTCCTATCTTCCTTTGATGGCGTCATATAGGCAGCCGTCCATTCCTTAATCAAATTTGTGTGGATGGCAGTTTTACCCACCCACGGCACTTTGGTCATTTCTGCAAACTCAGCACAAAATAATGTAAACTTTTCAATCACCCAAGCCAAGCAGAAGACATCTGCTGATGCATTGCTCCATGGACAAGGAGACCTTACATCTGCGAGCTTAGGGGCTCTCCAGGGGCGTTGATCGTGCTCTGCTTTGTTGGCGATATTTGTGGGTTTGAACTCAATCCCATCCCTCACAATGCAAGACCCCAGTCAATGATGCCTACCCGTGGCACCCCTTCTTTGGTGAAATCTATCATTATATTCCAAGGGTGGCAATCATTGTGGATGATCCCTTCAGCATGTGCAAAGGCCATGGTATTCACAAGGGCACAGATAAGCTCGGGAGCATGAAAAATCAAAGACTTGTGTCGCTCCATTTCATGAGGAGCCACTTGTTTTTTCTTGTATCTGTTGCCTTTGCCTGCACAGCAAGCATGGAACTGAGGGTCCCCTTAGGAGGCGGAACACACTCCATTATATCTCCAAGACTTCCCCCATTAAAGAGGGGGAAGAGCAGTATCCATGGCTCCTTCCTTGTGTGCCCAATGGCGCGCACTATGCCCCTGTGGGTTAGGTCGATTGAAGCCTCCTGAGCAAAAGACTTCAATTGAGCCCTTCGGCTACCAAGGAATTGCTTTGCACAATAAGAAATGCCTTCTGGAAACCAGGAGACACCTTGAATATGGCATTTATGTACAACGCCGTACGATCCAGAGCCCATCTTCTTTTCTGTGATGATGGCCTCTGCAGGCAACCCAATTGTCATGCTGCAGTTAGTATTATGCTTTGTGCGCTGCAAGTGGGTGCCTTTAGAGACCTCACGTGCACCAGATGATAAATCTTCTTGTTCATCAGCAGGCCGGTCCAGCTCTTTGCGAGCTCTCTTGCTCAGGATAGCTTGGGTGTCTATGGCCTTTGCACGCTTGGACCTCTCTTTCTCTACCTTCCATTTTGTGTGGAAGTGCTCCAGCTTGGATTCATTTGTTTCCGCTGTCGTCACCTAGGTCACCAGCGCATCTAGGCATGTTGCCCACAATGCTAGTAACAAAATGCTTGATGGCTGCTCCATCAGCACCCACATGGATATTTTTCACTGCGCGGACAACCTCACCTAATATTTGCTCAAATCGATTCCTATCAGACACAATACCCTCGATGTGATTAGGTGACAAGCAACTAATGAGGGTAACGAGTTTGATATGAATTGATTTCTTGATTTCAGGAGTAAGTGCAAGCGTCGCCATCAATCTGCACAATATAATTGACAAATAGTTGCAACATTTATAACCACAAAAAATGCTATTTGTAAGCTAACTAAGAGATTTCTACATCCAACACACTTATGACTCATGTCATGCAAACTAAATAATCACATTCATCGTCAAAAACAAACACAAAACACTAGTTTATGACTTAACTTGACGTCAGCAGACCTAGTCAGTATACCGACCATCTGCAGATATCGCATTAAGATGAAAACTATGGCACAAGTTAAATGCTTTGACACATCGTCAGCAGACCTAGTCAGTATACCGACCATCTGCAGATGACTATCAAACCAAATAACAAAAACAAACTTCACCACATAGCTTGGTGTCAGCAGACCTAGTCAGTAAACCGACCATCTACAGATACCGTACTAAGTAGCAAAGCATCACACATGTCAAATGCTACGAGCGCACATCAGCAGACCTAGCCAGTAAACCGGCCATCTGCAGCGGGCTCTCAAAGCATTTAACAAAAACAAAGCCGCATTGTAACTTGGTAACTGCAGACCTAGTCAATAAACCGACCATCTACAGATACCGTACTAAGTAGCAAAGCATCACACATGTCAAATGCTACGAGCGCACATCAGCAGACCTAGCCAGTAAACCGGCCATCTGCAGCGGGCTCTCAAAGCATTTAACAAAAACAAAGCCGCATTGTAACTTGGTAACTGCAAACCTAGTCAGTAAACCGACCATTTGCAGATACCGTGCCACAACGAAAACTTCTACATAAGTTAAATATTAAGAGTGCACATCAGCAGACCTAGCCAATCGCTCAGCCATCTGCAGCGGGCCTCTTAACATTTAACGACACATGCACATGCATCACAAACAACGTTAAACTTAAGCGTATGCAAAAAATTAAATGACACCAACACTTTCAACTTAAAAATTACCTCAAATTGATCACACTAGCACCACTGACACCAAGTACAAGGAAGATTCTGTGAACAGTGACCCCCTGGACCACCCTTTTATACTACAATATAGCCCGCCGGGCTCGGGCTGGGAGGCGGCGGGCCCGACGGGCTTCTGCGCGCCCGGCGGTCCAGACTTGTAGCCCGGCGGGCCAATTGTGGGTTACCAGGTCATCCCACCCTCTAGGATTTGAGAACTGTGAATTTTGTGAACATTGAGATTTGTGAACAATAGCTGTGATCACAAGAAAAAAGGCTGTGATCACGTGAATATGAAATCCCTGGACTCCATAAATTCCCTTGTAACCCTTGTTAGCTGATGTTGGCTTCATCACATGCATCTTGTATATCCCTTGCACTAATAAGTCCCTTGATGTCTTGTATAATGTCCTTTGTAACCACCTCAAGGACCCTCTTGTAATTTGGATCACCGATGATTGATGTTATCTTCAATACTTGATTGAAGACTTGAATTAATTGAGTGTAAGTATTGGTTATGAAGACCACCACTAATAGAAAGTCTTTTACAATAACCTAACAGCCCATTTTCCCCATCACTACATATCGAACAAAACTAGTCAAGTCACGAAATGGTGGATTGTACAAGGTCAAAGGATCATAGGGAGGAGATTCCCATCCACCCAAAGATCAACATTATTCTTCCCCTCATTTCTTAGTGTGGACATGGTTGAATTAGGTAATGGTTGCATAACATATGAACATTTTGCTAGTGCATAATCTTCATCTATACGAATGTGAATGTCTACTTTACGCTTTCTACCATTCGTAATATCATCTAAAGGCATGCCTAATTCAAGATGACAGAAAAATAAGATTAATAGAGGATAAAAAAGAGATTTAAATTAGATAATAATATTCTAACATTTGGAATGATATTAGAGAAACATATATTAAGAATATATCTCTCTAAAAAATTCATTTTTTACACTCCCAAAAATAAAGATTCTAGTCATGATAAGGAGATATGATAAGAATGAAAGGAGTGGGGTGGTTTTTTATCCCAAAATGATAAGTAAAATTCAATTTTGAGCTTATATATATTTTATAGGAAAATTTTTTACTAAGAATATATCAAAATATGAAAAATATCTAAAAGTGATTTTTTAATGGCCTTTAAAAACAACCTTCTGATTTTGGTATTAAAAAATAGATGGAGAATAGTACAACCTTACAATGATTAGATTTCTTGTTTTAAAATGAGTACTGATTTGAAAATGACATTAAAAATAAACTTTTTAATATATATATATATATATATATATATATATATTTGGGGAGTGAAGATTATGAGGAAGTTGACTGAGAAATGACATAAGAAATTCACGTTTTGGGTATATATATGTATAAGGAGAGTTTTTTTAATGAAAAAAATGAAAATTTTGAAAAAGTTAAAATTTTTGGACACCCTTATGGCCGAAAATTAAACTCTTGGGAATGGTGATGCAACTTGCATCGTTAAGACATTAAAAAATAGGTTTTTTGAATTGATATATATTTGGTTTTAAAATGACATTTATATATATATATATATATATTTGGGAGGAAAGTTTTACATGAAAATACACTAGAATGTAAAAAATATCAAAAAGTCATTTTTTAAGAGGACTCAATAAACACTCTTCTATTTTTGGTATAAAATACTAGAATGCGTCTTGCAATCATTAGAGAGGTAGTTATGATTAAGAAATGATATAAAAAATTCACTTTTTGGGTTTATATATGTATAAGGAAAGTTTTTTTGATGGAAAAACTAAAAATAATTAAAATTTTAAAAAATTAAATTTTTGGGCCCCCCTTATGGCCAAAAAGTGAAACCTTGGGAATGGGTGATGTAACTTGCATCTAAAAGTAGTGGGTTAAAATATTACAAAACTATAGACTATAAAAGTACGAAAAAGCTAGTGAGAGAGTGGAAAAAGGGTAGATGGTAGGACCTAAAAAGTCTATAAAAAATAGGCGAATCATTTGCTTTGTCTCCCACTATGGGGTCAAAATTAGCATTTTTAATCAAAAGATTACTAAAAATTAGGATTTCTTACAGGGCCCATTTCATAGTCTAAATCTCCCCTAGACTAATCCTGAAGGGCAACAAGATAAAGAACTAGTTTAGAACTAGATCATGAGCATATGTTGCTATTGTACATAGGGAATGAGTGGTGGAGGACATGGAAGAGCCATCGGCTAGTGCATGAGTGAGTAGAGGACCAGTTGGCTACAACAATTGATTATGTGTTTGTCCAGGATCTAGTGGACTAGTAGCCTACCAGTTTACTAGTTTATTCCAAGGCCTATATAAGGCAAGGATGCTCATTATTTTTTATCATTGAGTCCACCCTTGGACTAGGTCCTAGATTTAGGGATATATTAGGCTTTACACCTTTTCATGAAGGCAATCTATGGCTGTAAGATTGTAATACCTTTTTGTACATCATGAATATACTGAATACTCAACTATCTCTCTCTCTCTCTCTCTCTCTCTCTCTCTCTCTATGTGTTTTGTATCAGCATGTTCCAAGATGGTGTTTAGGCTTCAAAGAATACTCTTAGAGCTTTTGCATGTGACACTACTAGCGCTGAAGCTTGTCTTTGTCTGGCTTGGTTGTGAGCAACAAGAGTGCTTGGATTTCTTTTGGGAGAGACTAAAGACCCATAGTGGTGGGTTCAAGCCTTCATCTTAATGCTTTGACTGCTTGAGTTCTTTGTCTAAGACTTGATGCCAATGAAGGATATTTGGCACTTCTTATATAGTCTTCCAAATGCAAGTCGGCCTCCATAATAGCTATTGGCATGTTTATAAGATGATAAAATACCCCTTTTTATATATATTCTAGTGCTTGGCTTTTCCATTTATTGTCATGCCTCCTATACACCTCCTAGGGCTATTGTATCCTTTGTTGAGCATCTTCCAAGGTTCTTGTGATGTTGGTGACAGCAGAGACTAGGCCTATTGTGGGTCTCATGTATGGCTCGATAGCTTCTCCTTGAGTCCTACTTGCTATCGACTTAGTCCTTATAGACTTCAAAGGCTGTGATCACTTTTCTACATGTTGAACACTAAGTCCCATGCGCTTTCCATGCTCCTACATGATGTCTATGGATGTAGATTCTTCCTCTACATGCTGATGAGAATTGACTAAGAACACTCATAGCATAAGATATATCTAGTCATGTGTTGGCAAGATAAAGCAATGAGCCAACTATACCAGTACTCTATGGAATTAAACAAGGGTGTATTATCCTCCTTGGATAGTTTGGCATTTGGGTCTATGGGAAAAAAGAGAGGTTTACAATTAACAAACCATAAAGGGAAAGCAGCTTCTTCATGTACTTCTCCTAAGAAATGAAGATGCAATCATCTCATTGCCAAACCTCTAGACCAAGAAAATAATGAAGAAGGCCAAGATTAGTCTTCTCAAATGTATGTGAAAGCTTGGTTTGAACCTGTGTGACCAACTCAATCTATGAGCTTGTAATAAGGATGAGGTCATCAACATATAAGACAATTATACAAATTTTCCAATAAAAAAGAAGAACATATAGGGCCATCATCCAGGAGGGGAAAGCAGAGGGAAAGAAGATATATTGGTGCTTTGTGGAGTTGCACAAAGCATTTGAAACTCTGCCATGTGCTTACCTCCTCAAGAGATTTTAGGATATGGGAGTGCCATCTAAAATGATTTGGAGCATCATAGCACTTTATGAGAGGCCATCCTTGGATGGGTGCACGCCCTTGGTGGGATATCTGATGAGATCACTAGTATGATTGGGGTGAAGAAGGGTTGTCCACTTTCACTGACTTTATTTGGGCTAAACATTCATGAGATCTCTAACTTCATCAACAACGGCTGTGGAGAGAGCCTAGGTGACATATTCATCCCATTGCTATTATATATAGATGTCATTGTACTCATTTTAGACTTACTAGAGGGGTTATAAAGACACCTAGATGCTTTACATGAGTTCTCCATAGAGAAATATCTGACAATTAACCATGCCAAGACCACGATAATGTCTTCCCACACCTCCCTAGCCCATCTTTGGGATTGAAGCTTTACATATAGAGGAGATTTAGTGGATATTTTCATATCATATGCATACCCTTGGGTGGTATTCATCAGTGGTCCTAAATACACTATGACACTAGCGGGAGAGGCCTACCTCACATGAGGATATGTGTTAAAATTACAGCAATGTGATGAGCTATGGTGGATCAAATGCTAGAATCAACATCATTAACAAAGTCATTAGATGATAATTAAGATGTGATTAGTGAGCAATTAACTAATAGCTTAATGTAGGCATGGTAATAAAAAACCAGCCAATTATCATTAGGCCAATGCCTCAATTTATAGTGTTTACATCCAAGCATCTAATCCCATTGATTTCTCCTTGATTCACTCCACCTCTTTTGCTTGATTCTCTCCACCTCTCCCAGAATATCTCCACACTTCCTAAATCTTCTCATGCTACCCTTTATTCTTTCCCAGTAGATTCTTATCACCTTTTCACAGGTTCTCTCACATTTATAGATTCTCTTTTACAGCCTCTAACCAAGGGCTTGTTCCCGCACACACCCTATTCACTTGTATATTTCAACACCTCCCCTCAAGTGAATACTCCTAGCACACCTGGACCCTATACCAAGTTTCCCTCTTACTTGATAGTCTGCGACGAGCGACCAGTGCCTAGCACACCTCCCCTCAAGTGGAACTTAGCAGACCTGGACCTTGTACCAAGTTTCTCTCTTACTTGATAGTCCGCGACCAGTGCCTCAAGTCCCTTAACTCATAGTCCTTGACACTTTCTCCCTCTATGTGTCCAAGGCTACTATAAGTACCCGCGACCTTGACTCACACATACATCTACCATGTGGCCTACATCATCGGGGTGGCTCAGAGGTGGTTTTACTTTGTTGGGACAGGTTACATTGGGTTGTGGGGTCTCTCTCTCTCTCTCTCTCTCTCTCTCTCTCTCTCTCTCTCTCTCTCTCTCTCTCTCTCTCTCAGAGATTTTCACATGGCTCCTCACTCTTTGGAGCCTCACATCTTCTCTTATCTTCAGTCTTCTCTTGTCGCGCGGCAGCTTCTCTTCACGCGTCCATGTCTTCCTCTTCTTTCAGTCTTCTTGTTGTGGCAGCTTCTCTTCTCATGTCCATGTCTTCCTTCAATGCTTCCTTTAGCTTTTCTTCTTGGTGTGGATCTTCCTCTTGGAAACAGATGTTCTTCTTCTTTCATGGTTGGGGCCATGAGCTTGTCTGTCAGTTCTTCTTGCTCCATGTGAGCAACATGTTTAAATGTTTTGTTGATAGTTCTTTTGGGCTTTTGATGTTTATCTTGTGTCATTATGCAATGCAAATCCAAATCTATGCGGGAGGTCTTACCTCTTGTCTTATTCTGGACAAGGGTAGTGTCTGATCCCATTTTTACACTAATGTAATGTGCCCAATACATAATGCATATAGCATTCATTCTTATGCACATTCCCAAATGCAACTCTGGCTATGAATAATCTTGAATTTGAGTGTGATTTGCAGGCATTAACCAAGGGTTAAATGCAAAATGATGATTACCACAAATTTATCAGCATAATTTTACCAGAAATTACATTAAATCAAGGGTAACCAATTTGTACAGAATGGTTGGAGTATCAAACCATCTCCGAATTGCAATATGAAGTTATAGGGATCTGTATCAGATACCTAATGGTTAATTTGAACCCTCAATTGCACCAAAATACAGTGACTAGCATTGATTAATTTGATTAGCAAATTAATCCTTTGTTTTGTGTGTAAAAAACAGAGTATGCGGGGAGCCCAGATCTGAGGCATTAGAGTTCAAATTAACTCAAATGCTTTCAAGGCCATCAATAGCAATTAGTCTAGTAGAGGATTAAGCCAAGAAACACAAGATTTGACCAAACATTGAATGCTTAATCTCTGTTTTACCAAAGTCACCTGCAGATTTGATGAAGAGCTTGGATCTCACTGTAGACTTGATCAAATCAATTTCTGACTTCACCAGCTTGTAGAGCATGCTTGAAAACCCCTCGAGCTAAGAGGAGGAATTAGACCCATTTGATCTGGAGTAGCTGAAATGTCAAATTTTCTCAGAAAAAATAGCGCTGCAAAAAAACGCGATTTCTCCTAGATGCGCTGGCAGTTTGCGCTTCTGATTTGATGAGCTAGAGCGCCATTGAGATGGCTATGTTGGGCTAGAAGGGTTTGGGCTAATTTTGAGCCTACAAGGAGAGGGAGCTCCTCCACTGGATCGGGGTACAGAAAGCTTCTTGAAAATAACTAAAAATTTGATTATTTTCTAATTATCTACTAATCCTGATTAACTAGATAATGGGCTCATAAACTTGATGAATTCTAGGCTTGGCTCTGATACCATGTTAAAATTACAGCAATGTGATGAGCTATGGTGGATCAAATGCTAGAACCAACATCATTAATAAAGTGATTAGATGATAATTAAGACGTGATTAGTGAGCAATTAACTAATAGCTTAATGTAGGCATGGATAATCAAAAACTAGCAAATTCTCATTAGGCCAATGCCTCAATTTATAGTGTTTACATCCAAGCATCTAATCCCACTGATTTCTCCTTGATTCACTCCACCTCTTTTGCTTGATTCTCTCCACCTCTCCCAGAATATCTCCACATTTCCTAAATCTTCTCATGCTACCCTTTATTCTCTCCCAGTAGATTCTTCTCACCTTTTCATAGGTTCTCTCACATTTACAGATTCTCTTTTATAGCCTCTAACCAAGGGCTTGTTCCCGCACACACCCTATTCACTTGTATATTTCAACAATATGCAGTTCTATCATGCCTTGAGTGACAATGCTTTCTAGGCACACTTCCAGGACACCCGAAGATGAAGGCTTGGCTCTTCGACACATTAATCACCCTAGCATTGATGTATGGTGCACCCTTTTGGGGTCCAAACCTTTTCGAGGTGATGTGGTAGAAAATTGAGAGACCCGAAGTCATGATGTTCTCATGCATGATCTGAGGCAAACCATCAATACCACATACTATCATTAGGGAAGAGTTTGCAGCACTGCCAATGGTGGTGGATGATCTCTTTCAGACCATCACATACATCAAGAGAGTACATGAGATGAGCCCACATAGATACCCCAGATTAGCCATGGAGGCTTCACGACGATTAGCACAACAGGGAGATCAGTCTTGGTTTGCTAGTCTTGTAGTGGTGCACATTACATAGTATACAAATGCACCAACTTACACCTATGGAATATGATCTTACCTCCCCGTTTTGCGAAACACACATGAGGAGATCAATTGGGCCACCCAATTAGACCTCTTGAAACAACACATATAGGATACTTGAAGATCCTCGAAGAAAATCTTTAACGTTTTGCGAAACAACACCTCTGTCTTTTGTGATTTTTGTCATCTCTCTTGGAGATCCTGAAGAAAATATTTAAATTTTTGTATCTTTGTTTCTCGAGTCCAACAGCCACTCAAACTCGTGGTTGAAAACCATACATCAACATAAATGGACTAAATCTCGTGGTTGAATGTTTGGCACTATTATAAGAAAACTCCAATATGGAAAAATATTCTTCCCAATTGGTTTATGTTTTATTTACATATGCTCATAGCATGTTTTCCAAGACTCGGTTGACTCTCGATTTTACCACCATCACTTTGAGGATGATCAGCAATACTCATACTTATCATGGTGTCCAATCTCTTGAACATAGCACGCCAAAAGTGACTATTAAACTTTGTATCTCTATCTCACTGACTATATCGGCAGGTAAGCCATATAGCCGATAGATATTTTCAATGAATAACCTTGCTAACTCACGCGTAGTAAATCTATCTATGACCACCTAGATCGGATCATGGCCTCCGGATCATGGCCTCTGTTCATTTTAGGTAATCCAACTATAAAGTCTATTGAGATACTCTCCCACTTGCCATTTCGGATATCTAGTGGACTTAGTAAACCACTTACTTTTAGGCATTCTGCTTTATTGACGTGACACTTTTGGAAATTTAAGACATAGTCTTGGACATCCTTACTTAAGCCAAACCAATAAAATTTTCTCTTAACTAGTGCATATGTCTTTTGTATTCCAGGATGACCATCACTCGGACTATCATGACATTTACATAAAATTCGGCGCCTAATGTTTGAGTCCAAAGGTATACATACTCTACCTTTGTAAAGTAGGTAACCCTTATCGATGGAAAAATTCTTCCAATGATTTCTTTCATCACTCGTTATAAGTGACATGTCTTCTTGAGACAACTCTCAAGACTCACCACTCGTGGAAGTGTCTATCTCGTGAAAGAGGCTATCTTTATTTGTAATCAAGGGATCCCCCTTCTCTATGACACTCCACACGTGGGCATAATGCAGATCATCAATACAATTCCCCTTAAGTGATTCCAAAAAATCACTCTTAATTTGATTAAAACTCAACTGGCTAACCATGGGCATGTGACTCAATGAATTGGCTACCACATTGTAATGCCCTTTTATATATCTTAGTTAAAAGTCAAACTCTTGGAGAAACTTTGTCCATCAAGCTTTGCATCCTTTCAACTCTTTTTGACTAGATAGCCATTTGATACTCTCATGATCAACAACTCGAATATGACACGATATATATAATGCCTCCACTTCTTTATCGCATGATTAATAGCATATAACTCCCTTTCATAACTGATTACTGCACTAAAGTGGGTAGAAGCTGTAGCACTTAAGGACAACAAAGCTCAAAGTGTGGCCAAGTTTTTGTACCACAACATTATGACCAGGTTTATATGCCCTGTGGAGTTGGTGAGTGACAAGGGAACTCATTTTTTGAATGAGGTGATCTCTGAGGTAACCAAGACTCACATGATCATGCATAAGAAGTCTACAACATATCATCCCCAGGCTAATGGATAGGTTGAAAGCACTAATAAAACCTTGGTCAAAATTTTGAAGAAGATTATGCAGGAGAACCACAAGGATTGGGATGAGAAGTTGGACTCTGCATTATGGTCTTTGAGAACAACTTTCAAAGTCACAACAGGTATGACACCATTTAAATTAGTTTATGGACTTGAAGCTGTGGTACCTATGGAGTTTGTGGTACCAAGTCTGAGAGTTAGTGCAGAGAAGATGTCTCCTAAATTGTCAGTTCAGCATAGGAGTAAATATCTGATGCAGCTTTGGAAGAAGATAGATTGGCCAGTGCTTACATTACTCAGGTGATTCAGAGAAGAAGGCAAGCATGGGTAAGCATGAATGTGAAGTTTAAGGTATTTCAAGTTGGAGACTGGGTGATGTTGTACAATTCTAGGCTAGGACCACATCCAGGAAAGCTGACTTTGAGGTATAAAGGACCTTATCAGATTGTGCAGGATTTGGGTCAAGGCACATTTATTGTGGGTGGCTGATGTTTTTGGTACTAGAGTAGAGAAACCTGTCTAAAAATCTTTGCTACCCTATTGGAAATCATGACCAATCGCTTTCTAGGTTATCGACAGATGTCGATCTTGCTCATCTTTCTATCACAATACCATTGTGAGCTTCGGAAGAGGCCCAATCCACCTGAGTGAGGCTCATGTGCAACTTTGGAGGTAGAATCGTGTCCCACCCCATTGATGGAAAGCTCGGATATGGTGGAGGTGAAACCTGCACCATGGAAATCAGCTTTGCCGAGTTTATGTCCAAGATGGGACGATTCTGTGGTTACCCTCTTGGACTCAAGTATTAGCTATCGGATGAGAACTTGGATGCCTTGGTTTCTATCTCCTCAGATGATGGACTGCAGAATTTGATGGAAGAGTATGAGAAAGTTAACTCTCGAGGGACATCTATTATTACTCCAAGCTTGCCAAGGTTGAGTCTATCAACTCTCACTACTCCAAGCTTGCCAAGGTTGAATCTATAAACTCTGACTACTCTAAGCTTTCCCTTCCTTCAAATGAGGATAATCACAAGCTACTCACCAATCATGGGCTTGCATAGCTCAAGCAAAAACAACTCTTCCTCTTCTAATGAGGCGTCATGTGCAGCTTTGGAGGTAGAATCATGTCCCGCTGCCCCATTGATGGAAAGCTCAAATATGATGGAGGCAAAACCCTCATTGTCGCCATCGTCACCAATGGAATTAGCTTTGCTGAGTTTATGTCCAAGATGGCACAATTCTATGGTTCCCCCCTTGGACTCAAATGCCTTGGTTTCTATCTCCTCAAATGATGGCCTAAAGAATTTGATGGCAGAGTATGAGAAGATTGAATCTTGAGGGACCTCAGCTTCTTGGCTCTGGCTTTTTTCTTTTCTTCTCCAGCAGAGGTTGAGGATGGATTGAAAATGGAACTAGCAGATGGTTGTGCCTTTTCAAAGTAGCGAGATAATTACTTATGTTGAGGATGGGCATGCCTAAACTTGTAAATTATAATAGCAGATGGTTGTGCCTTTTCAAAGTAGCGAGATAATTACTTAAGTTGAGGATGGGCATGCCTAAACTTGTAAATTATAATAGCATAAGTAAATTTATATGTATGCATTTTTTTTGCTAGAAAAACGTGATAAGAAGTATTTGGTACTAAAGAGTTGCTAATATAAATACCATTGTTGTTATTGATAAAAAAATAACTGGTCTTTATGGATGTATATCGATTTTATGGAGTCAAATAGCTTTTCTTGTAGTTGGATACATATTTTCCACATAAAGCTTGTTAATTATAAATTTAAAACCCTTATAATAATTATTCAATTTATACAGATTGATTGCTTTATTATTACTAATATACTGGATTTCTTTTATGAAGATTGAAATCTTTAGTTAAAGACCATATAATTATACACACTTTGAGTTCTTAGCTATATATGTGCTATAATTTTTACTATATAGAGATCAGTAATTTACTAGATGAAAGTTATATTTCCTATATAAATATTCTAGTTTGTTATAAAGACTTCATTTCTTTGCTAGTTGTGAGGTGGGTTTTCTATATGGTTATTATGGTTATTATCATTTACTATATAGAAACTGCACAATGCTATATAGGAAATGCTATTTGTTATGTAGGGAAAACTTATTTGATTAATTTCTTATATAGATATTTACATTCCTTACATAGAAATCACTTCTTTACTAGATATGAAGTCATTTTCCTATATAGATATTACCATTTTCTATATAGGAACCATTTATTTGCAAGATGGATAATGTAATTTGCTAGATCAATATATAGGAAATCATGTTTACTAGACTAAATAAGAAAAAAGTGTGTTAAGATCTAGCAAATTTGTCCCAATTTGCTAGATAGACTCAATTTTACCATATAGGAATGTGTTTAAATTCCCTTGTGTTTGTAAAAGGGGACAACTGTGTACTCTCTCTTTCAGATTCTATGTCTACATAGTACCACTGAGTGTCTCTCTACTGCAAATTTCACCTTCATTTTCATGGCTTTTTGTTGCAACACCTGGTAGATCATAGCCCCTACGACACCAAGTTTCTCACCTTCTTTCTCTATAAACCAAGAGACCTTATCTCTCTCCCCCCCTATAGGCATTCTAGTTGCTCCGCTTGTAATGTATTCTTCCTATTAAAATTTAAAAGTACCCATTAACATTTAGCATTGCATCTAACTATTAACCATGGACAACCAAGGCACAAGGAGAAGAAAGAAAAAAGAAATCTTGGATTTCTAAAAAATAAGAAGAAAAAATCCTTTTGATTGACCCTTTGTATTCCATTTTTGTGTTTCGCTTCTTAATGTCTTTTACATACCGTAGTAACGTGCAGGTTGAGTACTAGTTTATTTTAAGAGACAAAAATCATATGTTTTATCTTATAATCTTGGCATTGTCTAATCTTTATTGCTAAATCTTGATTATATTTTAGCATCACCATTATTTGATTAGATTTTTAAAAATGTCTTTTTCTAGCAATTGCACCTTACTATGCTCTTTGATTTTTGGCATGTCATCATTAAAATAGGATGCACATGGAATGGTTAGGGAAGGCTCTCTGTCCATATCAACCATGGGCTAGGGAGATCTCTTTGAATTTTGGAATGTTAGCATAAAATATGGTGGATGCATGATGTGTAAATCCATGTAATTTGTTGATTAGGCTGCCTAAAAAAACATCATACAATTCAATAAGTGAACGTTATGAAGACCAACTTTGAAGCACATTAAGTTGCAAACAATGAGTGTATATTTAGAGCCTAGACTTAACTATCAAAAATAGAGTATAAGATTCTCTTCAATTCACGTGTAAGACCATCTCTATCATTTTGTTTGGTTTACAATGTAGGGACACGATACTACTTCACAACATGTATGATGCATGGAATAAACTCCAAAAGCAACCAAAGTGGAAAAATAATTTAGAGAACATGTTTTGCTTGAAAGGCCCACCCATCAATACCAATGAATTCATGGAAAACCCCATTAGCTCCACAAGGAACAACATCAACTATGCTATATGTTATGATTCACAAGTCATTTATATTTGTACTCCACAATGAGCAAGCTTTACTCTTTGAGGCTTGTGCATGTATACACAACTTAAGACAAGTGATATTTTTCCTTTGAGAACGTACCAAAAAGCATTGGACCTAGCTATGATGTAAATTAAGTATTGTTCTCTATAACATACCATGTGAAATATATAACAAAAACTAGGAATACATCATAATTAAAAGTAATGTTTTATAATTATTATAAAAAAATCTAGCTTATATCGTGTACAATGCTTGTAATTATGGATGCTACCAGCCTACCACACACTTAATATATATGCCAGTGGTTTTATTCAAACCAATGGCATGTTGGTCATTATCTTAACCTTAGTCCATAAGAGGCTCAATATGCAAATATGATTTTAAATGCTAATCGTGATCTACATTAGCTTGTTAATCACCTCATAAAAAGCTTTGTTCATTTATAATGTATTGGGTGTTTTAAATAAAAGCTTTGCTCATTCACAATGTGTTGGGTATTTTAATTAGAAACAAGCCAAGAAATCACTTGGTTAAAAGTCTTTACTTACAAGGAAGCTTCTTTATTTTTGAACTAGGGGAATGCCATTCTTTGAACACTTTTTCATAAAGATTATATATGTTTTTTACCCAACTTACATAAAAAGGAAGTTTGTTTATATACGATTTAGAGGAATGCCATTCTTTGCACATTGTTTCCTAAAGGTTCTATATGTTTTTGACCCAACTTACATAATGTTGGGGTTCATCAACACATGATAGACTCACTCTGAAACACCATTACTCAACATAATGAATCAACATAGAAAGCACTTCAGACATAGCAGCACAAAGACAACTTCAGATTGAACAGAATAATGCACAGAAGTAGATTCGACAAAGCAGAAAACATGACTGAACTTGCTTCATTGAGTAAATACATCAGCATTAGAACACGACTACATCACCCTAACTCTGCCCCAAAAGGCGCATTCTAACCTCTTGAAGTAACAAGACAAAAGTAGTTGTAATTGCCCAAAACAATGTTCTTGGCATAAACATCCGCGACTCAACCACATCAGACCTAGCAAAACCCGACTTAGCATAATCCGACTAAGCATTACAATATCCAGTTCAACACATGGCACGTCCCGGTGGGTGGTGGATTTCAAAGAAATCCAACTCGAATTCACATATCCCTTGATCACAAAACATATTGAACTAAGACCCAAAAAAAAATCCCTACTAACTACTTAAGATGCAATCCTGTTGATCATTCCACACTTGCTTGAGTAGGTATGGACTCTGTTTGCATCCCTGCAACAACAGTCTCTGGCTCAGCAAACAACAGGCACTTCAGAGAGTCAGCAGTAGCTCCCTCAGCAGGTACCTCCACAGCTACACGTGCACTCTGTTCTTTTGCAGCCTCTTGCTTTCCTTCTTCCACCACTGGTCTCTTTGAAGATGCTCCATGCTCTGGAACCTGCTGTCTCGGATCTGCCAGCAGTTGACTCAACCAAATATCTGACCCAGCATCAATTACATTGCCAAGCCATTTCCCCTGTATTGGGCCATATGGAACAACACTCTTCTCCTTCATCTCCTTGGCTTTTTCCATTGTTTTGCCTCTAATCTATGCATAACCCATTGCCCATTATCTTTATTAATGGTTTTCCATGAAAAAGATGTGGATTTGATGGTGATTTGTGTGAGATTTGGTGTAGAATAGCTCTCTTTTTTGTTTTTGAAAAGAATGCTTTTTTGCTTAAGTTTTAGATAAATTTGTTGTTTTTATTATTGTTTTTATGGTTTTTCATGTTCTTAGGGCTTACAAATAGTTTGCACCAGGCTTATTTTGCATCCATTACATCAAACAATGCAAGAGAATGCATTTCTTAGTGAATGCTAGCTCTCAAGAGAATGCATTTCTTTAGTTTAAACATAGATCTAAGATCATTAATTCTTGTTTAATTATGAGTTTTCTTGTTGAAATTATTTGGATTAGAGTAATAGCAAGCATTAGGAGTAGCTTAATCTTTTAAAACAATTCTTAAAACCATAAAAAAAACCCTTGAATTTGACTAATTTCTCTTAATGGACTGATTTTTGTCATTAAGGGTGATCAATCTTGATCAAGAGGCTAAAAATTTAGAAAATGTGTTAATTGGGGTCTAAATTGATCATATGCTCTTTGCTTAATTTTACCTTAAAGAGGAGACTAGTCTAATTAATCCCCTAATTTAGATTAATTTACACAATTGTTGATGTACAAAGATTAGTTTTTCCTTGCTCTATCCAATGGTGTGCTCAATTGTTTGAATTAATTAGGGATTAGTGCTTAATTAGAGTCTTTGATTAGTGTAAAAGAGGAAAATATTAGTGAAAGGATTAATCTTTAATCACTTTTTTACATAACTCATTAAGGCTGATGAGTATTCAATGAGAAGATGCTCATGAGTTGTCAATTTATCCATTTTGGGGGTCATTTATGAAGGGTGTAAGGTGTGTCATGAGAAGGTTGACTGTTTTTATTCCACTTACCTTTTTTGGAAAAATGCCTATATCCTTTTAATTCTAAATTAAAAAAATATTCCCTCCAAAAAGGAAAATTTGTATTTTCCACTAGACTTCAAAAAATAAAAAATAAAAAAAATTCGACGTCTGACAATTCATGTCTTGGACTTTCACGTCTTAAACTTTCACGTCTTGGACATTCACGTCATATGTTTCACATCTTAGTCCCTCACGTCTTGGACATTCACGTCATATGTTTCACATCTTAGTCCCTCACGTCTACTAGTTCACGTCTTAGACTTCCACGTCTGATAATTCACGTCTGCTCACTCACATCTTGGACTTTCACGTCTTATACTTTCACGTCTTGGACTTTCACGTCATATGTTTCACGTCTTGGACATTCATGTCATATGTTTCACGTCTTAGTCCCTCACGTCTACTAATTCACATCCTCGACTTTCACATCTTAGACTTTCACGTCTCAGACTTTCACATCTTAGTCCTTCACGTCTCATAATTCACGTCTGCTCACTCACGTCTTGGACTTTCACATCTTGTACTTTCACGTCCTGTTCATTCACGTCCTATTCATTCACGTCTTGGAATTTCACGTCATATGTTTCACGTCTTGGACTTTCATGCTTTCATCATTCACGTTGTCGTGACGTGGACGGTGTCGCTGGGAAAGTACGAGACTTCTAGCTGTGAGAGTAGGTACCAAACTCCACAAGGAAACTCACACACAAAATTTTCCAAGGAGCATAGGACATATCCATTTTTAATGACATATACATGTGTCAATTCACCTCAATACATCCTTGAATTCATCCTGATAATTGCACAAAAATTGTGTACCAAGTGCTTGTCCCTTTCCAAGCATAGATTCACTTGCTCCTCTTTCCAAATCCCTCAAACCAATCACATGTAGGCATGACATAACCTTCAAATATTTCCAACATACATGTGTCAATTTACATTCCATACATCCAGTGTCATCAATTCCATCATCTCATGATGTTTTTAATCACCTGAAAACCTGCCTTTAAATTCCAACAACTCACAAACAAAAGACGATATATGGCATAACTATAACATGCTCACATGATTTTAAGAAATTCCATGACTTGAATTCCAGAATCACTTGAGTAGAAACAAATCAAATTTACCAGAATCCTTGCTGCATTTTAGATGCTTTGATTCCACGTATTTTGATGCATTAATTTCACAACTCCTCATACCAAGCCTTTCTTGATTTACAAAACCTTTAAAGGTTTATGGACTTTACGATTTTTCAAATCATGGGTAGGTAGGATAGTGAAATAGAATAAATTAAATCAACACTTATCTGGAAGTAGTAAGGCGGATTTCACTTGATTTTTTATTAACTCCCATACGACGCTTCGCTGCTGGCCGCGAAATGCAAAAAACATGTATTTTTCGAAAATCCCATCACTGGATAACACTTAATTAGCTCTTTAATTCTAACTCCTACATGCCATGAACAGCAATGGCCTCCTCGATTTTATTCATTCTGGTTCGTGGCGGACTGTTTCTCTCTTTTTTCTGCAGACTCCCTTCTGATATGCGCTCCTCCCCCACACTCTGGTTTTTCCTTACTTTCCCCGCAAGGAGTTCGGCGCCCATCACCTTTTGCAGCTATCTTCACGCATTTCTCCTCTTTGAAAATACTCATGCGCCACCTTTCCTTTTTTATTGCTTTCGATTATTTCTCCTTTTGATGCCACGCAAGCTTCCCTCTTAATATCTCTTATTATAATCTACATTCAGTAAGGTATGTGATGCTCCTAACATTGGCCTCAAGGCAAGCTTTCCAATACAAGGTTAATCATCCAATTGTGTCTCCCGCATCCGATATAAAGACTTCGGCACTCTAATGCTCCATTGGATCTCCATTGCTCTTGATGCCTCCATGGTTTATAATGTCTTCATATCGACCATGTGATTTGTAGAATCCCCCAATTGTTCACTCAAATATATCTCCATGTCTTCGTAAATGCATTCCCTTGTGCATTGGCATACCCTCATGTTTGCACTCCCATAAGAGGTATTCACTGACTCGGCCCATCAATACCAAAAAAAAAGCTACTACACATTATGCACATGGGAAGCCATTAACATCATTAACATATCCCTTTGGCGAACCACTTATACCATCATATATAACTGAATGTTTCCAACTTACCCATGAGCTCTGAGTAACAGCAGAACCATCACCCACCGCACTCATATACAAAAACTCCGAGACCTGGCTCAGCCTCAGCTCGTCTTATTGAACCTCATTTACAATATGAACATATGTACATGGCATCATATAATGACTCGTCATGGCACTTAACCCCATGCATCTGGATTTGCATTTGATGGCCTCACATGCATGGTTTCACACCATAGACGTGCCACCCCCTCTAAACCTGCACATCCTCTGTTATGTGCCATGGCACGACATCCACCCCCTCTAAACCTGCACATCCTCTGGTATGTGCCAACAAATCATCATCAAGATCCACATATATCTGGATGTCGTCCTCATCTTCAACATTATTAGGAAAATCATCCTCTTCCTCTTCAGCCATATCCATGTTATCATTATCAAGCCTCTCATCCTGAGTTCCTTGTGAATCAAAAGGATCATTGTCAAGCCTTCTTTTAAACATCTTGATCCTTCTTTTAAACATCTTGATCCTTTTGCCTGCTACAAGATTCTTTATCTCTGTTCCATCAAGCTCACACAGAGTATACGTGGCATTTCCATGCACATGCTTGACAATGTAAGGGCCAAACCATCTTTTTGCAAACTTTCTTTGAACAGTGAACTGGTTGTCAAGACTACTATCATACATTAGAACCCAATCACCTTCTTCAATAGGTTTTGGCCGGAGTCTGTGTCTTCTATCAAATCTTTCTTTATTTTTCAACCTTGCATCTTTCAAGCGAGCTTTAGCAAGCTCTACATCTTCAGGCCTCCTCTCCAACTGCCTTATTAGCAATGCAAGGAGGTCTTCCCTGCTCAATCCTTCCATCCAGGGCAATACATTCCAAGTTGGAACTACTTCTTCAACTCGCATTACTGGCTTCTGACCATACATTAATTCTGCAGGCATGTATCCTGTTTCACTAAGCTATGAGTTGTACGGTCAGCCCCACAAAGCATATGGTAGCAGCCTTGGCCACTCTCGCATTCTTTCTCTGCATGCCTTAGCCAAAGCTTTAATGATTGGAGGATGTCCTCGCTCACTTTTACCATTGCCCTCAGGATTGTAAGCACATGTTAGGGACAGTTTGATGCCAATTCTAGAGAAGAATTCCCTTGCTTCTTCAACATCTAGCTCACCCCTATCAGCTGTTATTTTCCCAACACAACCATACCGACAAATCACATCTTCCAAGAGAAATTTGCATACTGTTTCCGTACTCTTTGTTCTAAGAGCACGCCCTTCTACCTGATTTGTCAAATCTTCTCTTGCAAATGCTATGTACCGCATCTGCCAAATTCCAAAAGGCATTGTAACTAGATCCACTACCCATTTGTAGTGCATGGCAGATGGGTAGGTTGGTTGCAAGCCATCACGATGCCGCACATTTGACTACATTTGGCATACCATGCATGTTTCCACATATTGGGAAATATCCTTGTACATTCCTTTCCACCAATATTTTTCCTTTATTTTGGTAAAGGTGGCCCACACACTTCGATGTCCAGCCCAGAGACTCTCATGGAATTCTTTTACAAGCTTCCCTTGAGTCTCTTTATCACATATGACTCTCTGTGGCATAGCATTCCTCTGCTTAGGATACTTCCAGAGGTACCCATCCTTTAGAAAATAACCATATGCTTTTCTGCAGATCCTCTTAAATTCTGAGTCAGACCAATTTTCTTGTCTTGTCAGAGTACTCAAGTATTGACCAATAAGCAACCAATCTCCTTCATACATTTCCTCAGTAAAAGACTCAAGTGCATTTGATAGGCAAATATGGTCCCCCTTTGCATATGCAGTAGTGTAGAACTTTGTACCCACATCATCAATGTCACTAATCATCTCTTTTTCATCTTCATACCTGGCTCTTGATAGCATATCTGTAAACTGGATTATCTTTTCCCGCATTATGCTCAAACTCAGGATTTAGTGACTTGATATAAGCAATCCACCTAAGCATAACAATATCTGGAGTGGTACAACTTGCTATCATCCCAAGAAGTGGCAAGCAATCAGTTTCCACAAGTACAGATGCCCCAATAAGATATTCTTTTTCACATTTTAGAGCAGTGACTATTCCCCATAACTCTCTCTTGATCTGCGGATATTTTCTTTGTCGGATGCTTAATACCTTTGCTCCAAATCTGATTACATACCTGTGATCATCCTCATCATCTTGCCCTACTACCCATCCTATCCCAGTAGGACTAGTATCAACTGTAACAATCACAGGCCTGCCACACTCATAATCCGCCTTCCTCAGAGTAGGTGATGATTGGAGCAAACATTTCAGCTTCCGCATAGCTTTAATATGTACTGCACTCCACAGAAATTTTTGATTTTTCCTCAAAAGTTGATAAAGAGGATCTGCTACATGTGCATAATGTGGGATCCAAATAACATAAAAGACACATGCTCCAAGAAATCTCCTCAGCTCTGTAACATTAATGCATGTCTCTTTCATTCTTTGTATTGCATCTATCTTGGCTGGACAAGGTCGGCGTCCACTAGTACTACAAAGATGTCCCACTATTAGCACTTCACCAACTCCAAACACTGATTTCAGCCCAGATAAAGTAAGATTCACTTCTTCAAGCCTGGATAGAATCATATCACAATCCTTTATATGATTTGCCACAAACTTGCGGCACCCCTTTGAATCCAAATCCCCATCTTTATCTTTCTCATCACAGCCCTTTATTGGCACATCATCCAAAAATGGCATAGTTATTTGTGGTATGAAGTCTCGTAAGACTTTATTCATTCCATTCATCATATGTGCCACTGAGTTGGTGGCTCCCTGTGGTGGTAAGGTACACATCCTTACTAATCCCAAAGGAGTTCTCATTGTAGTCAAGTCCCTGCTTTGTATATCCAGCTGGAACTAATCATATTCCGAATACAGATCACCCATAGAGTATATAGCTTTCCCTGCAAATGCTTTTGTAAACTCATCCACAATCGGACCTGCTCCCACATTCCTGATTGTGACTTTGTTTACAGGTTTCATGTCTTGAATAAAGCGCAATGTCCCATTTTTCTTTGGCACAGTAAACCATCTGTTGGAATATGGAGCGCATGATGGCTCCAAGATTCCCATCCTGATCTTTTCTTTTAGTAATTCCATCAGCTTTGGCAAGAGAGCCTTTGGTACTGGAATTGGCCGCAGGTTCCAAGGCACATGTGGAACAGTAAAGATCACCATTGGTGCTATTACACTTGGATCAACACAGCCTATCTAATGCGGCTGAAAAGCAAAGGCTTTCCCATGTTTCACAAGCATTTCCTCAAAGCATTTCTTTTCAACTGGCAACAGAAAATCCTTCTCACCAATCTTCAGCTCTTTTAGAGTTTCCTGTGTAAACTTATGCCCAATTTTCTTCGGATCTCTAAGATTTGGTTGCATAGAAGCTTCATCTATCTTCTCCTTGCTTCCTGGTGGCAAAGGCAAGGCAACTGGTTTCACCTTCTTTGCAACTGTTTTGTACTTTGTATCAACATGAGCATTCATCTCGCAATTCATGTTTTTACATTCCACCCCCTCAAATTCCTGGATTATATCATACATCTCCACAAATGACACCTCTATCATCTCATTTCCACCCTGTAAGCATGCTCTTCCCATATCAAAAAGCACATCCATAGTATCTACAAATGACACCTCATCAAGCACCCCTGAAATAAACTCATTCTTCTCCAAAAGACCACACTGCTCAAGACTTTTTTGTTCATTTTGTACATGTCTACGCATGCCACGCTTCAAATCCTTGCTTTTTACAAAGACCAGTGACCCATAGCTAGAGAATCCCTGAAAATTTGCTGAAAAGTTATTTACATTGATTGAGTCCTGCGAGAACTCATTTTCCCTTGTACCATTGGAATCCCGCTTTACAATGGCACCTGGCCAAAATCCCTCATCTCCCTGTAATTCATGAATTCTCTATTTATCTTTGGGAGTGACCATTCTCGAAGAGACTCACGATTCCTTTCATGGTTAATGCAAACTGTCAAAAACTGAACAGCTTTTTTGCCATCTTTACTCCTTATTCTCGCATATGCCGAGCCATCATCCAAAACCTTTGTTTCCATCCTTACAGCTGTAATGTAGGGTTGCCCAAGGATGAGGGGATACGATGACATCTCCTGAACAAAGAAGTTCTGATCATCTTTCACATCCCCTATAGTTACCCTTACATTTGGACATGCTGCATAGAGCTCTCTAGATGAGTTATTAGCTGCTTTAATCATCCACCCATGATCTACATCCATTGGCCACTTACATTTGTTGTAGAGATTTTTAGCCATAAGATTTATTTCAGACCCATGATCAATTAGAGCAACATACGGCTCTTCCAAATCACCTATTTTGACAAGGGTTTCAGTGGGGTTGCTCTTGCCCAATGGCTCCTGGAGTAATGACTCTTTGTAAGAACTTTCTTTTCATCATCCTCTTCCACAAAGCGCACTTGTCGTGCCCCATCAGCAGAGTGATTACATTCCACCACATTTTCTCTCTCTTCCTTTTGCTGTACCTGTACTCCATGAGTCTTGGAAGTGCTTGCCTCCCCTTGTGATGGAATAGATTCAATTATGGATTGCCTCTTGTATAATATCAATTATCTCATCATGGAATTCTTTCTTTGCAATCCCCAAGACTTCCCCTAGTGTAAATTCCACCCTGCTGTTTAGAATCCTCTCTTCAAGCACCTTTTTGAGATCTATTGCGGCTTCAATATCAGATTGAAGCTTGTAAAGTGGACTTTTCCCTTTACCCTTCTCCTTCTCATGCTTCATTTTTGCTGGCACTTCTTCCATTGATACTTCCTGTGGAGGTCTGCTATCCTGTGGAGGTCTGCTATGCGGTGGAGGCATATGTGATGGCCCAGGATCCTTCTTTTCACTTCCACGTGTAACTCTTTTTGATGGCCCTCCTTCCTCATTTTCCCTTTTACGCTTCTCCTCTACCTGTGCCTCATTATTTTGGTATTTAGCAATGTAGGCATGAACAGATAAAGAATCCACAGGCTCCTCCCAGCTAGCAGTCTCAAGACGTATACAGTCACCTGCCTCATGCAAAGCTTGCTTAGACACCTTCTTTGACGCAATTAATTCCATTGTTGATGGCCAAAAGTTTTCATTCTCATAATCTTCATCATTCTCAGATCCCTGCTTTGATTGACCAGCCTTTAATCCATAGGTTGCTGCCTCAACCATAGAGATGGCATGACTAGCAGCCATATCCTCAACCATAGAGATGGCATGACTAGCAGCCATATCCTCAACCAGCTTTTTCATCCCTCCTTTCCCAAAGTTTGTACTCAATGGAAGACCAGTCCCTGTAAGGTGGATTTTCCCATCTTTGAAAAACACAAGTTGATTTTTAAGGGCTTCTTTATAGCTAGCACAATCTTTCTTTGCATGTTCTGGGTCATCACTCCATATGCATCTGTATGTAAACCCTTCTTTGCTTTGAGGCCTTTGCATAGAAGCCTGCCCTAATGGTAGCCAATTTTCTTCAATCCTAGACATCTTCAATTTAAGGTCCCGCATGCCCTTAATAAGTTCTTCCATCGGCCCTTCTACCTTTGGGATTGCAGAGCAGGCAGCTGGTTTTGGTAGATTCTCAGGGGTAACAGCAGTTACAGGGGTTCCCGAGCTCATCACCATTTTATCCCTCCTTCGTTGCCGCTTTGCTAGCATGGCGACCGCATCCTCAACATCATTCCAATCACTCTTTAGTCCCTACTCTGTATCCTTATCCTCAAGGAGAATTTCCAGTTTTTCTTGGAGATCTTTCCTAGCTGCTTGTAAGAAGACCTCTGTTTTTTCTCTGTCCAAAGTTGTGCACTCTATCCTTGACAGCTGGGCATAGCGCTTCTCAAACTCTCTTAGCAGCTCTGTGGTGGCAGAAATTCCCATTTTAGGTTTTGTGACCCATTCCAAGAAAGTTCGTTTGGTCACTCTCTCAGAATCCTCCATGAAATATTCGTCCTTTAAAGCAAGCTTGAACTCCTCCCAATTTCTGCCACCATGTGCTGTCTGCAATCCTCTTATGCGCTCTCTTATTTCAGGAACACATACCAGCTCAAAACTTCGAACCATATCCTCCTCAGTCACCCTGTTTAGCTCCATTTCCTTTATGTAATTGCGCAGGTACTTTGTGATATCCTTTCCATCAAATTGATCCACCTTTTTCACAATTGATTGTAGTGCTTTGGTCGTGGAAATTTGTCCCCTCTCAGCAGCTTGCTGCTGTTGCATGTACATAGTAAACATCTGAAACATTTGCATAACTCCGGGGTCAAAATGAACCCCCTGACCCTCAGAATTCTCAGCCATAGCTTCCTTGTATATTTCACCACACTCTCACCCCAGCAGTTTCACGTCGGGTTCACCAAAGAGCTGTCGTGACGTGGACGGTGTCGTTGGAAAAGTACGAGACTTCTAGTTGTGAGAGTAGGTACCAAACTCCACAAGGAAACTCACACACAAAATTTTCCAAGGAGCATAGGACATATCCATTTTTAATGACATATACATGTGTCAATTCACCTCAATACATCCTTGAATTCATCCTGATGATTGCACAAAAATTGTGTACCAAGTGCTTGTCCCTTTCCAAGCATAGATTCACTTGCTCCTCTTTCCAAATCCCTCAAACCAATCACATGTAGGCATAACATAACCTTCAAATATTTCCAACATGCATGTGTCCATTTACATTCCATACATCCAGTGTCATCAATTCCATCATCTCATGATGTTCTTAATCACCTGAAAACCTGCCTTTAAATTCCAACAACTCACAAACAAAAGACGATATATGGCATAACTATAACATGCTCACATGATTTTAAGAAATTCCCTGACTTGCATTCCAGAACCACTTGAGTAGAAACAAATCAAATTTACCAGAATCCTTGCTGCATTTTAGATGCTTTGATTCCACGTATTTTGATGCATTAATTTCACAACTCCTCATACCAAGCCTTTCTTGATTTACAAAACCTTTAAAGGTTTATGGACTTTACGATTTTTCAAATCGTGGGTAGGTAGGATAGTGAAATAGAATAAATTAAATCAACACTTATCTGGAAGTAGTAAGGCGGATTTCACTTGATTTTTTATTAACTCCCATACGACGCTTCGCTGCTGGCCGCGAAGTGCAGAAAACATGTATTTTTCGAAAATCCCATCACTGGATAACACTTAATTAGCTCTTTAATTCTAACTCCTACATGCCATGAACAGCAACGGCCTCCTCGATTTTATTCATTCTGGTTCGTGGCGGACTGCTTCTCTCTTTTTTCTGCAGACTCCCTTCTGATATGCGCTCCTCCCCCACACTCTGGTTTTTCCTTACTTTCCCCGCAAGGAGTTCGGTGCCCATCACCTTTTGCAGCTATCTTCACGCATTTCTCCTCTTCGAAAATACTCATGCGCCACCTTTCCTTTTTTATTGCTTTCGATTATTTCTCCTTTTGATGCCACGCAAGCTTCCCTCTTAATATCTCTTATTATAATCTACATTCAGTAAGGTATGTGATGCTCCGAACATTGGCATCAAGGCAAGCTTTCCAATACAAGGTTAATCATCCAATTGTGTCTCCCACATCCGATAAAGACTTCGGCACTCTAATGCTCCATTGGATCTCCATTGCTCTTGATGCCTCCATGGTTTATAATGTCTTCATATTGACCATGTGATTTGTAGAATCCCCCAATTGTTCACTCAAATATATCTCCATGTCTTCGTAAATGCATTCCCTTGTGCATTGGCATACCCTCATGTTTGCACTCCCATAAGAGGTATTCACTGACTCGGCCCATCAATACCAAAAAAAAGCTACTACACATTATGCACATAGGAAGCCATTAACATCATTAACATATCCCTTTGGCGAACTACTCATACCATCATATATAACTGAATGTTTCCAACTTACCCATGAGCTCTGAGTAACAGCAGAACCATCACCCACCGCACTCATATACAAAAACTCCGAGACCTGGCTCAGCCTCAGCTCGTCTTATTGAACCTCATTTACAATATGAACATATGTACATGGCATCATATAATGACTCGTCATGGCACTTAACCCCATGTATCTGGATTTGCATTTGATGGCCTCACATGCATGGTTTCACACCATAGACGTGCCATGGCACGATAACGTCTGACAATTCACGTCATGGTCTTTCATGTCTTGGTGTCTCATGTCTGCTCATTCACATCATGATGGACCATTCATGTCTGGTCTTTCACGTCTTATAAATTCACGTCATTTTCACGCCTAGTAGCTCATCACTAACATACTATATACTCACAAATTAATATACTAACACTAAATTACTAACAAAAAAATAATTTATAATTTCTTATTTAGGAGCATTTAGGCCCTCCGACATGGCCACGATGGAGAGATGGCCAGGGCTCACACAAGGACTAAACCCAATGGCTAATATCTTCGACCCATTGAGACCCATGCCAAAAATTCATCTCCCAATGTCATTAGCCATGCCTATAACAAGCGTGTCATCGGGTTTTACACCCCCTATGACTTTGATCCCACCAGAGGCTTTGGCCCCTTGTCATCGGGTTTTACACCCCCTATGACTTTGATCCCACCAGAGGCTTTGGCCCCTTGCCTAACATTCTCACAAGTCCTGTAAGTACCAACCCTTTCCTGGATGCCCACACCTTGGACATACTGCCTAGTCTAGGAAGGGGGGGTGGCCCAAGGACTCAGTGAGTCTCTTCCAATAAGAGCACTCACATACGGCCTCAATGATTCATACAAAAATACGACGATACAAATTGCCAAGATTTTGGGCAAATATGACGGAACAATTCAAATGTTTGAATAGAGATGTGAAGCCTTTGGAAATCGCAACTCCCCCACTAAGGTATATGCGTTGAACTCATGCCTAGAGGAAAAAGCTAGTCGATGGTTAATCGCATTAATGCTGGCAATCAAGACCAACTTCAAAACCTTGAAATCAACCTTTATACACGGTTTTTCCAGACAAGATGATCGGTAGAGTGCAACAACATAACTCTATTCAATTGTGCATCAACGTGCTATATATCAAGTGTTTTCCTAGAATGAAGATCTAGGAACTGTTCCACTTTTCCTAGATCATGACTTCTACTAGATATGTTCATTTTTTCTAATAAACTATCTAGCAAAATGTTTTTTTTAACTATATAGGAATGTGTTTCAAGTTCCTTGTGGAATGCGCACGGCCAATAGACGTGGGAGAGAGAGAGAGAGAGAGAGAGAGAGAGACTCTAAACTCAATCAAAGACTTGTCGAACTGATGATATGCTTCAGCTAGTGAGGATGAGTCCCCGGCTCCAGATGTCGGCATTCCAGAGCTTACTCTCCCACACGGGGACTGAAATGGCGGCAGCGGCAGCGGTGGCGACGTTGTGTTGATAAGACGTCTCTAAGCGGACGAGAACGCCGACGTTCCAGTACTCGCGTAGCTGGACGAGGCGGCCAGCCTTGACGGTCCAGATGTGCACCCAGAGGTTGTGGCGGTCCGGACCGCACCCCACGACGAAGACCATCTCGGTGAAGGCGGCGATGCGGGTGGGCGCCAACATGAGCGAGCGGAAGGAGCGGGGCCCGTCAGCACGCACCGCAGGTGCTGGTGCCGTGGCGCTCCGTGGAACCACCACTCGACGTCCTCCGCTAGCACACTCTTGAGCACGCCCACGTTGCTGGCCGCCAATGTCGTGTGGAAAAGCCGAACAAGCTTCTCATTGGCTTGCGCCTCTGCATCACCTACATTACTCTGATCCTCCTTGCACCATTCATAATTGTCTTCAGTCTCTTCCCATGATCTCTTGCAAACTACGATCCTCCTTGCACCATTCATAATTGTCTTCAGTCTCTTCCCATGATCTCTTGCAAACTACGATGCTTGGGAGGCTGGAGCTTCTCATTACCACTGCTATACTTCATCTTGGACATTCACGTCATATGTTTCACATCTTAGTTCCTCACGTCTACTAATTCACGCCTTAGACTTCCACGTCTGATAATTCACGTCTGCTCACTCACGTCTTGGACTTTCATGTCATATGTTTTACGTCTTGGACATTCATGTCATATGTTTCACGTCTTAGTCCCTCACGTCTACTAATTCACATCCTCGACTTTCACATCTTAGTCCTTCACGTCTGCTCACTCACGTCTTGGACTTTCACGTCCTGTTCATTCACGTCTTGGACTTTCACGCCTTCATCATTCATGTCTGACAATTCACGTCATGGTCTTTCATGTCTTGGTGTCTCCCGTCTACTCATGCACGTCATGATGGCTCACGTCCTGACCATTCACGTCTGGTCTTTCACGTCATTTTCACGCCTAGTAGCTCATCACACTAACATACTATATACTCACAAATTAACATACTAACACTAAATTACTAACAAAAATAATAATAATAATTTGTAATTGCTCATTTAGGAGCATTTAGGCACTCCGACATGGCCACGATGGAGGGATGGCCAGGGCTCACACAAGGACTAAACCCAATGGCTGACATCTTCGAGCCATTGAGACCCATGCCACAAATTCACCTCCCAATGTCATTAGCCATGCCTATAACAAGCGTTTTATCGGGTTTTACACCCCCTATGACTTTGATCCCACCAAACTTTGGTCCCTTGCCTAACATTCTCGCAAGTCCTGTAAGTACCAACCCTTTCCTTGGATGCTCATACCTTGGACATACTGAGTAGTCTAGGAAGGGGGGTGGCCCAAGGACTCAGTGAGTCTCTTCCAACAACAAGAGCACTCACATACGGCCTCAATGATTCATACAGAAATACGATCGTACAAATTTTCAAGATTTTGGGCAAATATGACGGAACAACAGATCCTGTTCAATTCATTCAAATGTTTGAATAGAGAATCGAGATGTGAAGCCTTTGGAAATCCCAACTGCCCCACTAAGGTATATGCGTGCTTAGAGGAAAAAGCTAGTCGATGGTTCATCGCATTAATGCCGGTAATCAAGACCAACTTCAAAACTTTGAAATCAGCCTTTATACACGGTTTTTCCAGACAAGGTGATCGGTAGAGTGCAACAACATAAGTCTATTCAATTGAGCATCAACCTGCTATATAGCAAGTGTTTTCCTAGAATGAAAATCTAGGAACTGTTCCACTTTTCCTAGATCATGACTTTTACTAGATATGTTCATTTTTTCTAATAAACTAGATCATGACTTTTACTAGATATGTTCATTTTTTCTAATAAACTATCTAGCAAAACGTTTTTTTTAACTATATAGGAATGTGTTTCATGGAATGCGAATAGACGTGGGAGAGAGAGAGAGAGAGACTGTAAACTCAATCAAAGACTTGTCCAACTGATGATATGCTTCAGCTAGTGAGGATGAGTCCCCGGCTCCAGATGTCGGCATTCCAGAGCTTACTCTCCCACACGGGGGCTGAAATGGCGGCAGCGGCAGCGGCGGCGGCGTTGTGTTGATAAGACGTCTTTAAGCGGACGAGAGCGCCGACGTTCCAGTACTCGCGTAGGCGGCCAGCCTTGACGGTCCAGATGTGCACCCAGACGGTCCGGACCGCACCAAGACCATCTCGGCGAAGGCGGCGATGCGGGTGGGCGCCAACGTGAGCGAGCGGAAGGAGCGGGGCCCCGTCAGCACGCGCCGCAGGTGCTGGTGCCGTGGCGCTCCGTGGAACCACCACTCGACGTCCTCCTCTAGCAGACTCTTGAGCACGCCCACGTTGGTGGGGTAGAAGGGTTAGGCCATTTTATTTTACTTACACACACCCAATGAGAGAAGTTTTTTAACAAACGTGTGTGTGTGTGTGTGTGAGAGAGAGAGAGAGAGAGAGAGAGAGAGAGATTTTACAAAAGGCACAATATGGAGAGACTTCAATGGTGGAAATCCAAACTTCAAAGTAATAATCTCATAAAGGGAGGAATGGTCTAGAAAAGGGGAGGGATAATTCATATTTATGTCTATGAAGGAGTAAGAAGAAATAAATGAAGGCTTGTAATTGTTGGATGGGGGAGTAGATTCTCTGTGCACACACAACACACACGCACACATAGTCATTATTTATTGAGCTTAGAGACTCGAGAGAGACGTGATGCTATAGCTCGAAGTACTCGATAGAATGATAAGAAATGTGTAGAGTACAAAGTACTTGTAGTCCTAGGGCTAATGTGCCCAACACACTAGAGTGTGTTCACATGAGCAAAAAACCCTTACCAAGCACAGGGTAGAAAGTGCCCATGTCTAAGACTATTCACACCAGGCCAAAGGCTAACAAACCCCCCTAAAGTGAATCATGTTCAGGGTGTAGCAGACTACCCTGGTAGAGATAGTAAGTTTAAAGCTTTGCAAAAAGATTCAAACATTGCTCTCGAAAGAGACTTGGTAAACTCATTTGCCACATTGGCCTTTGTAGGCACGTAAGTTAAGGCTATCTATCCTACATGGAGCCTCTCCTCCCTGACATAATAATAATGCACCTCAATGTGCTTTTTTCGTGCATGAAAAACCGGATTTCGTGCGACTCCTAATGCACAATGACTATCAGTGAGAATGGTGGTAGAAGATAGTTGTCTAATACCAAGATCTGCCAATAGACGACGTCCACAATAGTCATGAATGCTACCATGTACTCAGGCGGCTCACAAGTAGAAGTGACTACTTTTTGGTTGCTTCTTGCTAAGCCATGCAATGCATGAACTTCCAAGAAGAAAACAATTACCACTGATTGTGTTATGACACCCTAGTGGTGTCATAACATCCTACCCGGTCACTATCAGTGTAGACAGTCAAGCAAAAATAAGACACATTTCTGTAAAACAATGCAAATTCTTGAGTTCCTTGAAGGAAAAGAGTTACCACTGGTTGTGTTATGACACCCTAGTGTCATAACATCCTGCCCGATCACTATCAGTGTACAATCAAGCATAAAGAAGACACATTACTATAAAACAATGCAAATTCTTGAGTGCCTTGAAGGTAACAAAAGCCACGCTTCATTGCTTTCCATTGCCGAGTGCGAGGGAAATGCATAAATCTACTCAACTGTGACACTACATAATACTAAATATCAAGATGGGTAGTGCATTGATATATAAGGCATCCGACAACTTGCTACTGTGATAAGTGGCAACATCAAAAGGCTTGAAGAGTCCTCAATTGGTAGTCGTAAGCCTGGTTCCATAAGTAGAAACAAATTTTCAATGTGTCATTTGGAACCTTTCTAAGAGCTACTCAATGTATCTTCTTTGAGATAGCATGATGGTGTTCTCAACTGGTATAAACTTGATACCCAAATAATAATGCAAAAGCCCGATGTTTGTAACATCAAATGCATGCTGTAATCTAGCAATGAAAGCTGAAGTTTGCCCCTCATTAGGGCCAAAGCAAATCATCTACATAAAGGTTTAAGATTATGAAATCATTCCCCTGTTTGCAAACATAGAGGGTACTCTCAGAAGTAGGGCTATTCTGAAAAAGATGAGAGAGCAAGTACGCATGAATCTTTTGATACCAAGCACAAGGAGCATGTTTAAGACCATAAAGTGCTTTATGCAATCTTTTTACTTTATGCTCTACACCTTTCTGAACAAAGCAAGGAGGCTATGATACATAAACCTCTTCCTACAAATCACCATTCAGAAATGTAGTTTTGACATCCAACTGATGTGCATTCCAACATTTATGCACAACCAATGAAACAATAGTATGGATGGTGGTCATATGTGAAGTAGGCACAAAAGTCTCATCATAGTGATCAATAGATTTGTCAGGCTTGCATTTCAACTTATACACCCACTTTTTGCCAATAGCACGCTTGCCTATAGACAAGTCACATAACTCCCATGTAGTATTTTTTTCAATAGATTTGTCAGGCTTGCATTTCAACTTATACACCCACTTTTTGCCAATAGCACGCTTGCCTATAGACAAGTCACATAACTCCCATGTAGTATTTTTTTCAATGGAGGCCAACTCCGAACGCATAGTTGTAACCCAATTATCATTCTCCATTGCATCAAAATGAGAAAATGCCTCCTCATTTAATGCAGTAGCAAAGAGTGTTGTATCAACAAAATGAGATGCATGTTAAGAGGTAGCGCGTGTTTGACCTGGCATAAGTGTAGGTAGCTTGCTGTCATGCAAGGTGGCATGGAACTAATGGGGAATTCTCTATAAGTCACAAATGGCTGCATCCTCTTCAATTAATGCATCCTCTTCAATTAATGCATCCTTATCAATTAATGCATCCTCTTCAATTAATGCATCCTCTTCAATTAATGCATCACCCATGGCAACCTAATCAAAGTGTGGTTGTTCTGGAGCAGTAGAGGGAATGTTGAGATGCTGAATTTGCTGATTGTCAACAGTAGCGAAAGGCTAATTTGGAGCCAAGCGAGGCTCAATGGATTTGGTAATAAGCATGACGATGTAAGCAATGTGGACAATGTGCTATAGTCACAATTTTCAATAGCAATTCATAAGATTTCAAGGTCAAATGAATGTCAATACATTAACAAAGGAATTGAGCCAATGGTCAAGCCGACAAGGTGATAATCAGCAATGGAAACAGGTTGATATAACAAATTTTTAGCATTGTAAGTGGGCTGAAAATGCTGAAAATAAAGGGAGAAAGAAATCCTAAATGAAATTTTCTGCCAAGTGAGGGCTAAAAGGCATATATCCAACCATTACTATGAGAGTATAAGGAAATTTCTCAGTAACACCAAGAGATGTAGAATCCCACACAGATTGATGTAAAGAAACATCTGAATTATGCATAATGACCTGGCAACAAAGCTGAAGATAATGTAACATTCTGCAACCATTAGTATCTCACTCCATAAAGGTATGTCTCCAAGACATAGCACAATTGAGAAATCAAATGCATAAGTGACCAAGGACATCACCAATAGAAATTTACACAATATGTGCTCCCCCTCAAATGCAGCAGCCATAGAGACAGCTCAGGTGACAAGTTCTATAAAGCATAATCATCATAGTACGGATCATCATCATCATCTATGACTGGCATAACAACATCATGCAATGAAGCTATAATGATTGAGACATTATTATCATGAGCCAAATTAGCCTCTTCCTTTACATAAAATGAACCAACACTAGTTGACAATTCTTTTTGCTCTTTCTTCTTCTCATTTTCTTTGCTCTTCCTACATTCCTCAATTACATGACCAGATTTCTAACAATAGGTTCATCTCTTCTTCTTCTTATTCTTCTCCTCTTTGGACTTAGGAGGATTTGAATGGGCTTGTGCTTTTCCCTTAGGTTTAGCATTAGAAGAGGCCCCAGATTTTCCTTTGCCATAATAGGATGCAAAAAAAGCTTGATATGTATCAATCATATTGTTTATATTGGAATGAGATTTCTCTTCTGGTAAAACAAGAGATCTACCAAATCATCAAACGTATACAAATCTACATTCCTCCTTGTCAGGAGGTGAAGAGTGGTAGAAAATCCTTGATAGGATTCAGGCAAGCCATGGAGAACTCTAGAGACAAGTGAACTCTCAGGTATCACCTCATTAATATTGATTAATACTCTCTTAGGTCCTTAACATGGGTCAAAAATACATCCATAGAATCACCCTTAGTCAAATGCTCTAAGTCAAGCTTTTTCTGTAGATAAGCTACATGAGCTTCATTGCGAATCTGATACAAGAGGTGAGTATATCCCATGCACTCTTGGAAGAAGTACATGAACAGAGATGAGGTATGACTTGTTGTTTACACAAGAGAGAAATCAAGGCATGAGTGTGCGTATCTTTAGTATCCCATCAGAGTTGTTCTTGTGTAGAAGGAACAAGTGTAGGTGGGGCAATTCTAGTGGAACCAAGATCACCCATTCCAACAGTGGGGATCCTCCTAACGTGCTAGTTCTAGAGAACCAACAAGCCTTAAGTCAGCACAACCAGCAGGTCTTAATTCAACACCAAATACATATACCCACAAATTCTTTGCCACCAAACCTGCAATTCTAGTGGAACCAAGATCACCCATTCCAACAGTGGGGATCCTCCTAACGTGCTAGTTCTAGAGAACCAACAAGCCTTAAGTCAGCACAACCAGCAGGTCTTAATTCAACACCAAATACATATACCCACAAATTCTTTGCCACCAAACCTGCAATCTGCACGTCGAAATGTGGAGATACAAAATTTGCAGGTCAAAATCTTCTAACGTGGAATCAGTAGGTCAAAATTTGTTGACATAGAATCAGCAGGTTAGAATCTGTTGACATGGAATCAACAAGTTGGAAGCTATTGACATGGGATCACTAGGTCAGAATCTGTGAATGCAAAATGGGCTAACATGGATTGTGCAGAGTATGTAGGTGAAAGCAGCTAACGCTGAATGTGTAGATATGAATTTGCAGGCAAAAGCAGCTAACGCTAAATTTGCAACCCAAATGCCAAACATCAAAGGCCATAGGAAAAATGCCAAATGTCGAATGCCAAACACAAAAGTCTAGAATCTAAATGCCAAATGCAAAGTGCCAAATGCTTAATGTGGAAGGCCGAACACTGAAAGCCAACTGTTGAATGCAAAAACCTAAACGCTGAAAGATGACGATAAGGCTAAACACTGAAAGCTGACTTGATGAATGGGAATTTAGCTAAACATTGAAAGATGATGTTGAATTCAAAAAGTTGAAGCCAAATGCTAAATGCGAAAAGCCATCTGCTAAATGGGTGATCGAGCAAATTATCAGACAGACACAATTGAATGGCTACCCAAGAAAAAATGATAGATGTAGAAGTTTGATGCCAAAAGTTGAAAGTCGAATGTTGAATGACTGATTGAGCAAACCTATCAGACGTAGTAGCTGAATGGCTGACCCGAGCTAAACTAACGGACGTAGAAGTTCAGTGCCAAAAGATGAAAATCGATACTCAAACAACACAACAACAAAATCAAAACTAGTAGAAATTGGGACACGAAAGTCCGACGCCAAAAGATTCTTACTTGAGCTCGAGTAGTGTGAGAGCATGGAGAGAATGTATGAAAACATAAATGAATGATACCAATGTACAGGAGGTAGAAATCCTAAAACTATGGGAAGTATGAGAGCATACCCAGGATGTAGGACGACGAAAATTAATGACACCAGTAATGTACAAAAGAGGTAGAATCCCTAAATTTATGAGAAGTGCACCGAGAGCATACCCAAGATGTACGATGGTGTAAATTAATGATACTAGTGTACCACTTACTTTGTTGTTTCAAACAATAATGGAATAGAAGTATTGGCTCTAAAACCTTACTTTGATACCAATGTTGGATGGGGGAGTAGATGCTCTGCACACACATAGACACACAAACACACAGCCGTATCGAGCTGAGAGAGAGAGAGAGAGAGAGAGAGAGAGAGAGAGAGAGAGAGAGAGGAAGATGTGATGTGATACCTGGAAGTACTCGATAGAATGATAAGAAATGTGTGGAGTACAAAGTACTTGTATTACTAGGGCTAACATGCCCAACACACTAGGGTGTGTTAACATGGGAAACAAACCCTGCTAGTACAGGGTAAAAAGTGCCCGTGTTTAAGATTGTTCACACCATAATTTCCCAAGGCCAAAGGATAACAATGATGTGGTTTGCTATGTAGTTTACACTAGTATGTTAAAAATGAAGGAGCATCAAGCCTTACTTTCAAGTTTCTTTCTTTATTTTTATATGTATGATGTATGTATGCATATATATATATTAATGTTTATTTAAAGATGTGTTGGTACAATTCCAATGGTTACGCTATTATTAAAAGCATTACATCCTTTTAAAATGATTTGAAACTCAAAAAAAAATTAAATCACTCAATAAAGAGGATAAGGAGATACTATAAGATGAAGGCTCAAAATAGATCTTCCAATAAGTTTATATGATATCATGCTATTTATAGCTTGAGTAAAGGTTCTACTTGAGAACTTAACAACATGAGAGTGTTCTTGGGATTGGAATATTAAACAAAATGGTCATATTAATAAACAATCAATTTTCTTCAAGATACTATATGTAAAAAAATTCATGCTAGAAGCTACTTGGCGTGCACAGTGCACACACACACACACACACACACACGCCATTACACTATCCTACTAAGAATTCACTAGGTGTCATTTTAAAATCCAGAAGATGATTTAGAACTTACAAGGTCACATGAGCCTATGTGAAGGTAGAGTAGTAACAATGATGTATTAGATATCTTGCTTAGAACTAGGTCCAAAATATAAGCTTAGAGCTAACTTATATATACTCAAACTTGCAAGATACCCAGCTTAGAGCTAGGTCCAAAAATAATTTAGTTAGGAATTGAATGTAGATACCTAGATAGTTACGTGTTTGGAATATAGATGCCTAGCCACTAGTGGTTAGTGTCAGAGTATACATGTTTGTCGTGTGTTCAAGAAATAAGAAATAAGATATTTCATAGAAACATGTTTCTCGTGTATTTAAGAAACACTCATCACAAGAAATAATATATTTCATACAAAAAAACTTCAACTCATTATATTTTAAAATAATATTAAATTATTAACAATAGATGGAATTCTCATACCGATATGCAAGGGAGCTTTCATGGTTGGTCTAGAAATACTGAGGCAAGAGGTTGTCTAAACACTAATAAAAGTAAGGGTAGATGTAAGTCTCATACCAATATGCGATGGAGCTTTCATGTGGTTGGTCTAGAAATATTAAGGCAACAGGTTATCTAAGCACTAATGTAAAAGTAAGGGTATAATAGACAGTAAGGCAAATAATTGATGAGTGAATGGGTTGAATTAGAACCTATGTTATAGCCATGTTACATCAATCTGTAGGTGTAGGCTAGGTTGACATGGGTGTTCTACATCCAGTAGTTAATAGTGCATTATTCTTGGGTAGTGGACCATTTCCACCTCTCTGAATATGATCTTTTAACATGATTAGCTCATGCTCTCTATTGTCACAAACAATAGACTTTCTTGATCTTGTTATATATGACCAACTTATGCTCTCCTATTATCAAACAATAGACCATATCTACCTTTTTATACATGATCAACTCATGCAAAATATTGAGTCTCAATGTGTTTTGTGAAAACATAAAGCACATGATCCTAAATAATGTCTCTAGCTATCACATTGCATCATTGAAAGCCTTAACACTACTCGTGTATATCCTATACAATCATCCATATACACTACTCGTGTATATCCTATACAATCATCCATATCTTATAATGTAAAGTAACAAATACCTTTGAGTCCAACATTTGTCATCAATGGGAGTGCAATTTTTTTAAGTAATGCATCCCAAACTAATAGAAAACCAATATCCTGTTACTAAGCGTTTAGTGTCCAACATTTTTCAATGGGAGTGCAACTTTGGGTTGTTTCTTGCTAATCGAAGTAATTCATCCCAAACTACATGAAAAGCAATATCTTGTTATTACTAAGCATTTTGTAAGATTCCTCCCTCTAGCTTTTGAGGTGTGCAGGTGTAAGAACCTTCCCTTCTGATCTTATAATTATTCCCCTCTCTAAAATAAAATAAAGATCTTGTTTTACCCTGTTTTGGCCTAGAGAGAGAAAATGTCTAGAGGGAGGTAATTCAAAATTGAGATATTTTTGGATATAAAAATCCTCCTAGTGTCTAAAATGGTTTCCCCTAAAATAGAAATTCAAAAAGAACTTTCCAATGTGCAATTGGAATTATTTGAAAATAGGTATAAAGGACCTTAGCCTAAGGGTCCATATTTTCAGAAATTTTTGGATTATGGTCCAATTAAGATTCCTATGGACCAAAAAGATTAATCCAAATATAGGGAGGAGATAAATTGAAGAATAAAAGAGAAAACCCCCCAAAAATGAGTAAATGTTCACATAAGATGAAGAGTGGACTAAGGACCAAAGAAAACAATTAAAAAACTGAATTTTGACATCTCAGTGTGGGGATCTCCCCTCATGAAGTAGGCGCCTTTTTCTCATCATTACCCCCCATTCTTAATCAATAAAATGAGATATTTTCATCTCTCCTCTCTCGTGTTTCAAAAGTAGATCCAAACAGTACTAGATCCAAAAAGTAAGCTGAACTGACCCAAAAATGGTCAAAAATTGACCAAACTGATCTGGAAAATTCTAGAATTAGTTTGCTTGGTTAGAGGCTCACTTTTTCCTATAAATAGAAGCCTCCCCCTTTGTAAAAGCTTAATGGTGTTTATGCACTTTTATTGTGCTCCTCTCCTGAGCCATCTACATGGAATTTTTTAATAATTCAATTATTTTTGGCCTAATCCTCTCCAAAGTGAATTGGTGGCCACTCTTGCTTCAAACAAGAGTAGAAACCTCAATCCATCAAGCCAAAGGAGAGCTTACAAGCTCCATGTAAGCTAATTTTCTTACTTTGTTTACAAATTTTAATGAAAAATCTATGGTTTTCTTGATTTTTATGAACTGGAGATGATTGAATTAAATTCAAATGCTATGCCTTTGATGAAAAGGCCACCCCCTTCTCTTTTTTACACTCCAACCCTTCTTAATCCTAGAAAGATTAACTAAATGATTGATTAAGCTCTTCTTATTGTTTACTCTCTTGAATTTAGAAAATTGTATAGATTAGAGTTCTATAGATCTAAATTGGGTTAATTAAGTTAATTATAGAAAGATAAAAATGAGAAATGCTCAGCCATACAAAGGAGGTAATGGCAAAATTTTCCAGAATTTTGTGAAAAAGAAAGTTTGTTTTTATGTTATTCCAAAAGAGTAATTACCACCGTTTTTGCATCTAAAAGAAATATTCTAATTACTCCATGTACATATTCACCTATGAATATGCATGGATATCACTGATATTAATTATTAAATTTGATTTTTATGCATAGAACGATGCATAAAGGAATTTTTTAATTACAAAAGTGTTATTCTTATTAAATTTGATTTTTATGCATAAAAAGATGCATAAAGGATTTTTTTTTAATAATAAAAGTGTGATTCTTATTAAATTTTATTTTTATGCATAGAAAGATGCATAAAGGATTTTTTTTAAAGTGTTATTCTTATTAAATTTGATTTCTATGCATAGAGAGATGCATAATGGATTTTTTTTAATTACAAAAGTGTTATTCTTATTAAATTTGATTTTTATGCATAGAAAGATGCATAAAGGAAATTTTTTATTACAAAAGTTATATTCTTATTAAATTTGATTTTTATGCATAGAAAGATGCATAAAGGATTTTTTTATTACAAAAGTGTTATTCTTATTAAATTTGATTTTTATGCGTAGAAAGATGCATAATGGAGTTTTTTTAATTATAAAAGTGTTATTCTTATTAAATTTGATTTTTATGCATAGAAAGATGCATAAAGGAATTTTTTTATTACAAAAGTGTTATTCTTATTAAATTTGATTTTTATGCATAGAAAGATGCATAAAGGAATTTTTTTTATTACAAAAGTGTTATTCTTATTAAATTTGATTTTTATGCATAGAAAGATGCATAAAGGAATTTTTTTTATAAAAGCATTATTCTTATAAAAATTAATTTTTATGCATAAATAAATGCATAAAGAAATTCTTTTTATTTTAAAAGTGTTATTCCTATTAAATTTGATTTTATGCATAAATAGATGCATAAAAGGATTTTTTTTAAAAGTGTTATTCCTATTGAAGTTGATTTTTATGCATAAATAGATGCATAAAAGGATTTTTTTTAAAATAAAAGTGTTATTCCCAGTGAAGTTGATTTTTATGCATAATAGATACATAAAGAATTTTTATATCAAAATTAGAATTCTCTTAAATTCTATGTTAAACTTCTATTTTAAAATTCTATGAGTATTTGATAAATGAATAATTAAATACTCTAAGAGAGAAATTTCTATCGTTTTATATTCACACGGATTATAAAAAGAGAATTCAGAAAATCTATCGAGATCAAAATATTCAGTTAAATGATTAATCTATTCCTCATTGGAATTCGTAACTAATTTAGAAATCAGTTAAGTGAATATTCAAAGAAAGAAATTCAGTAAAATAGTAACTGAACTATCAAACCTTTTCGAGAAAGATAGTTTAAGAAAAATCTTATCTGACTCGAACCTTGAATCAGACTATGACCAAGACCAAACTCTTTCATCAGTTTTAAGGAAAGAAGGTGTGACCAGTTTAGAAAAATACACTCAAAACTCCCGCCAAATCTGAAACTAAGTTTGAGACCCTTCGAATTGATCTGTGGATCAAAGTTATAGAATTCGAGGAATTCTGGTATGAAATTTAGAATTCTGATCAAGAAGTTTTGGAAATACTGATTCAAGAAATACTTGTATTCAAAAGAAAATCAAACTCAAAACTTGCATACAAATGAGATGTGATGTGAATAGATGTGATGATATGTGATGTAAATAGATGTGATGAGATGCGATGAGAATAGATGTGATGATATGTGATGTGAATAGATGTGATGAGATGCGATGAGAATCAGATAGATGTGAATGAATGGATGAGATGTGATGTGAATGAATGGATGAGATGTAATGTGATGTGAATGAATGGATGAGATGTAATGTGATGTGAATGAATGAGATGTGATGACATGTGAATCAAGATAGATGTGAATGAATGAATAGATGAGATGTGAAATGGGATGTGAAAGAATGTGATGTGATGTCATGGGAATCGTGATGTAAATGAATGATATGGGATGTGAATGGATGTGAATGTGTATGTGAAGAATGGATATGGATGTGTATGTGAAGAATGGATGTGAATGTGTATGTGAAAATGGATGTGAATGTGTATGTGAAGAATAAATATGGATGTGTATGTGAAGAATGGATGTGAATGTGTATGTGAAAATGGATGTGAATGTGTATGTGAAGAATGGATGTGGATGTGTATGTGAAGAATGGATGTGGATGTGTATGGGAAGAATGGATGTGGATGTGTATGTGAAGAATGGATGTGGATGTGTATGTGAAGAATGGATGTGAATGAGTATGTGAAAGAATATATGTGGATGAGTATGTGAAAGAATGTATGTGGATGTATGTGAAGGAATGGATGTGGATGTGTATGTGAAAGAATGTAATGTGATGTAAAGAGATGTGATGTGACATGAATATATGTGGATGTAAAGAGATGTGATGTGACATGAATATATGTGGATGTGAAGTGATAGATATGAATGTATGGGTATATGTGAGTAGTCATACATGTGAACGATTGGATGGATGTGGATGAATGAGATGAGATGTGTATGAATGAGAAACAGTCGGTCATTTGAAAGTACACCTAAACCGCCAAAACTACAACTCATTTTTTATTCTACCAAAAAAACTCCAAAAATGCTATTTTTTGCCCAAAAAGGTAAAAATTAGAATGAACCTCTTAAAAAATACAAAAAAAAACTAAAATTTCATACTTAAATACTCAAAATTAACTTTTTGAACTTCAAAAAGTCATGCAAATTTGGACGTATAAAACCATCATTTTTATTGAAAATAAAATACATTATCAAAAAGTGACATCTAAAGATCTAGCATTCCTTGTTCAAAAGATCCTTCACTTCCTCCCATAAAATTTGTATGGTTTGTTGTCGAAGGTAACTAGATTTCTTTTGAGTGAAGCCATAAATAAGAATTTTCACATCATCTTGATTGATATTATGTGTCATGGTGACTGTCCTCTATTTTCTTTCCCTTTGGGCTTGCCTTAATTATCTCTAGGTATACTTTCTTGCTAGTGCATCATCTCCGCTTGTTTTGAACTAGTGCACATCAATTGACTATACCCTTTGATTCTCTTCTTGAATTTTGATGATCTTTGTGAATCAAAAGGGATATCCACTCTCATCATTTTCTGCTAAGACAATAATTATAATCCCCATTGTGAGCTGATTAACATTTTCTTTCCACATTTTGTTCTCTTATTGGAGTCATTTGCTTGTTTTTCTTACACCAATATAAGCTTCTTGAGTCTCTCCATACATAAGTCTCTCTAGCTCTTCAATTAATTCTAGAGATTATTCTCTCTTCTTCGATACCTCAGTGATGCACATGCCAAAGAAATGCTGCTAATATTTTTATTTCAAATTGCTCTGACACATTTTTCAAGTTCCAAAATCCACTCAAAATTTTACACTTTCATGACATAAAATAAATTTCACCTTAAAAAATCTTAAAAATTTGTTGTAAAACCATCATTTGTTACTACCAAATCAATGGAGACTTCAATTTACATCAAAATTTCATAAATAAAAATGATTGTTTTTTAAAAACAAAGATTTTCACATCTTTAAATCAAATTCTTAAGATAACTTCTCTAAATTTGAATTGAATACTAAAAAAAAATATTATAACAAAAAAATCTCTTAAAATAATGCGGGGGGACTAAATGTCATTAATTATACTTTTCACCATGTCCTTTTTATGATTCTTGATTGCTTTTGATGAGATTTATGATGAATTTATAGTAATGAAGACATTTCCATCACACAAATAACCATGCTTTCCAAAAACTAAATGTGGTTTTTGTAATTTTCTCAAAGAGGACAAGATCCTGATCACAATTCTATTTTTCAAATAAGAAATTTGACTTTGTTAAGTGCTTGCTTTTCACAATTTGGTGATTTGCATGCTTTTTGGTTATTTAAAGAATGAAGGAAAGCAACAATGCTTAATTTGACCAAATTAAGCATGGTTGCTTTCTTACATGCTTTAAATAACAAAAAAAATACAAATCTTTAATTGTGAAAAACAAGCACTTAAGCAGTGAGATTTCTTTTATGATCTCATCCTCTTTGAGAAAAGCACAAAAAACACATTTGCTTTTTGAAAAGCGCGATTCCTTTTGTGATGAAGATGTCTTTTATAAAAAGAGTTCATCACGTGTCTCATCAAAAGCAATCATTAAATGATCATAGTCCCCCCCTTGCACCCCTTTTTCCCCTACCAAAAAAGTTACTAACCATCTTTTTCCTCCCAAAAGTGCCACATGTGTCACCAACCACCCATCTCCTCCTCTAAATTGAGGTGGTCTAGGGAAGAGTTGTATTCCAGAATAGAGCCCCTCCCCCCTCGCCCAACCCCCGGCCTTGCATCCCCCCCTTTTTCCCTCCAAAATGTGCCATTAACCACCCATTTCCTCCCAAATGTGCCACCAACCACCCATCTCCTCCCAAACGTGCCACCAACCACCCATCTCCTCCTTGCTCATCCTCTAAATTTTAGGAGGTGCAGGGCAAAGTTGTATTCCAGAATACAGCCCTCCCCTTGAGCTCGAAAAAATGCAAGATTTGGAGTCACTATCTCATTTTGAGTTCCGGAAGCCGCCTCCTTCCTGTATTCCAGAATACAGCCCTCTAGAGCTCGTGTTCCAGAATACAGGAAGGAGGCGGCTTCCAGAACTCAAAATGAGATAGTGACTCCAAATCTTACATTTTTTCGAGCTCTAGGGGAGGGCTGTATTCTGGAATACAACTCTGCCCTGCACCTCCTAAAATTTAGAGGAGGAGCAAGGAGGAGATGGGTGGTTGGTGGCACGTTTGGGAGGAGATGGGTGATTGGTGGCACATTTGAGAGGAAATGGGTGGTTAATGGCACATTTGAGAGGAAATGGGTGGTTAATGGCACATTTCAGAGGGAAAAGGGGAGGGGGAGGGGGGAGGAGGTGTGGGGATGCTTTTTTTTGTTGGGGGGCAGGGGGGATGGAGGTACAGGCCACAAATGGGAGGGGTGGGGGTGTGGGCGGAAGGGGCGGGGAATGGAGGGGGTGGAGCAAGTTGGGGGGGATGGCAGGGCACGGTGGGGTTGCATAGCTTTTTTTGGGGGGGGGGGAGGGAGGGAGGTGGTTAAGTTGGGGGGGAGGGGTGGGGAATGGAGAGGGTGGGACAAGTGGGAGGGCGAAGGGTCGGGGCGGGGCGGGGCAGGGTGGGAATGCGGGGGTGCCGAGTTTGTGGGGGGGAGGGGAGGGGAGGCAGTGTAGTGCTGGGAGGGAGCCGTGTGAGAGGGGAGCAGGCCGGGAGCAGAGGGGGGTACAAGGAGCAGTTGGGGGGGGCACAGGGGGAGAGGAGGTGCAATGTGGATTGTGGGAGGAGGGGGTAGGGCGGTGGGGGTGATGTGGGGTACAAGGAGCAGTTGGTGGGGGGGCGCAGGGGGAGAGGAGGTGCAGTGTGGATTGTGGGAGGAGGGGGTAGGGCGGTGGGGGTGATGTGGGGTGGGCGAAGGGAGCGCAGGGGGGGTTGGTGTGGTGGGGAGTAGGCAAGACTTTGATTTTTAATGAGTTCATAAATTTACATTACAAAAGATATATTCATCACAAAAGCAACTGATCTTTCCAAAAAGTAAATGTGCTTTTCATGATTTACTCGAAGAGGATGAGATCAAATAAGAAATATCACTGTGTTCAGTGCTTGCTTTCCATAATTAGTGATTTGTATGCTTTTTAGTTATTTTTAGCATACATGCAGAAAAGCAACCATGCTTAATTTGGCATGGTATGCTATAAATAACCAAAAAATATGCAAATCTTTAATTGTGGAAAGCAATCACTTAACAAAGTCAAATTTCTTATCTGAAAATAGATTCTTCATTAGGATCTCGTCCTCTTAGAGAAAAGCAAAGAAAGCACATTTGCTTTTTGAAAAGCACTTTTTGCTTTTTGGAAAGCGCGATTGTTTTTGTGATGAAAATCTCTTCTCTAATATAAATTTATCATAGATCTTGTCAAAAGCGGTCATAAATAAAAAAACACATGGTGAAAAGTATAATTGATGACGTTCACCCCCTGTCCCACATTATCTAAAGATATTTTTTTGTTATAACAATGTTTTTGTAGTATTTATATCTTAAGAAGATGTGAAAATCTTTGTTTTTTAATTTTTAAAAAATAACAATGATTTTAATTCCTAAAATTTTGATTTAAATTGAACTCTCCATTGATTGGTAATAACAAATGATTGTTTTAGACCAAATTTGTAAGCTTTTTTAAGATGAAAATTAATATTTGTCATGAAAGTGACCAATTTTGAGTGGAGTTTGGAACTTAAAAAAGTGTTTGAGCCATTTGAAACAAAAATGTCATTAAAACTGTCTAAAATAAGGTTACTAATTTTTTTCCACATAAATTATTAGTTTTTTTTCACATTTTTAGGTGATTTTAGGTGTTTTTTTGGAGGGACCAAAACTACACCTCACGCCCTGTTGTATTTTGAAACGGTTATATGTTGAGATATGATGTGGATAGAAGTGATGTGATATAATGTGGATAGAATGTATGTGATGGGATGGTTATGAGAATGAATGTGGTGGATATGAATGAATGAATGTGATGTGATGGATGTAAATGGATGTGATGGATATGAATGAATGAATGTGATGTGATGGATGTAAATGGATGTGATGTAAATGAATGTGATGGATGTGAATAGATGTGAATCAGGATGTGAATGAATGAGATGTGATGTCATGTGAATCGGGATGTGAGTGAATGAGGTGTGATGTAAATTGGGAAAGATGTGATATATGATGTGAATGAATATGATGTGATGAGATGTGGATATGGGTAGATGCGAGTGGATGAGATCTAATGCGGATAAATGAGAAAACATGTGAGAAGATAGAAAATGATGTGATGAGAATGGGAATACATATGAAATAAATGAGCATTGATGTGAAACAGTGTGGAAAGATGAGAGTTCGTTATAGAAACTGTATTTATGACCTGTTTTTAAATTACTATTTTATGTCAAAAATGCTGGGGAAGCATTTTGACCGTCTTGTGAATGAGGTCGTGGAGACCTATCTGATAAAGTTGCAACAGCTAACGGAGAGTCAACGGAGGACGTTTCGCATAGCAGCAAGGTCCGCCGAGGTCTTGACCCGATTTAAATGGTGAGCTTTCGGTACGGTGGATGAGAGACTAAGGAAGCGGCCTATGAGTGAAGCGCTAGGTGACCTGCGAAGGATCCCAGAGGGTGTTTACAATACAGTGCTTAGGCTCTGGGTTGCCGCCGAAGATACCCACACGTACGTCGTGGGGATATTGGAACAAGGAGTAAGAGTTGTTTTCTGAATTCGGGCATGGATATGGTTGATTGACCTTGTTGATCCTCAACATATTAGTCCATGGCTCTTTTATATGGATTTGTTGGTTGATCCTCAACATATTAGTCCATGGCTCTTTTATATGGATTTGTTGGTTGATTTTGCTGAATCTTCAACAGATTAGTCCATGGCTCTTTTATATGGATTTTTTCGTTGATCTTGTTGAATCTTCAATGGAGATTCCATTTTGATTTTTATAAGTGAATATATTTTCGGGTACTATGAGCTAGGAGCTATCAAAGAGGCCCTTGAGTGGACAGGTGGTGAGCGTTCTAGTTGCCAATGATGCCATAGGTACACCGATGAAGGAAAAATTAGAAATTAGGATTCAACCGGATATTTTGGAGGATTATGATCAGTGATACTATAGTTTCATGAAAAGATTGTTTTAAAGATAGCTGAATCTGTGAGAAAGGCAATTTCATATTGGGTGTGTAAGTGGTGTGACTAGTTTTAAGTTAGCATGAATATCCGGCTAGGGGGCCTGGGAACTGTTTTCCCTGATACCCAGGACAAAACCTAACCAAATTCTTAAATGGATCCCATCACTACAGTGGTTGGGCGGTTGGCTAACCCATGAGACTGGATGGGGTTAGGCTGGATTGATGGATCCCTAAATTGAGACTCAATTCTGTTATGGTATGATAGATGAAGTAAATCCCGGATTGATGGATTGATGGATCCCTAAATTGAGACTCAATTCTGTTATGGTATGATAGATGAAGTAAATCCCGGATAAAAATTGTTCTATGGAAAAGAATCAACAGTTGTGCCTCTCAATGAGGAAAAAAGCGTTGGTCTCTATGATCCAAGTGCAAGTCTTTTCCTTGATCTAATTATGGGAACTTATGGGTTCAGTCAGATCAGTTCAGTTAGTTAAGACTCTTGACTATGTTAGAGTAAAAATATCTTGGAGGAATCGCCCGTGCTTTCCGGGCGAGGGAAGTTTTTCCGAGTTCGGTTTTTGAAGAACCGAGGGATTAGTCTCTTGTCCGGATATACGTGGGCGAGGCCCCGAGTGGAGGACCTTGCCCCACGCAAGAAGTGCTACTTCCTCTGCTACTAGCACCCCAAGATTCGTTGCACGGAGGGGACACGGATCTTTCAGCTGGTATTAGTGCGAATTGGCTAAAGTGGATCAACCGAGAAGCCATAAATATCAAAAATTTACAAAAATTTATGAAGTAACAATAAAAAGTTAGAAATGTGTGATGAAATTCATACAAATTGATATTCAGACTGAAATTCATAAATTAATAATTGGGTCTTTAGATGGAAGTACCGTAATTGCATGAAATCCCTGACTTGCTTGAGACCTAGACATGATTGTATTAACCTTATAATTCCAAGGACCGTGACTACCCGTATATATCGAGGGTATAACTATAGCTCTTTATTGGCAGTATATATGAGTAAATCTAAGACCTTGAAATTATAAGCAAAAATGTTATCCAAATGATGAATTCGAATGTGGTTGATATGATTTTAAAATTCTGGTTGAGAACTGATGAGTTGATTTGGATTCTGATTGAAAAATGATGATTCTTGAATTTTGATTGAAAAGCGATAAATTGAGTAAAACCACAATGAGGATGAATGGGACAAGTCCCTGTGATGATGTTCGTAACTGGAATGACGATAATGACTTCAACAAATCACTATGAGATTAGTGGATTGTGCTGACAGATTGCTACTATTAACACGACCTAGTGGATCAAGTTAAGGGTTGACAAATTAAAAACCTGTATAATTGAAATTCCCATGGAGGAATGTTCAGATGAAAATTTTGGTCTAATGGACCATTATTGTGTTAAGGATATGAATGATATGGTCTGAATGAATTGTTATCTGATGATGAGTTCTATATAAGGGATCTCTATCCCAGGATTCTGTTGGGTTCACCTGACTATAAGAAACCTCAGAATCACTTGGATCTTAAGGGAAAGAATTGTCCTCTAATTTGCGAGATGAGGACATCTCGCGTTTTTTAAGTGGGGTAGGATGTAAGATTTCTCCCTCCAGCTTTTGAGGTGTGCAAGTGTAACAACCTTTTCTTCTGATCTTATAGTTATTCCCCTCTTTGAAATAAAAGAAAGATCCTATTTTGGCCTGGAGAGAGAAAATGTCTAAAGGGAGGTAATTCAAAATTGAGATATTTTTGGATATAAAAATCCTCCTAGTGTCTAAAATGGTTTCCCCCTGAAAAAGAAATTCAAAAAGAACTTTCCAATGTGCAATTGGAATTAATTGAAGGACCTTAGCCTAAGGGTCCAAATTTTCAGAATTTTTTGGATTATGGTCCAATTAAGGTTCCTATGGACCAAAAAGAATAATCCAAATGTAGGGAGGAGATAAATTGAAGAATAAAGGAACCCCCCTCCCCAAAAATGAGTAAATGTTCACATAAGATGAAGAGTGGACTGACCAAAGAAAACAATTAAAAACCTGAATTTTGACACCTCAGTGTGGGGATCTCCCCTCATGAAGTAGGTGCCTTTTTCTCATCATTACCCCCAATTCTTAATCCAATAAAATGAGATATTTTCATCTCTCCTCTCTCCTGTTTCAAAACTAGATCCAAAAAAGTAAGCTGAACTGACCAAAAAATGGTCAAAAATTGACCAAACTGATCTGGAAAATTCTAGAATCCGTTTGGTTAGAGGCTCATTTTTTCCTATAAATAGAAGCCTCCCCCTTTGCAAAATCTTAATGGTGTGGATTAGAGCTTAAAAAGTTGGGCTTAAGGGAGACAAAGGCTATGATGACCCCTATTTTTTGCCTTGCCACATCAGCCATACCCCCCTAGTTTCACTTTTGAAAGGGAATATTCTCATACTCTCTAATATCTTACTCTTTGACTTTTCTCATACTTTCTTACTTTTTGAAATTTTTATCTTCAATCTCTACAAATTGAATCTTTCTTGTCAGTTTGAAATCTTCTTCCTCATTAACTCCCACCATATCTCCCTTCCACATCAGCAAAACATTCTCGTATTTAGGTGGGTCCCAAAAAGTGATTTTTTAAACATTTTGAGGTGAAAAAAACACCACCCAACCAATATGTATGATGAAAATAAAAATTTCCCTCCACAAAGCTTGTAATTCAAGGGTCATGTCGTCAGAAGCCTATCAGGAGAGCCAATACATCCATACCTTACTGTCAGGTCCCCACAACCCATAAACATAACTAACTACATCCATGAGATCCCAAAATTGTGGGGACCCCAAAATGTATTATTTTTTAATTTTTCCCATAAATGTATCATTCTTTTAGTTAGAAAAACGGATTTGTGTCAAACCTCCAACAACAAACCTCCAATAGCAAAGCTTTGACACTCTCTCTCTCTCTCTCTCTCTCTCTCTCTCTCTCTCTCTCTCTCTCTCTCTCTCTCAGGATCTCACTGCTTTAGCTTCTTCCTCTGCTGCTTAGCTATGGAGCCTTTGCAAGTTTTGTGTGTAGCTCCTTGTTGTGAAGCTAGAAAACGGAAGGTTGATTTACACATTCGTATTCCTGAAGAGTATCGCAGCTCTAAAAAAACCCATCCTACTGATGCACAATCTGTCCAAGCTCGTAGGATAGCTAAGGAGAAAAATTTAGATCTTTGGGTTGATGTGGGCGTCTCTATCCAATTGACCCTCCATTAAGAGAAAACCCTCCTTTCTGATTTATCATCTTTTATGCAATTGGTTGGTGAAGGAGAGCTTGGCTTGTTAGGATCCTATAGAAGATTGACTACAAGTGGAGCTTGGCAAACCCATATTCTCCAATCTTATGCAAGCATATTCAAAGGCTAGAGGAACTTATCAAACGACTCAAAGCAACACCAAATGGTGCTCGTAAACGCAAAAAGACATTGGCTGGTATAGAATCTCTTACGTTTAAAGGTGGAGCACGGAAGAAAAGGATTCGTACAACAAAGTAAGTAACATAAACTTTCATTATGCACTAGGTGATTTAAACAAAATAGTCATGATTTGTGTTTTGCCAGGAATTTTCTGCAAAGAGGTGTGTGGTTCTAACGAAGAGGGATGGAAGGATTTGGTCAAAGCCATTCTGAATACCAAGGATATTCTCTCAATTATTACTGACCCTCATCGTCCTAAAATATGCTAAGCTGTTGTCAGCAATGTGGTGAGTGAGATTACCACCTCCATATTAATTCAACATGCTTGTGATGTAGTTGGAATCAGCATGAAAGGGTACCAACAAGCAATCCGTGAGGTTGTAAAAGATGCATTTTTAAGACAAGGAATCACTGGCACGTTGAGGGCACACTAACATTAGACACAAGGTTGAGCAAAAAGAAAATCAGGACAACAAGTATAGAATTTCACTATGATGTTTACAATAGCATCTTTGTTCATATTGAGAGACTACAACAAGCTATGGTGAAGTTCTATGGTCTTTCACCAGAAGGTGAGAACTTGCAACAACTGCTACTATTCATGTTTTTCAGAGGAAAATGAAGACGATTATTTTGTTTTGAATATTATAGATTACCATTTATTTGTAGTTTTGGGGAGCACACTTTCATCTCTGCTTAGGGTAGATGAGTGCCAAATTGTGAAAGGTCGGAAGTTGGAATGTATGAGCATTACGCTCATGAATGAGGCCATGATATGTGCATGGGAAAAGACTACTAAACCAAGTTTTAGTGTGTAATCTGAGAAAGAGGTCTGGTGAGAAAGAGATCTGGTGGCTTGGTGCATTCGAGGTACCGAAGGAGACACATGAAGTATTGACATGGATGTTTGAAAGGACTCCCTAGATAACAGATGTAATCAAAAAGCAATTGATGGTCAACTTTTAGATGTAGAAAACATAGGAAAGTTCAAGGTGGATTGGCATCTTGAGGGAGATTTGAAGATAATTAAATGCATGATGGGTTGTGCTCAAGGCGCGACATCAAGATAGCCTTGTCCATATTGCAATGCTCAGATTGATACTCCTAGGTAGAAAAAGACAAATGGAAAAGGTATGCAAAAGGTTGGTTCTGTTGGGAAGGATGCCTCGAAAGGTCCCAAGAAAAGGAATAAGCAACAGGACGATGTAGTAGATCCAACCGAGTCAACTGATGATGAAGACGAGGAACAACCAAATGCAACATGGGTGGAAGGTGTCATGTCTCTCCTAATATGCTAGGAGAACCAAACAAGAATTCAAATTGGAGCCCCATCATTAATTTTCCACTAAAGAATATTCACTTTTTTTAAGATTCCTCCTCAGCTTGAATAATAAATAAGCGTGTACTTCAATCCCTTGTAATCATTCTATGTTTCTAAATACAAGAAAATATTATTTTTTCTTATTTGGCCTAGAGAGATAAAAATTTCTAGAGATTGGTAAATCAATATTGAGATATTTTTGGATAAATAAATTCTACAAATATCAAAAAATTTCCTTGAAATAGAAAATCAAAATAGATTTTCCAAGGTGCAATTGGAATTAATTAAAAATGATTTAGAAGACCTTAGCACCTAAGGGTCAAGATTTTCTGAAAATTTTTTATTAAGGTTCCTATGGACCAATAAGATTGATCCAAGTGCTAGGATAAGATAAATCCAAAGAATAAAAGAAAATACCCAAAAATGAGTAAATGCCCACAAAAGATGAAGAGCTGACTAAGTACTAGATTTATTAGTTAAAAATTATGAAGTATTAATAAAAAAATGAGATATTTTGGAGTAATCATTCATTTTTGACACATTGGTGGTAAGGAGAAGGGGGCCCTTCAAGGAGACGCCTATTTCATATGTGTGGATGAGTTTTAAACTAAAAAATAATAGGATATTTTCTCCTAGATCAAACCAAATAAAAAAAGTAGCCAAATTGGTCCAAAACTTATCCAAATTCAGCCAAACTGAAGCTCGAAAATTCTAGAACTCAGTTGGACTCAGTTAGTGGCCCACCTCACGTATAAATAGACCCTCATTCTTTTGTATTCTCATCTATGAACTAAACTATGCCACTATTACTCTAAGATAAGCTTATTTTCTATTGGAGCTTCTTTCTCTCTTCAATCTTCCTTGGAGACTTTATCAACATACCAAACCAATTGATTGGTTGGGGGCCTCTACTTTGATCAAAGAATCGAGTAATCTAGGAGGTAAAATGTGGTTTATGGTCTTTTTTTCTTTAATCTCCAAATGTTTCTCTCTTCTCAACCCCTCTCAAGCTTGAGAAGCATTCAATTGAATGGATTTTTAATACAATTGAAGTTCTTTAAAGAATTCTCTAATCTAAAAGTAATTTCTATGCTTGTCAAATTAGAGGCCAAATAAGTGGCTTTTTATTACTCTTTTATGCTATTTAATTTATGAAAAAATTAAGAATTAAGTCCATAATTGGATATTGATCCAATTGATGGTTATTCTAATCATAGGGATATTACTAAACTTTATGCTTTCAGCGGAGCTATGGTAAAATTTTTAAAAATTTAACACATAAATCATTTTCATTCATAATATGAAAAGAGGACTTCCTACCATATTCTAGGAATTTTTCATCCTAGATTAATTGAGTGATTCTTATTATAATCATGAAAAATTTGATTTTTATGTTTATACATAAATAGTTAATTAGGAAAAAGAGAAATTTCTAGTAATCCATTTTTATGTTAAAAGAGTAATCCCCATGACAATGGAAATCCATGTATTCCAATGAAGTAAGAGAAAAATTATGATGCTAAAATAATAAATATTTTATTTAAAAATTCAAGAAGGATTCTAGTTAAATTTATCTTTTTGTATAGATAAGTTTAAATGATGAAAGAGGAATTCCCACCATATTGGAATTAAAATATTTAAATAAGGAAAGTGTAATTCCTAGTGTAAAGGAATTAATAGAGATATTTATTTAAATTTTAAGAGAAATTTTAGTTAAATTTATCTTTTTGCATAGATAAGTTTAAATGATGAAAGAGGAATTCCCACCATATTGAAATTTTAAATATTTAAATAAGGAAAGTGTAATTCCTAGTGTAAAGAAATTAATGGAGATTTTTATTTAAATTTTAAGAGAAAATTTAGCTAAATTTATCTTTTTGCATAGATAAGTTTAAATGATGAAAGAGGAATTCCCACCATATTGGAATTCAAATATTTAAATGAGAAAAGTGGAATTTTTTGTTGAATGGAATTAATGGATATTTTTATGTAATTTTTAAGAAGAATTTTAAACAGATTAAATTTATGGTAAAAGAGGAATTCCCATGATAATTGGATTGCACTCATTAAAATGAGAAAAAGAGAGATTTCAAGTTTATTAAAAAAATGTATTTTTTTTAAAAAGGTATCATATTTAATTAAAAAGAAGAATTTTTATAATATTTAAGAAAAGATGGATTTGAATTAAATTTTAGTGTCAAAAGATGAATTTCTACCATAATTCTACCTAATGAATTCAGGTTAAGAAATTATGTGATAGGAGGAATATCTTTGGATATTTAAATTGGTAAAATCACTAAATGGATATTTACCCAAAACTAGATGTTTATCTAAAGGGAATCCTTGTAAAACTAAACCGAATGAATTTGGTTAGACTACGAGAGGGACGGACAGTAAACCTACTTGTCCATCTCTCAATCTGAATCAAGTAAAAACTTCATGTGACCAATTCCAGTTTCTAATCACAAAGAATAGACTACCGGAACTAAACTAGTTTTTCCTGACCGAACTCACCGAGAATCTAGTTGGAAAATCAGACTGAATGATGGGTACCCTGATGAGAGATCAAGGATCCTCATTATGAAATTGGGAATTATGGAAAAAGGGTTTTTGAAACCAATCTCAAATTGGAATTTTACTTGCATTGGAACCTCTATTTTTTTAAATTCAAAGGACTATTGTAAGCCAGAATGCTGGAGGAAGCATTTGGCTTATGTTTTTCTAAGAGGAGTTTCGTTGGAACAACTGGCGGGGAGTGGGACGTCGCTCGCGCAAAGGCTGGTCAAGGTCTTGACCAGCCTCAGTATGGTTAAAATGGTGCTCTTTCGGTACGATGGGCGAGGATCGACGAAGCGGTCCCTGAGTGAAGTGCTAGGACACCTATATTTTCCCGTTAAAAATTTTTCCCATGGTGGAATCGCTCGTGCTTTCCGGGCGGGGGGGTCTTTCAGACCCGGTCTCAGAGGGACCGCCTAAGCTAGCCTCTCATCCTGGACATCTAGAGGTGAGGCCCCGAATGTGGATCCTCTCCCCGCACAGGAGGTCGATGCTGCTTCTGCCGTCTCGGCGGCGCAGGTGCACCGCGGAGGGGGCAAGGACCTCATAGCTGGTATCAGAGCCTTGTTGAAAGCTGATAAGGATAAACGAATTCTTATCAGAAATTGATAACAAAAACTCAGAAAAAATATTTTTCATAATGTATTTTCATTCCGCAAGTCTCATTAATAAAGAATTTTTAATCAAAGATTTTTTTTAAAAGATGGAAGTTCAATACTTATCTGGTATTCCCAACCTTACCCAGTCACAAGACATGATTGCGTTCGCCTTCGAACATCTCATCTCTTCCACGCTGCAACTCGAACAAGCCGAGTCAGACTCGCACGCCATTTCAAAGATTTATATTTTCCTGACCCAGCGAAGAGAGGACATCATAAGTGGTTTGCAGGGCAGTATGTCCACGCCTCTTGTGACAGAGAGAGAGAGTTCCACCTCAGACTGCAGCAACTAGAGCAGTCACCATAGCTAAGGAAGTAGAGGAAGAGAAAGGACAGATCTATGTAGCAATAGAGCATCAGGGGAAGAACTGTCAATTTTCAGTCCTCCAGACTCCAGCAGAGTACTAAGGTAAGTAATTCAAGCTTTTGATTGATTCAAGAAGTACTCATTCTTTTATTTCCCCAGGATGTTTACGTAAATTAGTCCTAAATCAAAATCAGGGAAACCTATGCAAGTGGAATTAGCGAGTGGGAAGATTCTTTTCACTCACCTTGAGATTGACCTTATTCATTTTAGCCTAGATGGGAACGTAACAGAGTGCTAGTTCAGAGTCCTACCCCTGGGAATATATGATGGAATCCTTAGAATGGATTGGCTCCAAAAAGAATCAGGCTGACATTCATTGTCACAAAGGAACCATCTCTTTCCTTAACCTTCACGGGAGTAAAGTTCAAGGAATTGGATTTTCATTTCATTTTTTTTACAGAGCTTGAGCTCAAGATCTATGTAGGCACCCACGTAAGGACACCAGCACATCACCACGTTAGCATAATAGGCATAGTCGTACATGGATATGGCACACACTAAGAACACCGCACGTGTTACCATGCCTTCAGAAACACAGTGCAAGGCACCCAACGACCACATACTTGGTGACACACGGACGAGAGTGACCCCTTGGATTCTAGGACATGCCCAATGGGATCACCAGAGACCCAACCCTCCTCCCACACAGAAACACCAATGCACACACATGCTGGCCCTTCTAGTGGGAGCAAGCGCGTGAAGAAGACCCCAAAATGCAGCCATCCCAGAGATCAAAACAGAGAGGCCGATGATGAGCAGTTCGACTGGGTTGTTGAAAACATTCCTACATTGCGCAACACCATAGGTGGCAAGACCCTACTACCACGATAGGGTCCCCTACCTACCCGGAAGGAACTTGATACACAGGTACCACAACAGTAGGAGGAGGAGGATTCAGACTATGATAGAGACCAAGAGGAGGTTCATGCAAGTGCGCGAAAGCGTAGAAAGGTCAAGCTCTTCAAGCCAACGAAGTCTGAATCTCGCCACAAAATGCACCAACACAACATAGAGAGCTCCAAGGAGAAGGATGTGCCAAGGGCATAGGGCTCTACAAGAAATCAAGTTTTATCAGAGGAACACTGAGTTGCTGATAAGAAGAGCCCCTTCGCTTGCACAGTGAAGGAGATTCTCCAACAATATAGAACAGAGTTCCGTGTGCAGGGGATTGCCCTTGAAGCATTGAAAACCACCAAGGCTTACTTTGTTGGGCTTTTTGAAGACAGCAACCTCCTTGCAATACATGCAAAGAGGATTACCATTTTTGCAAAGGACATGCAACTAGCTCGGTGTATTCGAGGTGAGCGAGACATGATCTAGAGATCTTAGATGTTAACCTACTTTTTGAAGCAACTCTTTTGTTTCAAACCCCCCTTTGTAACAAGCCTATCTGGTTTTCATTTGTAACCTTCTGATAATTAAAATTTTAAGTTTCTCTTACAATGTCTTAATGTCATCATGTTTGTTTAACATGGAGTGTCTATCATGTGCCAGTTTGTCACCCAAGGCATCAGAAATGCTCGTGGAGGACTGAGGAAGCTGTGCTAGAACAGTGCAAATTTGGCCTCTGCAAACGACGATGTAGACTAAAAATTCGCACTGTTCTGGCACTTATCCCCTAGCCACTGAGGATCATTTCTGATGCATTTATAATGAAGTTGAGTACATGATGCATTTATAATGAAGTTGAATACATTGATGCATTTATAATGAAGTTGGGTACATTAATGCATTTATAATGAAGTTGAGTAGACTCATTGTGAGAAACAAAAGTTTACAAGAGAAAAACACCTTTAATCATGTGTAAAAATACATTGTTCGTCATCTAATGCATACGAATTGCTCCTGGAGGACTGGGGCAGCTATGCCAAAATAGTACAAATTTAGGCTCTGCAGCGGCGGTGCAGGCTCAAAATTCTCACTGTTCTGGCACTGCTCCCCCAACCACCACTGAGGATTATTTTTGATGCATTTATAATGACGTTGAGTACATTGATTAAAAAACATTAATTTACAAGATAAAAACACCTTTAATCATGTGTAAAAATGCATTATTTGTCATCCAATTTATCTGAATTGCTCCTGAAGGGTTGGGAAAGCTGTGCTGAAATAGTGCAAATTTGGGCTCTACAGCAGCGGTGCAGGCTCAAAATTTGCACTGTTCTGGCACTTCTCCCCTAGGCCCCCAGGGTCATTTCTGATTCATTTACAAAAAAATTGATGGTACAAACTAGAAAAAACAATGATATACTTGTTGAAAATAAGTTTGCAAAAACTATATTGTATTCATAATAAGAAGTGATACATCATCTTTACAAAAGCTTTCTTACAATATTGAGATTCCTTCTCTTGTTATTGGGAAGAGTGTGCTCAAGGAGTGATTCGACTATTTCTTGAGGATCCTCTATGCCTATGCTTTTGGCTATATCTATACGAGCAAGAAGCTTACCCCTAAATCCAAAACCAAAAATGTCGAAGAAGGCAAGGGATTTTTTAATCATAACTATACATTTGGTGCTTTACGCCATAGAGGCTACACAGAGCACCTTAGAGAGGGCTTTCAAAAAGAAGAGAGTGAAGGCAAATTGAGGGGTGTAGTCCCTATGGATAATGGTGATGCCACACACAGGAAGTCGACCAAGATAGTGCGCCAATGCAGCATCATGTCCATGGACCTTGGCCTGGTCTCTGCTGCCGCCCGCCTCTCCAAGCAAATGCGTCAATTTCAACCACCCTTTGCAATCAAAGGAAAAATCAAAATATTTTCCTATACATAATTAAAAATGTTTCTAAGTTATAAAAGGTCGATTATTACCTCTTTCTCAATGTCTTCTTTTGCCAAAGTGTTGGATTTTGTGAATTTCCACTTAAGATGAAGAGTTGACTGAGTACAAAGTTTATTAGTAAAAAACTATGAATATTACTAAAAAAATGAGATATTTTGGGTATAATGATTCAATTTTGACACCTTGTTAAGGAGAAGGGGGCTCTTGAAGGAGGTGCCTATTTCACATGTGTGGTGGAGTTTTAAACTCAAAAATATTGTGATATTTTTATCTCTCCTCTCTCCTGGATCAAACCAAATCAAAAGGGAGCCAAACTAGTTCCAAATCTTATTCAAATTCAGCCAAACTTAACCTAGAAAATTTTAGAAAATAGTTGGACTTGGTTAGAGGCCTCCCTCACCTATAAATAGATCCTTAGCCCTTTGTAAAAAAATACTAGAACTATACCATGCCAGTATTATACTCAAATAATGATATTTTCTATTATCCTCTAGAAATCCTCTACAAATTGGAGAGATTGGAGTTTCTCTCTCTCTTCAATTTTCCTTGGAGTCTTCATCAACATACCAAACCAATTGATTGGTTGGGGGCCTCTACCTTGATTAAATAATCAAGCAATCTAGGAGGTAAAGTTTATGGTCTTTTGTTTTAATCTCTAAATGTTCTCTCTTCTTAACCCCTCTCAAGCTTGAGAAGCATTCAATTGAATGGCTTTTTAAAACAATTGAAGTTCTTTAATGAATTGTAGTGATAAAACACATAAATTTCCATTTATGCTTAAATTATAATGTTTTTTTTAAAAGCATGTCTCTCTGTCTCCCAAAGAATGGTCATTCCTATGACTTATTCTATATTCAAATGAAGCTTCTCATGAAGCAATTCTCTAGTCTGAAAGTAATTTCTATGCTTGTCAAATTGAGGCCAAATAAGTGGCTTTTTAATGCTTTTATGCTATTTAATTCATGGAAAAATTAGGAATCAAGTCCATATTTGGATATTGATCCAATTAATGGTTATTCTTTTATGTTTTCAAAATTATTGAGAATTATCTGTAATAGCAGCAAAGCTATGGTAAAATTTCTCAAAAATTAACACATAAATCATTTTCATTCATAATATGAAAAAAGTACTTCCTACCATATTCTAGGATTGATCATCTTAGGTTAATTGGATGATTCTCATTATAATCATGGAAAAATTAATTTTTAAGTTTATGCATAAATAGTTAATTACGAAAAAGAGGAATTTCTAGTAGTTCATTTTTATGTTAAAAGAGTAATCCCCATGACAATGGAAATCCATGTATTCCAATGAAGTAAGAGAAAAATTGGGATGGTAAAATATTGTATATTCTATTTACAAATTAAAGAAGGATTTTAGTTAAATTTATCTTTTTGCATAGATAAATTTAAATGATGAAAGAGGAATTCCCACCATATTGGAATTCAAATATTCAAATGAGGAAAGTGTAATTTTTAGCATATTGAAATTAATGGGTATTTTATTTAAATTCAAAGATGAATTTTAGATAAATTTATTTTATCTATGAGAAATATTTAAATGGTAAAAGAGGAATTCCTATGACACTTGTAATTCCATCATTTAGATGGGAAAAGAGAAATTCCTAGCATATTGAAATTAATGGGTATTTTATTTAAATTCAAAGATAAATTTTAGATAAATTTATTTTATCTATGAGAAATATTTAAATGGTAAAAGAGGAATTCCTATGACATTTGGAATTCCATCATTTAGATGAGAAAAGAAAAATTCCTAGCATATTAAATTAATGGGTATTTTATTATGAGAAATATTGATGATAAAAGAGAAATTCCCATGACATTGGAATGCAAATAATTCTTGAAACGGACATGGATCTAGTTGCTGGTCCTCATCAAGGGATGAGTTCATGGCTCTTTTATATGGATCTGTTGGTTAATCTTGCTGATCTTCAACGGAGATTCCATCTTGATTTTTATAAGTGAATATATTGTCGGGTACTATGAGCTAGGAACTATCGTGGTGAGCATTCTGGTTGTTGCCAATGATGCCAAAGGTACACCGATGAAAGAATGATTGGAAATTAGGATTCAACCAGATATTTTGGAGGATTATGATCAGTGACACTATGGTTTCATTAAATGATTGTTTTCAAGATAGCTGAGTCTGTGAAAAAGGCAATTTTATATTGGGTGTGTAAGTGGTGTGACTAGCATTAAATTTGCATAAATATTCGGCTAGGGGGCCTGGGAACTCTTTTCCCTGGTACCTGGGACAAAACCTAACCAAATTCTTAATTGAATCCCATCACCATGGGCGGTTGGCTAACCCATGGAGCTGGATGGGGTTAGGCTGGACTGATGGATCCGTAAGATGAGACTCAATTCTTTTATAGTACGATAGATGAAGTAAATCCCGAATAGTAATGGTTCTATGGAAAAAGAATCAATGGATGTGCCTCTCGATGGGGAAAAAAGCGTTGGTTTCTATGATCCAAGTGCAAGTTTCTTCCTTGATCTGACCAAGTGACTCACAGGTTCGGTCGGATCAGTTTAGTCAATAATGACCCTGACTACGTTAGAGTACAAATATTCTGGAGAAATCGCCCGTGCTTTCCAGTAGGGGGAAGTTTTTTCGGTTCGATTTTTGAAGAACCAAGGGATTAGTCTCTTGACCGGATATCCGTGGGCGAGGCCCCGAGTGAGGGCTCCTGTCCCGTGCAAGAAGTGCTACTTCCGCTACTAGCACCCCCAAATCCATTGCGCGGAGGGGGTAGGGATCTTTCAGCTGGTATCAGAGAGCGAATTGACTAAAGTGGATCAACTAAAAAGCCAAAAATGTCAAAAATTTGTGAAGTAACAATAAAAGGTTATAATTGTGTGATAAAATTCATACAAATTGATATTCAGAATGAAGATTCATAAAATTGAAAGTGGGTCTTCAAATGAAGTATCCCAATTGTATGGAAATCCCTGACTTGCTTAAGGCCTAGTCATGATGGTATTTACCTTATAATTCCAAGGACCGTGACTACCCGTATATACCAAAGGGTATAACTGCAGCTCTATACTGACAGTATATATGAGTAAATCTAAGACCTTGAAATTATAAGTAAAAATGCTATCCAGATGATGAATTCGAATGTGGTTGATATGATTTTAAAATTCTGGTTGAGAATTGATGAGTTGATTTACATTCTGGTTGAAAAAAAAAGATGATTTGTGAATTTTGGTTGAAAAGCGATCAGTTGAACAAAGCCACAATGAGGATGAATGGGACAAGTCCTTGTGATGATGCTCGTAACTTGAATGACAATAATGACTTCAGCAAATTGCTACAAGATTAGTGGATTGTGCTGACAGATTGCTACTATTAACACTTGACCTAGTGGATCCAGTTAAGGGATGACAAATTAAAAACCTGCATAACTGAAACTTTCATGGAGGAATGTTCTGATGGAATTTTTGGTCTGATGGACCATTATTATGTTAAGAATATGGATGATATGTTCTAAATGAATTGTTATCTGATAATGAGTTCTATATAAGGGATCTTTATCCCATGATTCTGTGGAGAGCTGACCAATCTAAAGAACCCCAGAATCAATTCGATCTAAAGTCGGATTTGAATTGTAAATAAAAGGACTTAACAAGAATTTTTGTATTGATAGGATCATGGATTGAGGTCGTTGTGGTAGGAATGATAACCCCCAACTCGATGAGGAAGAGCTAGATTTGGATGTTCGTAAAACTCTTCATAGATCGCAGCGCCTGGGCCTTTCAAGGGTGAAGGGAAAAACTTGGGCAAGATTGTGGAGAAGTGGATCGAAGCAATGGAAGAGTACTTCAATGTCATCGGGTACAATGAGAAGAGCAAAATGGCTCTTGCAAGGCTAAAGATAGTAGAAACAGCCAGAGTAGCATGGAGAAACCATTGCGAGACAAATCGTGTGGAACGAAACACTTAGACATGGAATGATCTCAAAATTTACCTAAGGAAGAGATTCTGTCCTCCCGACTTTTTGGAAACAAAGATGAACGAATTCTTAGAGCTAACCCAGGGGAGCATAACTATTGAAGTATATCACCAAGAATTTGCTCTCCTCCTCAAATACTTACCACCGCTAGATGAAGAACAGCTGATGGCCAGGTTCATTCAGGGACTGAAAAAACCTTTGAATATCCTAGTGAAGATTGCCAAGCCAGTTTCCATGGCCAAAGCAGTGCAGGTGGCGAAGGATTTCGCCAAGGCCTTTGATGTCAAGGTCCCGCCGAAGGCAGCACCATCACCTTTCAAAAGGTTTTTAACTCCAGAAGGTGATTCCAACCTTCCAACATCTAAGAGATATAAGGGTCAAGCCCAGGATATGGGAAGTTCCAGAATGGAAGAAATGTCCTTTTCCTCCAGAACTCAATCCCTTGGAATTCAACTTCAGAAGTTCCACCCTTGAACAAGGGAGTGAAATGCTATAATTGTCAAGGATTTGGACATCGCAGTATCGATTGCCCAACTCCTTTTGGAACAAGGTTTTCAGGGTGGGAAAATCAGGGATCAAGATTCCAGACTCCAGCTCCTTCCTTCTAGAGTAATCAGGTTTCTTTTCGCCAAAATCAGAGAAATCCCAGAGGTAGACCCTCTAACCAACCGGCAGTTTTAATCCAAAGTAATGCAAGACCTTCGCCTCAAAATAGGGGAAGTCAAAGAGAGATTTTTCCAAATCTGCCATCCACTTCCAAGGCAGTAACGTTGGAAGTGATTGAAGAAGAAGAAGAAGATGAAAGAGATCATACTCCACCTAGAGATGAGGACATCTCGTGTTTTTTTAAGTGGGGTAGGATGTAAGATTCCTCCCTCGAGCTTTTGAGGTGTACAGGGGTAAGAACCTCCATTCTTTTTTACCTTGTTTTGACCTAGAGAGAGAAAATATCTAGAGGAGATAATCCAAAATTGAGATATTTTTGGATATAAAAATCCTCCTAGTATCTAAAATGGTTTTCCTTGAAACAGAAATTCAAAAAGAACTTTCGAATGTGCATTTGGAATTAATTGAAAATAAGTATAAAGGACCTTAGCCTAAGGGTCTAGATTTTCAGAAATTTTTGGATTATGGTTCCATTAAGGTTCCTATGGGCCAATAGGATCAATCCAAGTGTGGGGAGGAGATAAATCCAATTTATAAAAGAAAAATACCCAAAAATGAGTAAATGCCCACTTAAGATGAAGAGTTGACTGAGTACAAGGTTTATTAGTAAAAAACTATGAATATTACTTAAAAAATGAGATATTTTGGGTATAATGATTCAATTTTGACACATTGGAGAAGAGGGCTCTTGAAGGAGGCACCTATTTCACATGTGTGGTGGAGTTTTAAACTCAAAAGTATTGTGATATTTTTATCTCTCCTCTCTCTTGGATCAAACCAAATAAAAAAGGGAGCCAAACTAGGTCCAAATCTTGTCCAAAATCAGCCAAACTGAACCTGAAAAATTCTAGAAACTAGTTGGACTTAGAGGCCTCCCTCACCTATAAATAGATCCTTAGCCCTTTGTAAAAAAATATGAGCTCTATACCATGCCAGTATTATACTGAAATAAAGATATTTTCTATTATCCTCTAAAAATCCTCTAAAAATCCTCTACAAATTGGAGAGATTAGAGTTTCTCTCTCTCTTCAATCTTCCTTGGAGTCTTCATTAACATACCAAACCAATTGATTGGTTGGGGGCCTCTACATTGATTAAAGAATCAAGTAATCTAGGTAATCCCCACCATGACAATGGAAATCCATGTATTCCAATGAAGCAAGAGAAAAATTGGGATGCTAAAATAATGTATATTCTAATTAAAAATTAAAGAAGGATTTTAGTTAAATTTACCTTTTTGCATAGATAGATTTAAATGATGAAAGAGGAATTCTTGCCAAAGGACGTCTCGCATACCAGGCCGGCCGAGGTCTTGACCAGTCTTGGTTCGATTTAAATGGTGAGCTTCCAGTACGGTGGATGAGGGACCAAGGAAGCGGCCTATGAGTGAAGCGCTAGGTGACTTGCAAAGGATCCTAGAGGGTGCTGACCATACGGTGCTCGCGCTCTGGGTCATCAAAGATACCCACACGGAAGATATTGGAACAAGGAGTAAGAGTTGTTTTTTGAAACTGGGTGCCCATGGATTTGGTTGATTGACCTTGTTGCTGGTCCTCAAATGGATGAGTCCATGGCTCTTTTATATGGATCTGTTGGTTGATCTTGTTGATCTTCAATGGAGATTCCATCTTGATTTTATAAGTGAATATATTGTCGGGTACTATGAGCTAGGAATTGTCGAAAAGGCCCCTGAGGGACAAGTGGTGAGCGTTCTGGTTACCAATGATGCCATAGGTACACCGATGAAGGAATGATTGGAAATCAGGATTCAATCGGATATTTTAGAGGATTATGATCAGTGACACTATGGTCTCATAAATGATTGTTTTAAAGATAGCTAAATCTGTGAAAAAGGCAATTTCATATTGGGTGTGTAAGTGGTGTGACTGGCGTTAAATTTGCATAAATATCTGTCTAGGGGGCCTGGGAACTCTTTTCCCAGGTACCCGAGATAAAACCTAACTAAATTCCTAATTGGATCCCATCACTACATTGATTGGGTGGTTGGCAAACCCATGGGACTGTGGATGGGGTTAGGCTGGACTGATAGATCCGTAAAATGAGACTCAATTCTGTTATAGTGCGATAGATGAAGTAAATCTTGAAGAGTAATTGTTCTTTGGAAAAAGAATCAACGGTTGTGCCTCTCTCGATGGGGAAAAAAGCATTGGTTTCTATGATCCAAGTGCAAGTTTCCTTGATCTGACCAAGTGACTCACAGGTTCCGTCGGATCAGTTTGGTCAGTTTGGTCAGTAATGACCCTGACTATGTTAGAGTACAAATATCATGGAGGAATTTCTTGTGCTTTCTTGTAGGGGGAAGTTTTTTCGGGTTCGGTTTTTGAAGAACCAAGGGATTAGTCTCTTGTCTGGATATCCGTGGGCGAGACCCCGAGTGAGGGATCCTGCCCCGTGCAAGAAGTGCTACTTTCATTGCTAGCACCCTCGAATCTGTTGCGTGGAGGGGGTAGGGATCTTTCACAACAACAGGCACCCATCGATCATTGGGGCAATGGGGAAAGGAGATGGAGTGGGGAGCCAAGTATTGTTCTCATTTTTTGCCTCTCTTGTGACATTTACTTCATGTTGATCTCCATGTCCTTGTTGAATTGAAAGCTCGTCATTGCCTTCACCTCGTTCCTGGAACTCTTGCCCCTTACGTGCATCAGAACAGAGGCTATTTTCCCATATACCCAGTTCATCTTCAAGCTCTTCCACATGCCTACTATGTGTTGGTGGTAGGGCTATGCACCTTGCTGCTGAAAATTCAAGGTCCCCCATTTGCCATAATTTTGAGACCATGATTGTCCCCTCCTTACGCTTCCCAATCTGTGAAAATATAGAAAGTGGCACAATAACCAGAAAGTGTAAGGGTTAATTCTAGACATGTAGTGGAATAAGATATACCTTTCTTCTCATCAACTTGAAACTTGACTCTTCCACATTGTCAAAGCCCATAATGCTAAAGTGTTGACGCAGGTCTGCTAGTCTCCAATGCTTGCTTGAAACTTGAAACTTGACTCTTCCACATTGTCAAAGCCCATGATGCTAAAGTGTTGACGCAGGTCTGTTAGGCTCCAATGCTTGCTTGAAACTTGAAACTTGACTCTTCCACATTGTCAAAGCCCATGATGCTAAAGTGTTAACGCAGGTATGCTAGGCTCCAATGCTTGCTGCCACTTGCTCAATCCATCCATTTTGCATCATCAGAGCTACCTCAATAGGCACAATTTCTTCTTTTGAGGCTTGAAGTGGGATCCATGTCCCGTGCTTTTCCATCCATCTTTGGTAGTGCAGACGCATGTACAAAATAGAGCGTGCCTTCAAGAACCTGAAAGACACTGTAGAATCTACTACATTACACTTGTACACATCACTTTGATGTGATTAACCTCCCAACCCTCTCCTAGTAATCCTTGAATGAGGTCAGACCGTACCTCCTTACAAATATACATTGTTTTTGTTTGGTGCATTCGTATGGAATTGAACATGTGCACAAAAACATGTAAAGGAAAAAACCAATTTAGCCCTACTGACCTAGATGCCTTTAAAAACTTGAGTGATGTCTTGATATCACTTACCATCTTAAACTTTAAGCATAAGATGGTCCAAGCATCAGGTTTGGGCCATTCGAGATTGTTAAGAGAGGGGTTGGGGATCTCTTCTAGCTTGCCAAATAAACCTGGTTTTTTATCTATAAAATATGAGTGAGAAAAGAAAAAGATATTGTTCTGTACAAGATGACTTGGGCTTTGAGATACAAACATTGCCTCTTCAATGGATGCATGCATAGCATAGAAAACTCTAGTGAGGCTTTGGAGTGGTTGTTCCTCAACATAATTAGAGGGGAAAATATCTGGAGATAGAGACATAAGAAAATGGAGAATCATAAGAAAATTTAAAACAAAAAATCCAATATTAGCATGTTGTAAAAGCTGTGTTTATATTACACTGACAATTTGAAGGAAACCTTGGTCATTGGCCTTGAATGTACATGTCTCCAAGGGTATACACATGTTGCACTATGGCAACCAGTCCTTCCTTCTCAGTATGCTTGAAGCCTTGTAGCCGCCCCTTCCAATGATGTAGCATATTCCCCAGTTGACGCACTCAATGTGGTCCCTTAGAGCTTGGATGCATGTAGACCCAAGCCCCAACCCTGAATCTTGTTGGAGCCCAAACTCCATTCTCATCTCTTGTGTTATATAGCACAAAATCTTCCACCTTCTCCCTAGGTCTTCTCACATTACTGGAAGAGGCCATGGTGGTAAGAAAACAAAAGAAGGGAAAAGAAAAGTTTGTTTTACAATAGAGGAGTGGGGAGGAGAGAAAGTTCAAGGTTCTTAGTGCATGGAAAGCTTAAAAGAGGGTTAGAGTTTGAGAATAAGCTTCCTGAACCTAGAGTAGACTAAAGAGGGATAGAGTTTCTGTAGCAATGGAGAGGGAGGGAGCTTGAGACAGAGAGAGAGGGAGGGAGCTTGAGAATGAGGGAGGGAGCTTGAGAGGAAGCAGCAATGGAGAGCTTAGAAAAGGAAGAAAGAGGGAGAGGGAGCTTGAGACTGAGGGAGCTTGAGAAGGAGGGAGAGCTTGAGAGGTATACAGTTTCTGCAGCAATGGAGAGCTTAGAAGAGGAAGAAAGAGGTTCAAAATGAGCTTTCCAAACGTAGAGTATGTTGGGGGGAAGTTTGAGAGGGAAAACACACTTTTGGGAGAAAATTAAAATTTTTTAGTTTTTTGGGTTTTTAATCTGCGCGATTCTAGATGGGGGGGACCTCTAAGTTTGGGCCCAGGAGGTAGGGGGACAAGAGTAGTAATTAGGCCCCATTAGCAAACCAAAGCCTAGGCCCCCTAGGGTCAAAGAAGTAAAAAATGTGCACCCAGCCCTCTTCCTATTGGTCCATTCCTAATCAAAAGGTAATCCAAGAGGCCCTCTTTGGGTCTAAAAAATTCCTAATGAAGGAGAAGAAAGTAGAAGATGAGGACCATAACCTGGTCCTAGCCTTGAAGGCCATTGCTTGGAAGGTTGGATAAGGAAGCTAAAAATCTAGCAGAAAGAAATAAGGAGTTACACTAGGAATTGTAGGATGCCACACCCTTCCAAGAGTATGCAGAGATTTTGAGAGAAGCCATGAAGGACAAAGACAAGGCCTGTTGAGATATCGAGCTCGTCTAGTGAGGCGGTGGACACTGATGACCCGCTTGGGGGATAGGCCCCACACTTACACCACTGGCATGGTTGGTGAGATCATGGGTGATCGGCCAGTGGGATAACAGGCTGTGTGACAGCCATTCTAAAGACTGGCATAGTTATAGCGCCAGCTCATTTAGTTGGGTTTACACTATAGAGAACCCGTGTATGTATTGGTTGAGTACCATTCTAAAGACTGGCATAGTTATAGCGCCAACTCATTTAGTTGGGTTTACACTATAGAGAACCCGTGTATGTATTGGTTGAGTACCTTTCATATTATGTGTACTCTTATCTTTGTATATGGTGTGTTGAGTGTTGAGTGAAGAAGAAGAAGATTTCAGCCTCTCACCTTGTGTGTTCTCTATTAGGGTTTTATGAGTGTGTGTGTGCTTGTAAGAGCTCAAACTCTCTTCCTCCCTACATCTTTTCATGGTATCAGAGCCTGGTTTGTGCTGAGGGCTGAGCTGCAAGCAAGGGAACCACAGGAAGCGGTACGAGGGTAAGAGCTTCAACTACTCTTCCCTATTTGTGTTGGTGACTACACCCTTGTCGGGAGCTCTATGGGAGGCACCGGCAATGATCTTTGATTGAGGAGCTTTCTTCGCGGGAGTAAAGCTATAGGGCAACTATTTTGTCCTATCGGCGGATGATATTTTCAAGGGCGAAAATGCATTTCGAGCGCGTCTGGACCTCCGTTTTTCAGAAAGCAGGCGATTTCGAGCACTACGGGTAAGTCATCGATTCTCTGCAGAACTCTGTTTTAAGAACTGCAGGAAGACAGATTGACTGTGCAGACACTGTGGGTGCTGTAAAGAGGTCTACAGTTACCATTGGGTGTATGTATGCACATTGAAGTCACTGGTTGTGACATTTGAGAGTACTACAGTACCGCTACAGGAAATACAGTAGTTTGTGCAGGACAAACCAGAGTGCTGTTTTCTGTAAAATTGTGTGTTTGGCAAGATGTCAAATGATGGGATAACACAGATTGTGGCTGAGAAGCTAGATAAGAATAACTTCCATGCTTGGAGGTTCAGGTTGACGAATTTCCTGATGGGAAAGGGCTATTGGGACTACATATAGAAGGTGAGCATGAAGAGGCACCGGAGATACCAGACATAAATCCTGCTGCTGCTGCAGATGTGAAAGAGTTTAAACACTGGAACCAAGGAGCCAGGAAAGTCATGTATTGGCTCTCCATTAGTATACAAGACACCATGATTGGGCACATTCAGGATGCCAAGTCCCCCAAGGAGGCATGGGACACCTTGGTAAAGCTTTATGAAACAAATACCATGGCACGTAAGATACAATTGAAGAATGAACTTCATACTGTGGAGAAAAAGAGCATGTCTGTGAATGACTATGCGTTGAAGATAAAGGGTATTGTGGAATCCCTTGCATCTATTGGTGTGTCAGTAGATGATGATGATAAAGTGGAGGTCTGTCTACGTGGTCTCGAGCCACAATACAAGGCGTTCAAGACGTCTATTCAGACTCGGGAAAACATTCCCAACTTTACAGATTTGGTGTCTATGCTGATTATAGAGAAGAGGAGCTTGGGTGAAGACCAACAGTCTTCACAAAACAAAAACAGTTTAGAGCAACAGGCCTTCTACACGAGTTCAGGAAGAGGACGAGGTAGAGGAGGCCGTGGACGCGGTCAAGGAGGTGGCCGAATAGGTAATCAGAATTATGGACAGTAGCAGCAACAACAACAGTCCTAGAATCAACAACAACAACAACAACACGCAGGTGGAAGAGGCAAATTCAGAGGCAGGGGGAGTCAAAGAGGCCATGGAAATTGGCAAAGGCAATATAATGATGCACGTGAATGCTATTATTGTGGTAAGCCTGGACATGTGCAGGCAGAATGTTATAAGAAGCAAGCTGACATGCAAAATGGGAAAGTGCAGCAAAACAACTATGCATCCTCCTCAAGCAGAAATAATGAGGATAATGAAAGGTTGTTTGTTATGCAGCATGTTGTGAATGCCATGTCTGAAAATGTTGATGCAGCACAAAAAGATGATGTATGGTATGTGGATTCAGGTGCTTCGAACCACATGACAAGTCATGGGGAGTGGTTCAAGGAGATGAAAAACTCGGAAAGACCAGGTTTTGTGGAAACAGGGGATGACACTGCTCATCCAATTGCCCATGTTGGAGATGTGCCATTGTCTATGCAAGATGGCAAAGTGAAGTACCTTACAGATGTACTTCACGTTCCGAAGAATCTGGTTTCAGTTGGCCAGATGATTGAGAAGGGTTTGCAGGTTTGGTTTAACCCTGATGGTTGTTATGTTGAAGATTTTAAAGACAAGTGCAGGTTGGTTGCAAAAGGCAATAGAGTGGGCAGAATGTTTACATTGAATGTAGACATGCCTGAAATGAGTGCTGCAATGTTTGCAAACGGTTCAGGAATTTTTGCAGACACAAACATTTGGCATAAAAGGATTGGACATGTGAATGTGCAGAGATTGAAGTCTATGCACACTAAAGGAATTGTGACAGGGCTGCCAAAATTTAAAGTGGAAGGTATGCAAAAAATATGTGAAGCATGCCAATTTGGGAAGTAAACAAAGCATGTGTTTCCACGTAACAGATATGTGAGCAGAAATGCACTAGATGTTGTGCATTCAGATGTATGGGGTCCTACGAAGACCATATCTATGGGAGGCTGCAGGTATTATGTGACTTTCATTGATGACCACACAAGGAAAGTGTGGGTATATTTCATGAAGGAGAAGAGTGAGGTGTTCACTCACTTTTAGAATTTCAGAGTTTTGGTTGAAAAGCAAACAGGGAAATATGTAAAGTGCCTAAGGTCAGATGGAGGGAGAGAGTACTTCTCCAATGAGTTCTCTGAAATTTTGAAGAAGAATGGTATTCGGAGACAGTTTACATGCAGATACACTCCGCAGCAAAATGGAGTTGCTAAGCGAAAAAACAGGCACATTGCTGAGATTGCACGAGCATTGATGGAAGAGAAGAATATGCCGCATAGCTATTGGGCTGAGGCTGTTTCTACAACAGTATACATCATGAACAGGACTCCAACTGCAGCCATACATGATGTAACTCCATAGGAGAGGTTTACTGGCAGAAAACTAGATTTGTCTCATCTGAAAGTCTTTGCATGCATTGCATATGTGCATGTGCCAGATGATCTGAGAACTAAGCTGGATCCAAAAGCTAAAAAATGTGTGCTTATTGGATACTCCCTTGATCAAAAGGGATACAGGTGTTATAACCCTGCTACACGTGAGTTGAGGGAGGTAAGCAGGGATGTTGTCTTTAATGAGATGAGCAGCTGGTATGCTGCTGAAAAAGAAGCTATTGGGGCTGATGTGAGTGGAAGTGTGGTTGCACAGAATTCAAGTCAGCAATCACAATCTTTGAGTGGACCAGGAGAGTCCTCATCTAGTGGGTCTGTTGATAGACCATGGAGTGGCAGGCTGCGTCATAATACCAGTCCTGCAAATGTGATTAGTACATCACGTAAAGGAAAAGAGAAAGTGGTTGTGCCCCTTAGTATGCCTGACATTTCTGCAGGGCATTCTCATGTTGATGGAGAGTCTAGTGGCTCAGATTTGAGCCTTGATGAGGAGCTTGGGATCCCAGCTATGAGAACACCTGGTGTAAAGAAGGCTATGGAAGCCATGAATGCAAAGCTGTGAAGATCTGGGAGAGTGAAAAATCCTGTGCAGAGATTTACCTATGATGGTTATGTGGCACATCACTATGCATATATGGCAAAGGTTGTGCAGGTTGTTGAGCCCACATGCATTGATGAGGCTGTTGGAAATGTGTGTTGGGAGAAAGCTATGGATGAGGAGATGGATGCACTATATGGAAATGAGACTTGGGATTTAGTGCAATTGCTTGAAGGCAAGAAAGCCATTGGATGCAAGTGGGTGTACAAAGTAAAACATAACAGTGATGGAAGCATAAACAGGTACAAGGCTAGATTGGTAGCCAAAGGATATGCGCAGACATATGGCATTGATTATGAGGAAACTAGCCCAGTTGCCAAGATGGCAACAGTGAGAGTTGTGATAGCAGTGGGCTGCGTCAAAGCAATGGTCTTTACATCAGATGGATGTAAAGAATGCATTCTTGCATGGGGATTTGCAAGAAGAGGTGTATATGTTGCAGCCACCTCGTTATGAGGATGTGGGTCACCCCGAGTATGTTTGCAAGTTGAAGAAAGCCTTGTATGGCTTAAAACAAGCACCAAGAGCATGGTCTGACAAGATTTCTGAATATCTTGTCACTATTGGCTTTCATGTAGCCAATGCAAATTTCTCGCTGTATGTGAGACATGGTGATAGAGGGGTTATGCTCGTTGTCATCTATGTAGATGACTTGATCATTATGGGGGACCATGATGTAGAGATCTTGGATGTAAAGATCTTGCTTAGACAGAAGTTCGAGGTGAAGGATCTGGGGGAGCTCACATATTTCTTGGGCATTGAGGTGATTAGGTCACCACATGGTATTGGATTATTGCAGAGACAGTATGGCTTGGACATGTTGTCTAAGTATGGTATGACAGGCTATAAGCCTATTTCTGTGCCATTGGATCAGAATGGCAAGTTGAGTGCAGATTCAGGAGAGATCTTGGAGGATCCTACTATGTATAGGTGCATAGTAGGAAGCTTGATCTATATGACGATCACCAGACTAGATTTGAGCTATGCTGTTGGGTTGGTGAGTCAGTTTATGCAGGCTCCATGGAAACCGCATTTGGATGCAGTGAGACGCATACTGAGGTATGTCAGGTCTACTTTGCATTGTGGATTATTCTATGAGACTGGGACAGAGATATGTGTACATGGGTACACAGATGCTGATTGGGCTGGTAGTATCTCAGATAGAAGATCTACCAGTGGATTCATGTTTTCTTTGGGAAGTGCTACTGTGACTTGGAGCAGCAAGAAGCAGCCTGTGGTTGCTCTATCCAGTACAGAGGCCGAGTACAAAGGAGTTGCTATGGCAGCATATGTGAGGTAGCTTGGTTGAGAAAGCTACTTGCAGATTTGGGTCTATCAGTGTGGATAGACAAGTTGTCATTTTCTATGACAACATTAGCAGTATACAGTTGGCCAAGAGCCCAGACTTTCATGCTCGTACGAAGCACATAGAGGTTCACTACCATTTCGTTAGAGAGAAGGTCTTGGCAGGAGACCTTGACCTTGTTTATGTCAGCACAGAGGATCAGGTAGCTGACATCTTCACCAAAGCATTGGGTACAGAGAAGCTCCGCAAATTCAGGACTTTGCTTGGTGTACATGAGATGGAGTTGAGCTCGAGGGGGAGTGTTGAGATATCGAGCTCGTCTAGTGAGGTGGTGGACACTTGACCCGCCTGGGGGATAGGCCCCACACTTACACCACTGGCATGGTTGGTGAGATCATGGGTGATATGCGGCCAGTGGGATAACAGGCTATGTGACAGCCATTCTAGAGACTGGCATAGTTATAGCGCCAGCTCATTTAGTTGGGTTCACACTATAGAGAACCCGTGTATGTATTGGTTGAGTACCTTTCATATTATGTGTACTCTTATCTTTGTATATGGTGTGTTGAGTGTTGAGTGAAGAAGAAGATTTCAGCCTCTCACCTTGTGTGTTCTCTATTAGGGTTTTGTGAGTGTGTGTGTGCTTGTAAGAGCTAAAGCTCTCTTCCTCCCTGTATCTTTTCAAGGCCAAGACACAAATGGATGAATATAAAGAAAATCTTTAGAGGAGCACAAAGTTTGAAATTGACATAACCAATGAACTAAATGTGTTGGAATTAGAGATGCAACACTGTCTGGAGAATGAGGCTCAACTCAGAAGAGAAAGGTATGCAGATTGGATAGAGTACAAGATGGAATTCGAGAAGAAAATAGAGGAGGTGTGTCTAGTGGGGTGGCAGAAAGGGTACGATAGACCCAAAAGACCATACTATAGTGGAAGCTAGAGCTATGTGAATCAAAAGAAGATGCTACCACGCTACATGATGCAGAACTTGTAGCGGTGAAGGCTGATGCTGAATTAGCAATGAACTCGAAGATATTGCTGGCAGTGTGCCAAGGAAAGAGCACGAAGAGCTACTAGTTGAGGTCGAGAAGCTGTAGGATGCTAACCAAGATCTAAATAGAGAAAATGTATACCTAAAGACAAACTAGAAAACAGTTCAACAGCCCCGTGGGCTAGCATAAATAATCCTTTCTTTGAAGCCTCCCATCATGTAATGTTCTCAGAACTATTGAAGGCTAACAAAGAAATACCAACATACTTTCAGAAGAATAAGGTTCATATTGACTAGGAAACCCCTTCCTTCGAACCATCCATGTTCTCAATACTTGTTCTCTCTCAGACTCTGGAGGGAAGGAAGATGCTGCCACCAAGGATGCAACCACCAACCAGTGCGCCGATGTCTGGAAGTGGGGCACTAAAGATCTAGATGCGTAAAAGTCACAAAGCCCACTTCCAGAAAATCCATAAGAATACGAAGAAGTTGCACAATTCAAGTGGAGGCCTATCCCCATGGTAGAAAAGGAAATTCTAAGGCAGACCCCATTCCACAATAGGTGGTAAGAGTTTTTGACCTACATACTTCGGTGCTCAGAAGAGTAGGCAACAAGGCTGAAGACAATGCAGAAGCATGCCATCTACTTAGATAATATATACATTCCAAATTGTACTCCTCCAAAAATGTTCATAAGGTTTAAAGATAAATTTGCCAAGGGAACAGGTTTCGGAGCAGAAGCTCCAACATCGGGCATGCTAGGTGTTGCGCCCAGTGGCTCATTTGGCGATAGAGCACTCAGTTGGACCAATTCCCACATTGTGCGAAGAACCACCTCGGTATTGTACGTGTGAAGGTGGCGGGCTATAACCACCAAAATAGACATTGCCAAGATCAAGAAGACAAAGCTTAAAAGGATGGCTGATCACTATTGCAAGGTAGTAGAAAGGTTGAGATGTTGCAGAGGGTTATAGGTTGCACGTTGCTAATAGCTCAAAGCTAATACTTGAGTAGTGAGAAGAAAAACATGCTCATAGTCCTAAGGAAGTTGTAGTCTCTGTGTCAAGGAGTTGCTCTGTAATGATCCTATAATGATTCTGGACCTAATATAGTAAACAAAGAGCAGTGTTGCCATTCCTTATGTCTATGTGTTACTCTCGGCAATGTCTTGAATAAGAGTGATGTGTCTCTATTTTGATAAACATGTTGTGCATGTGAAAGAGTGTGAGAGTTATGCAGCAGAGTGAGATAATAGTGAGAGTGTGTGGAGTTCTAAAGCGGAGTGGTGTTCTGAGTGTCCCCATGACCACTCTAGAGATGTCTTTGAATCCAAAAAGCTCTAACGAGTGGCTACACGCCTCCCACGGCATTGCTTGACTAGTCTGTTACCTCAAACCATTGTCTTGCCATTCCTCCTAAGAGGGAAATTGGCGCTAAACACTTACATGCAAAGAAGAATGGCAGTGGTGCCATTCCCAAGTCCTCCCACCACCTTAAAGAGAAGAATGGTAGTGGTTCCTCTCTCCCTTACATTCAAGGAAGAATGGTAGTGGTTCCTCTCTCCCTTACATTCAAGGAAGAATGGTAGTGGTACCATTCTCAAGACCTCCCATCACCTTGAAGGGGAGAATGGAACCATTGTCATTCTTCCGTACATTCAAGGAAGAATGGTAGTGGTACCATTCTCAAGAACTCCCATCACCTTGAAGGGGAGAATGGTAGTGGTACCATTCTCAAGAACTCCCATCACCTTGAAGGGGAGAATGGCAGGACTATCATTCTCCCTTACATTCAAGGAAGAATGGCAGTGGTGCCATTCTCAAGGCCTCTCATCACCTTCATGGGGAGAATGGCACCACTGCCATTCTCCTCGATGGCGTTTTGGAGAATGGCAATAGTATTCCCAATTTGAATTTTAATTTTAATCCCCATTCTCCCTCCTTTTGAGTATGAGTATGGCACCAATGTCTACCCATTGAATTTTGAATTTCCCTCCTTGGATTCCAAAACCCTAGTTTTAAAATTTCCCTCATGAATTCAAACATTGCCTGTCCAATATCCCAAACGATTCCCTCCCGGTATTTTCATAATTTTGGGCATGTAAAGGCGAATGCGCATGCACAATTGACACTAGTGAAACTACAATCATAGGTGCACTTCCTTTGTAGATTGTTTTTTTATGTATATGTACATACACATACAAACATAAATAAAGTTCCATAAGATTAGGATTAATTCGTATCCATATAATAATTTTAAACTAGATAACTCTAAACTAAACCAATTAAGTAGTAATCAAAAAACTAATCAAATACTAATTAGATTGTAAATACTAATTAAACACAAACTAGAATCTAAACTAGATAACTCTAAACTAAACCAATTAAGTAGTAATCAAAAAAACTAATCAAATACTAATTAGATTGTAAATACTAATTAAACATAAACTAGAATCTAAACACTAATTAGACTTGAAACTAATTAAAGAATAAAGAGAGAAAGAGAATTGTTTGTGTGTGCATGTGAGAGAGAGAGAGAGAGAGAGAGAGAGAGAGAGAGAGAGAGAGGAGTGTGTGTAGGTGTTCGAGAGAGAGACAAAGGTGTGGAGAGAACATTGTGTGTGTGTGTGTGGGTGTGGGTGTGTGTGGATGTGTATGTGTCTGTGTGAGCGAGAGAGAGAGAGAGAGAGAGAGAGAGAGAGAGAGAGAGAGAGAGAGAGAGAGAGAGAGAGAGAGAGAGGTGCCTTTGTCAGGACATCCCATCATTTTGATTGAAGGGGAGAATGGCATCACTGCCATTCTCAGTGTGTGTAGGTGTTTGAGAGAGAGCGAGAGAGAGAGAGAGGTGTTTGAGAGAGAGCGAGAGAGAGAGAGAGGTGGAGAGAATTGTGTGTGTGAGAGAAATTGAGAGTGGGTCAAACATTCACTTTTCCACATCTAATGGAGACATTTAGATGCTCTTCCAAATCCAAACCAACATCATTTCTTCTTAAAAGGATCCCCAACTTCAAGAGTTTTGTTGATGGTTATCTTAATTATGGGAAGGATATGCTTGTGGGTCATTTCTAAACCATTGCAATTTTGTTTTTTCATGCTTGAATAAAACTTAATGATGAAATACAAAGTGCATCCCAGTTCACCTGCATGGATGCCTAGGGAGGGAGGCATTGAGTTGTGGAAGAAAGATTCTGATGGACGGCCACTTCTTGCAACATGGTTTCCAGACATGCTACCAATGGCTGAATTTGTAAGGGATTAGTTGCAAGTAATGGCATGTATAAAGGACTACATTAGGTTCTAGGAGAAGTGTGCAGATAGAAGGGGTGAGACAACATCATATGAACCCTATATTATACCAGTCATAGATTACTAGAAAAATATGCTAGAGGAACTTGAGCATCCAATTTTATAAGAGACAAGAGTGCTTAGATTTTTGGCCAAAGACACAATTGCCAAATCATGTGGATAACTTTGATAGGCACAATAATGAGTTCATAGGCTATGAGGAATGGAACAATCACTATTGTGGTCCTTTAAGTGGTAAGCCAAGGGAAGAGTTTAGCCTAATGATAGATGTTAAGAAAGGAAACTTTATCTTGGTGAGGCCATCTGATCCAATTTATCCTATATGGCCAATCAAAAATCGAGATAGATGTTAGTGTTGCCCGATCAAAAATCGAGATAGATGCAACATCACCTAATTTCAATAAGGTACTAATCTAATTCAGTATTGGGCACCTTGTTCTAAGAAAAAAGAACTAAGTGATATAGAAGTCTATGAGAATTGTTGGAAGAGCAAGTTTTGAGTAGAGAATAAGAAGGATCCACAAGTTTGGGAATGTGGTGATGCAGTTATATGGTCATGGATGTGAAAAGTCACACATACTAAGAGGATTAAGATTTCATAGAATGTGCATACAAAAGCACAAGAAGGCTTTCTTAGAACTGGAGACTTGCAAATCTCATAACTAATCTTGTAGTGTGTTCTTCCGTTTACATTTCTCAAATTCTACATAATTTCTTGTACATATTTTGAAAAAGGGTATTTCATTGATTTTATTGATGGTGCAGGAAAGCATTGTAAAATTCTGGGAGAACATATATTAAAAGGTGTTTATAAACACCACTCATTTGTGTGATTATCAACTTGTATTAAACTCCATTGTACCCCTAAATGGTGTGAAGAAAACCATCCGTTATTTGATCATTCAATCTCCCAAAGTTGTAGAAATTTTTCCAAATTTAATGAAATTCATCCAATTTCAAATTCCCAAAATGTCTCCATTTGCCCAATTTATCTAATATAAGTTTATCTCCTTTTCTTTTTCCATACCCCATCTTTGGTGGTCATCCCTTTTCTTTTCAATAGTGTTTATAAAAATTCCATAATTGCTTTCATACTATTTTTTAGCTTTGCCTGAATTTAGCTCTTTTTATGATTGTTTGACCTTTTCTAACTACTTCTGTGGGTTTCTTAATTGTGGTGATGGCAAAGCAAGGGAATTAGCATCCCTTTTCTTCCTTCCTTTTGTTTTGGTAGGTGTTCATGTTTCACCTTGTAATTCTTCTAGCTCTTCTTTAGAAAGCATGTTGTTTGTAGCTGATTACTTCTTGTTGCTACTTTTTCTCTGGTAGTATCTCCTTTTTAAAAGTTGTTAGGTCATTTAAATATATGTCCTGATCAACTCATCACCAATTGTTTTTTGTTTCAGCATGTGGATCCACATTTGATCACATAACACTAATCCTAAGTGTGTCTATTTAAGAGAAAGGAGTTTCTTCCTAGTTTTTTCTTGTTTGCACAAATGATTTTTCCATTGTTGCAAAAACTTTTTACTGTGCTTTTGCCAAGTCTATTATCCATTGGCCATTAGAGCAAGGAGTTTCTTCCTGGTTGTTTCCTACTGCGCCCAACTACTTTTTCCATTGCTACAGTGACTTTCTATTGTGCTTCTGCCAAATCAGTTATCACATGATAATTTTTGTTCTTTTCTTCCTCCAGCTCTACTTGTAGTTGTACTAGCTGATCTTTCATTTTCGAATCGTTTGCTAATATTGGCTTGTGTTAGCACCATCATCTGTGGTTGGCTATTGATACATTGGAAGTTGGTGCTAAGGCATGGTGTTGCTCACTTTCATTTTCTTCATGAGGGTTTGGGTCTTTTGGGGTATCAACAACTGGGTTCTGCAACAACAGGTGACAGGTGGAAGGTACATGACTTCATAAGCCTTTAGGTCCTACTACCAGACATCTCTCATGGTATCCTACACCAAATCCTCCCACACTCATGCATCACCTCTATGGGTAGATCCAGTTTTTCCTTTGTTTTCTCATTTTTCTCATGTTGGTGAATAGTTTCATGTCTAAGATTTATCACTTATAGTGTGTTCTTATAAACATCCTTTTCTATGCACCTAATCTGACACTTTGTAACCTCGAGCACTCAATTGGAGTGCACTTAGAGTTTTAGTTGGTCTGTGAGGAATTCTTTGAGCTTCTTGTTGAGTTGTGAACTCTCACTTTTTTTAGTTGTATATTGTCATCTTACAATTCTAATGCTCTGTCTTCAGCTAGCATCTTTGCTTTGGTCAGTTAGAGTGTAGTTGGAGTTTTAGTTGGTCGCATTGGTAGCTATGTGATGCTAGCCTCTGCTTTCTATCTTTTAGTGCAATTTGATCCTCTTTATCATTGAGCTCTGCAATATGCTCACATAAAAACTTTTGTGGGTTACCTAAAGCAAGAATAATGTCCACACCACACATGACCAGCTGGACGCGGTCATAAACACACCACACGATATCTATCTACCATACTGTCACTCTGTCAGCACCCATGTGCTATCCTCCAGCTGTATACGAGCTTGACATTTCAACACTCCCCCTCAAGCTCGACATGTCCATCTCTAGGACTCCCAATCGAGTACGGAAATACTCGAACTTATCCTTACCAAGTGCTTTGGTAAAGATATCTGCAACCTGCTCATCTGTCTGCACATATGTCAAATCAACATGCCCATCTAGCACCTTCTCTCTGATGAAATGATAGTGGACCTCAATATGTTTGGTCCTGGCATGATAAACTGGGTTGCTAGCAAGCTGAATACTACTCATGTTGTCACAATGAATGACAACCCTCATATCACTCTGTAACCTGACATCATCTAGCAGCTTCTTCAACCACATAGCCTCACATGCAGCTATGGCTGCTCCATGATACTCTGCCTCTGTAGTAGATAAAGCAACTGTAGGTTGCTTTTTACTACTCCAACTCACAACTCCACTCCCAAGGCTGAAAACATAGCCACTGGTAGACCTCTTGTCATATGCACTACCGGCCCAATCTGCATCTGTATATCCATAGACATGCATGTCTTTTCCTACCTCATAGAAAAGACCATAATGCGCGGTAGTTTTGACATATCTCAGAATCCGTCTCACAGCATCCAAGTGAGGTTTACGAGGACTCTGCATAAACTGACTCACCAAACCAACTGCATAACTGAGATCTGGCCTCGTAATGGTCATGTAGATAAGGCTACCAACCATTTTCCTGTACATGGTGATATCATCAAGCTCATCACCCAAATCAGCCCTAAGCTTCATGTTTTGCTCTAATGGTGTCAACATTGGTTTGCATGCTGTCATACCATACTTTGCCAGCATGTCAAGTGCATATTGCCTTTGCACCAACCATATACCCTTGCCTGTTCTAATCACCTCAATGCCAAGAAAGAACCTCAAATCACCAAGGTCTTTCATATCAAACTCTTTGCATAAAGAGGCCTTAACCTCATCAATGCCTTTCCCACAATCACCTGTGATAATCAAATCATCAACATAAATGACTATCATCACAATACCATCATGTGTCTTCTTCACATAAAGTGAAGAGTTTGCATTTCCAACCACAAATCCAATACTGACAAGATATCTGCTGATCTTGTCACTCCAAGCACGAGGTGCTTGTTTCAAACCATAGAGTGCTTTCTTTAACCTGCAAACAAAAGTCGGATATTTTGGATGTACATAACCTTCTGGCTGTTCCATGTACACCTCTTCTTGTAGTTCACCATTCAAGAAAGCATTCTTTACATCCATTTGATGTAAATCCCAACCTTTTTGTGCTGCTAATGCAATGATAGACCTCACTGTAGCCATTTTAGCCACTGGGCTGAAAGTTTCATCATAATCAAGACCATAAGTTTGTGCATATCCTTTAGCGACCAGCCTTGCCTTATGTCTCTCTAGGCTGCCATCTGACTTGCACTTTACCTTATACACCCATTTGCATCCAATTGCATTCTTTCCTTTAGGTAACTCAGCCAATTCCCATGTATCATTTTTGTCCAAAGCATCCATCTCTTCATCCATGGCTTTCTGCCATACATGCTCTCCAATAGCCTCTGAATAGCATGTAGGTTCCACATGCTTTACCATAGATGTCATGTATGCATAATGCATAGCAAAATCTCTATATGTCAATCTTTCCACTGGATATCTGACTCTCTGGGATCTCCGCAATGCATGCGGGTCACTCTGTACACCTGTAACTCGAGCATGTGGTGGCACATATCTGTCCTGCCTAACACCAGGTGTGCGTACAACAGGTATCCCGAGCTCCTCATCCAAACTCTCTGAGCTAGAAGACTCATAACCTGTGATCCCAATTCCTTCAACTTTCTTCTTGCCTTTATCCATAGCACTACTGCCAGTGCTAACACTCTCATGTCTCAGACGTCCTGACCACCACGGATGGACACTGCTACTACTCTCAGCTTCTGCTGCTGCTGGCCCAGACATAGTAGTAGAACTAGAACTTTCTTGTGAGGGCAAGTTCACAGGCACATTAGCCTCAAGTGTGTCAATGACTCCCTCATCTTTGGCTTTATTATACCAACTAGCAAGCTCATCGAATACCACATCTCGTGAGATGACTACTTGTCTAGTTTGAGGGTTATAGCATTTGTAAGCCTTTCGATCCTGTGCATATCCAACAAATACACATTTCTCTGCCTTAGGATCCAACTTCCGTCTTCTTTCATCAGGCACATGAACATAAGCTACACATCCAAAGACTTTCAGATGTCCAATATCTGGCCTGTAACCTGTAAGCCGCATCTCAGGCGTGCTTCCATGAATGGCTGCTGTAGGTGATTTGTTCAGGATATACACTGCAGTAGCACATGCTTCTGCCCAATAGTAATCTGGCATGCTCTTTTCATTGAGCATTGCCCTTGCCACTTCACATATGACACGATTCTTTCTCTCAGCCACACCATTCTGCTGAGGTGTATACCTGCATGTCAACTGTCTTCTTATCCCATGCTTCCGCAAGAAATGCTCAAATGCTTTTGAGGTGTATTCACCACCTCCATCTGTTCTCAGGCACTTAATCCAACAGCCATATTGTTTTTCTACAAGAGCCTTGAAATCCATGAATTTTTCCAGCACTTCACTCTTCTCTCTCAAGAAATATATCCATGTCATCCTGCTGAAGTCATCTATAAATGTCACATAGTATAGACTTCCTTTGATAGATGGATTTTGTGCTGGGCCCCATACATCACTGTGCACTATCTCAAGTGGTCTATTACTCATGTTTCCTTCTCTAGGAAACCTCAACCTTGCCTGCTTCCCAAACTGACAGGCTTCACAAACATGCATATGACCATCATATTTGAATCGAGGCAATCCACTGACAATGCCCCTTGTTTGCATGTTCTTTAATCTCTGTATATTGACATGTCCAATCCTCTTGTGCCACATGTCAATGTCCTGCACAATCCCATTGCTCTTTGAAAACATGGCTGAGCTCAATTCTGGTATGCCTGCATCCAATTTGAACAACCTTCCTTCCTTCTTGCCCTTGGCAACCAATCTACAGCCATGCTTAAAATCTTCCACAAAACAGCCTTTCTCATTGAATCTGACTTGTAGTCCCTGCTCAACCATCTGTCCTACTGATGCCAAACTCTTTGTGATGGATGGTACATATAACACTTCTGACATATTTTTCACATTTCCATCATGCATCTTCAAAGGCACACTGCCAACATGTGTTATAAGATGCTGAGTATCATCTCCTGTGACCACATAACCATTTGTATCCAATGGTTGCATCTTCTCAAACCACTCACCATGACATGTCATGTGGTTTGAGGCACCTGAATCCATATACCATGACTCATCTCGAGCATTCTGAGAATCCATTGTCCCCATAACATGCTTCATTGCAAAAAGATGGTTTGAACTCCCATCATTGTTACTGGTAGATGCATAATTTCCATGTTGTGGTCTTCCATTCCTCGCATCATTCTGCTTTTTGTAACAATCTTTTGCCAAATGTCCAAGTTTGCCACAATAGTAACATTCAATCCCATTCAAATTTTGTTGAGGACCTTGCCATCGTCCTCTACCACGAGCACCTGCTCCAAATCTCCCCCTATGGGATTGAAATCCACGTCCTCCACGTGATCCAAATGATGACTGTGAATTCTGAAAATTCTGATTTGATTGTGGTTGAGTAGACCTATCATTCCAACCACGTCCTCCACGGCCTCGAGGGGTAAATCTCCCCCTGCCTCGAAAGCCTCTAGATGAGTAAAAAGCCTGATTCCTTGCATGCTCATCATTGCTTGACGAGGATGCACCACCTGTAACACTCATACCACCAAGGCCAAGCTTCAATTCTTCCACAATGAGCAAGGACACAAGCTCATTAAAGTCTGGCATTCCTCCCAACCTTACTGAGATGGAAGTGTCAAAAGATTTGTATTCTTTGCCTAAACCACGCAATGTGAGAGCAACCAAATCATCATCATCCATCGGGGCATGGATCGATGACAAGGAGTCAGCATAACCCTTGATTTCCTGAACATACTCATGTATGCTCCTATTCCTTCGTGTGACACTGTGAATCTGTTGCTTCAGTTGTATCTTCCTTGCACCAGTGTGTCTGTCTCATACATACGGCACAATATACCCCATGCTTCTTTCGGTGTATCTGCATCTTGGATGTGAATAAGCAAGGCATCTGTTACACATATTGAAAAATAATGCAACACCTTCGAAGACCGCTCTACCCATTGCTTGTGAGCCAGTAACTGAGCATTATTTGGTTGAGGAGGTAAGTATGGCTCCGGATCTTCCTCCGAGACAAGACTCCATAAACCTTTGCCTTTCAAAAAACTCTTCATTCGAAACTTCCACACTTGAAAGTTAGTGCGATCAAGCTTCTCGCCAACAATCTGTATCGGACCATCTCCCATTGTTGCAAAAAAAATAGAGTAGATGTACCCTTTCGATTACAATGTACGAAGTACCTGTAATGCTCCAAATCTCTCCAAATCACATCAAATGCTTGCAAATTGTGTGCATTAACATCCCACAATGATTCACCAACAATGTACACTCGATCAAAGTTGAAATCAAATGAAACTCCTTCACAAAAAAATTTCTGGTTTTTTTCTCGCCAGTAAATTCTCGCCAGTAATAACCAGTCAAGATTATGCTCTAAATCCTTCAAATCTTGTCCAAATTCAATGATTCAACTTGCATTAGCTTCCCAACACATTGCTCCAACATATCCTAGAAGGGTTTGATCCAATTCTTCAAGGGGAATGAGAACCACCAATTTTTGTAACCTCTGGTTTGAATTTTTCTGCACCTGTCAGGTACCACCTCTCACTAAAATTGCTCTATCTCCTTCAAATCTTCTCCAAATCCAAAACTTTTTGATTCAAAAGTTTAGCAACTCATAGGACTTTACTTGTACCAAAGGAATTAGGCCAATTTGATATAGGCAAAGATTAATGCCTTGATTAAAAATGCTCTGTTTCTGGACAGAATTTCTACAAACCTGCACACCTCTGATAAATCACTTCAATGAGCTCCAAATACATGAAATGAGCTGCAACCAAGCATCACAAGGCCTTAGCAATGTCTTTGCTAAACTCTCCAAGCTTTAAAGCATTCAATTTGGTGTCCAAATGAGTGAATTAGACCAAATTCATTGCAAACTTTTCAAGAAACTCTTCCAAAAAACGCCGCCTTCTCTTGGAGCTCTAGGAGAGAGGGGTAATCACTAATGAGTGGATAGGTCTCTTAGCAATGACCTAATCTATCATGGGTATGAAGGGTTTGACTCAATTTTGAGTAGAATTGCCACAATTGATCCTCCACCGGGCATATGTTCTCTGTTTTTGTAGAGTCCAAAAAACCAGAATTTTTTCCTTCACAAATTGCCTGTAATGCATCAATTTTCATGCAATGGTTTGCTCCAGTGTTGCTAATACATGTGCCCTTTCACAATACATGAGAACCTCTGTGTTTCCTTTGTATTTGCACCAATACTTTTGACAAAATACATTCCTTCACAAGCTTTCCATGAAAGCTTCAAAACCAGAAATTTTCTGCTTGCTTTATGCACTTCAATCTTCACTGAACTTGCTCTTTGATACCTGCAATCCGCAGAGGGGGTCTTGCTACACTCACCAATGGTCCTTAGCTCTCAGATTTGATGCCGATGTGTGCTCCACAGCTTCTCCTTTGCTCCAAGCTCCAATGGCTTCCTTCACAGCTTTTTCTTCTTCTTCCCTCTTCTCTCACTCACTCTCACAACACAGCTAATGAGCTCTTGGCTCTGATACCATGATAAAAAACAGGAGCAGGATGTAACACACACAAGAGAAGCAAACCCTAATCCATATCCATCAACCATAAAGAAGGAGAGAAGCCATAGTCACCATCTCTCTCACACACACAAAGGGGAACACAACATAGTGTTATGTCCACACTACAAAGTAAACCTAATGTAATGTCCACACCACACATGACCAGCTGGACGCGGTCATAAACACACCACACGATATCTATCTACCATACTGTCACTCTGTCAGCACCCATGTGCTATCCTCCAGCTGTATACGAGCTTGACATTTCAACAGGAGCATTGAGAGAGGACAACATCAGGTTTTATCAACAGGAATCTCTATGACCTATTGTGCTACTTCTGTTAATGCTTGTTTGTTGGTTTCAGGCATACTGATTGATTTTGCTACTATCTACTCTTCTTTTCTTTATTTCACATGCTCTTTGAGCTTTTGTGGGCTTATTTTCCAAAATCAGTCAGTCGCATGCTTTGTTTGCTCAGTATTGTTTCCATCTATTAGTCAGCATGCTTTGCTGATTATTGTTACCATCCATTAATATTTAGCAAGCCATGCCTATAAGGTGTACCATCTTTCCTTGTTTGGTGATCTATTTGACATTATAGTTGTGTTTGTGTGAGGGTCTTCTTTCTCATTTTCTTTAGCACATATTCTATTGACATTATCTGCACATATTCTCATTTTCTTCAGCACAATTTTACTGACATTGTTTGCACATGCTATCTACACATGTAGGGTGCACAATCATGGGCTATGAACATCCATAGCTCCTACGGTTATGATTTGGTGATCAATGTGGTAAAACATGTGGTCTTAAAAAATTTACTGATTCTTAACAAATTTAGAATCTTGTTTGGTCAAATGTCGCCAAGGATAGCTATCTTTGAAAAGGATCTTATGGAACTTCTCTTATATTGTGCTTAGCCATAGAAAGCTTTGTATACATAGCTTTGACTTTGTCTAGATCCATGTGAATACCATATCTCAAAATCACATGACCCAACTAAATAATCTTATCCTTTTTTACAAAGAAACAATAGGACATCTTCATATTAAAGCTTGTGGTCCTATACATGAATCTCACAATCACTCTCATTTTCTGAATATACAAAAATGTCATCCAAAAATATAGGAATGAAATCCTCTAGATATTCATGATAAATATTATTTGTGAGACACATGAAAATTTCACAGGCATTGGACAAACGGAAAGGTAACTCATAATGGTCATAGTGTGTCCTCAAGGCAGTCTTCAATATATCTTCTTCTTTAATTCAAATTTGATGAAACATCACATCATTTTTCATCACATCACATTCCTTCGCATACACATCCACATCACATTCTTTTACATTCATTCTTTCACATACATCCACTCACATCCCATATCATTCATTTACATCTTGATTCACATGACATCACATCTATTCACCTCAAACCTCTTCACCCCTATTCACATCACATCCATCCATTCATGCATATTTATCTGATTCACATCACACATCTCATCACATTTATTCACCACACATCTCATCACATCTATTCACACATCTCATCACATCTATTCACCTCACATCCATCCATCCATTCATGCACATCTATCTGATTCACATCACACATCTCATCACATCTATTCACCTCACATCTCATCACCTCTATTCTCATCACATCTATCCATCCCTTCATTCACATCTATCTGATTCACATCACACATCTCATCACATCTATTTACCTCACATCTCATCACCTCTATTCACATCACATCTATCCATCTCATCACCTCTATTCACATCACATCTATCCATCCCTTCATTCACATCTATCTGATTCACATCACACATCTCATCACATCTATTTACCTCGCATCTCATCACCTTTATTCACATCACATCTATTCATCCCTTCATTCACATCCATGTGATTCACATCACACATCTCATCACTTCTATTAACCTCACATCTCTTCTTCTTCCTGAATTATCTTTCTTGAAAAGGGAGTGATATTTCAATTACTAATTTATTGAATTTCATTCATTGAATATTCACTTAACTGATTTCTCACGAATTTAGATGAGGAATAAATTAATCATTTATCTGAATAGATTTCTTGAATTTTCTCTTTACAAACCTAGTGAATATGAACGATAGAATTTTCCATCTCAAAGTATTTACTTATTCATTTATCAAATATTCATGAAAATTAAACATAAAATTAAAGAGACTCTAATTTTGATATAAAAATTCTTTATGCATCTATTTATGCATAAAATCAATTTAATAGGAATAACACTTTTAAAATAAAAAGATTTCCAATATATGCATCTTTCTATGCATAGAAATTGGATTTAATGAAAATAACACTTTTATAATTACAAAAATTTCCAATATGCATCTTTCTATGCATAGAAATTGAATGTAATGAAAATAACACTTTTATAATAAAAAATTTCCAATATGCATCTTTCTATGCATAGAAATTGAATCTAATGAAAATAACACTTTTATAATAAAAAAATCTCCAATATGCATCTTTATATGCATAGAAATTGAATCTAATGAAAATAACACTTTTATAATAAAAAAATCTCCAATATGCATCTTTCTATGCATAGAAATTGAATCTAATGAAAATAACACTTTTACAATAAAAAATATCCAATATGCATATTTCTATGCATAGAAATTGAATCTAATGAAAATAACACTTTTATAATAAAAGAAAATCCTTTTATACATCTATTTATGCATAAATTAAGAATAACACTTTTAAAATAAAAAGAATTTCTTTTAGAATGCATAAACGGTGGGGATTATTCTTTTTGAATAACATAAAGATAGAACTTCTTTCCACAAAATTTCAAAAAATTTTGCCATAACCTCTTTTGTATGGCTGACCATTTCTCAATTTTTACATTCTAAATTTACTTTAAAATTTATCCCAAGATGAAATAAAGCACTCTAATCTAATCAATTTTTCACTTCTAAAGAGTAATCACTAGGAAAAGTTCAACTCAATTTATTTGTTACTCATTTTAGGATAAAGAAAGGCTGAAATTCTTAATGAAGAGAAGGGGGAAGCCTTTTCATCAAGGCTTATAATCCATAATCACATTAAAAAGCAAAGAATTCAGAAAACGATAGATTAGAATTATAAAAAAGTAGAATTAATAACTTACATGGAGTTTTGTGAGCTTTCCCTTGAGGGTTGTACTCTTGTTTGGATCAAGAGTGGCCACCAATTCTTTGTAGAGGAATTAGTCAAAAACAAGTGAATTATCAAGTGAATTCAATGTTTTCGGCTCTAGGAGGAGTAGAGTAACAGTGCATAAACACTATTAAGCTTTTACAAAGGGGGAGGCTTCTATTTATAGGAAGAAGTGAGCCTCAAACCAAGCAAACTGATTCTAGAATTTTTTAGATCAGTTTGGTCATTTTTTGACTATTTCTGGGTCAGTTTAGCTTACTTTTTGAAACTAGACTTGAATAAGGAGAGAGGAGAGATGAAATATCTCAGTTTATTGATTTAAAATGGAAAGTAATGATGAGAAAAAAGGCACCTCCTTCATGAGGGGGAATCTCCATTTTGAGGTGTCAAAAATTAGATTTTTAACTATTTTCCTTGGTCCTTAGTCCACTCTTCATCTTATGTGAATATTTACTCATTTTTGGGGGGTTTTTCTTTATTTCTTTAATTTATCTCCTCCCTACATTTGGATTAATCTAACTGGTCCCTCAGAACCTTAATCCAAAATTTTCAAAAAATCTGGACCCTTAGGCTAAGGCCTTTGAGCAGATAATAATTTATTTCTAATGCACCTTAGGAAATTCTTTTTAAACTTTTGTTTCGGGGGAATTTAGTTTAGTAAGAAAGGATATTTTTCCATCCAAATATATCTAAAAACTAAGTTACCTCTCTCTAGAACATTTTCTCTCTTTAAGCCAAAACAGGTAGTAGAAACAAGATCTTTTATTATTCTGAAAAGGGGATTGATTACATGGGAAGAAACTGGGGAGGCTGGGGAGGAATCTTACATTCTCTCCCACTTGAAAAATGTGAGATGTCCTCATCTCGCAGGTGGAATATGATCTCTTTCATCATCATCTTCTTCTTCAATTACTTCCAGCATTACTGCCTTGGAAGTGGACGGCTGATTTGAAAATATATCTCTTTGCCTTTCCCTATTCTGAGACAGAGGTCTTGCATTACTTTAGATTAAGACTCCGGTTTGGTTAGAGGGTCTACCTGTGGGATTTTCTTGATTTTGGCAGAAAGAAACGTAATTACTCTTTTGGAAGGAAGGAGCTGGAGTCTAGAATCTTGATCCTTGATTTCCCTTCCCCGAAAACCTTGATCCAAAAGGTAATGAGCAATCCATACTATGATGTCCAAATCCAGTTATAGTGTTTCACTTCCTTGTTCAAGGGTGGAACTTTTGAATTCCAGGGGATTGAGTTTCGAGAAAAGGACATTTCTTCCATTCTGGAACTTTCCATATCTTGGGCTTGACCCTGATATCTTTTAGGCGGTAGAAGGTTGGAATCACCTTCTGGAATTAAAAACCTTTTGAAAGGTGATGGTGCTGGCTTTGGCAGGACTTTAACATCAAAGGCCTTGATGAAATCCTTCACCATCCGCACTGCTTTAGCCATGGAAACTAGCTTGGCATTCTTCACCAGGATAATCAAAGGTTCGTTCAGTCCCCAAATGAACCTAGACATCAGCTGTTCTTTATCCAGTGGTGGCAAGAATTTGAGGAGGAGAGCGAATGCAATGTGATATAATTCAATAGTTATGCTCCCCTGGGTTAACTCTAAGAATTCGTTCATCTTTGTTTCCAAAAAGCCGGGAGGACAGAACCTCATCCTTAGGTATTTTTTGAGATCGTTCCATGTCTGGGTATTCCGATCTAGACGGTTTGTCTCGCAGTGGTTTCTACATGCCACTTTGGCTTTTTCTACTATCTTCAGTCTTGCAAGAGCCATTTTTCTCTTCTCATTGTACCCAGTGACATCGAAGTACTCTTCCATTGCTTCGATCCACTTTTCCACAGCCTCACCCAAGTTTTCCCCTTCACCCTTGAAAGGTCTAGGCTGCGATTTATGAAGAGTTTTACGAACATCCAAGTCAAGCTCTTCCTTGTCGAGTTGGGGGTTATCATTTCTACCACCATGACCTCGATCCATGCTCCTATCACAATACGAAAATTCTTATTTAGTCCCTTATTTATGATTCAGATCCGATGTTAGATTCAACTGATTCTCAAGTTCTTTAGATTGGTCAATTTCCCACAGAATCATGGGATAAAGATATTCATATAGAACTCATTATCGGATAACAATTCATTCATATCTTTAATACAATAATGGTCCATTAGACCAAAATTTCCATCTAAACAGTCCTCCATGGGGATTTCAATTATACAGATTTTTAATTTGTCATCCCTTAGCTTGATCCACTGGGTCAAGTGTTAACAGTAGCAATTTCTCAGCACAATCCACTAATCTCATAGTGATTTGCTGAAGTCATTATCATCATTCTAGTTATGAACATCATCACAAGGACTCGTCCCATTCATTCTCATTGAGGTTTTGTTCAACTTATTACATTTCAACCAAAATTCAGGAATCATCATTTTTCAATCAGAATCCAAATCAACTCATCAGTTCTCAACCAGAATTTTAAAATCATATCAACCACATTCGAATTCATCATCTGGATAGCATTTTTGCTTATAATTTAAAGATCTTAGATTTACTCGTATATACTGTAAGTCAAGAGCTGTAGTTATACCCTCGGTATATACGGGTAGTCATGATCCTTGGAATTATAAGGTAAATACCATCATGTCTAGGCCTCAAGCAAGTCAGGGATTCCATATAAGTGCAGTACTTCCATCTGAAGACACAACTACCAATTTATGAGTTTCAGTCTAAATAACAATTTGTATGAATTTATCACATAATTTGAATCTTTTACTGCTACTTCATCAATTTTTGACATTTTTGGCTTCTCAGTTGATCCACTATAGCCAAATTTGCGCTGATACCAGATGTAAGGTCCCTGTCCCCACCGCACAATGAATTTAGGGTCGCTAGCAGCGAAAGTAGTAGTCTAGCGGCAGAAGTAACACTTCTTGTGTGGCGGGCCAGGGTCCCTCACTCGGGGCCTCGCCCACGGATATCCGAACAAGAGACTAATCCATCGGTTCTTTCAAATCCAGACCCGAAAAAACTTCCCATTGCCCAGAAAGCACGGGCGATTCCTCTAAGATAATTTTTTTCTAACGTAGTAAAAAAGTCTTAACTAACTGAACTGATCTGATCAAACCCGTAAGTCCCATAGTTAGATCAAGGAAAGATTGCGCTTGGATCATAGAGACCAATGTTTTTTTCCTCATTGAGAGGGCACAGCCGTTTATTATTTTCCATAGAACAATTTTTTTCTGGGATTTACTTCATCTATCGTACCATAACATAATTAAGTCTCAATTTAGGGATCCATCAGTCCAGCCTAACCCCATCCAGTCCCATGGGTTAAGCCAACCGCCCAACCACTGTAGTGATGGGATCCAATTAGGAATTTAGTTAGGTTTTGTCCCGGGTACCAAGGAAAAGAGTTCCCAAGCCCCCTAGCCGGATATTCATGCAAACTTAAAACTAGTCACACCACTTACACACCCAATATGAAATTGCCTTTTTCACAGATTCAGTTGTCTTTAAAATAATCATTTAATGAAATGATAGTCACTACTCATAATCCTCCAAAAAATTTTCAATTGAATTCTAATTTTCAATCATTCCTTCCTCAGTGTACCTATGCCATCATTGGCAACCAGAACGCTCACCACCTGTCCACTCAGGGGTCTTTTCGATGGTTCCTAGCTCATAGTACTCGGCAATATTCACATATCAAAATGGAATCCTCGTTGAAGATCATCAAGATCAACCAACAGATCCATATAAAAGAACCATGGACTCATCCGTTTGAGGACCAGCAAGGTCAATCAACCAGATCCATGCCCGAATTCAGAAACAACTCTTACTCCTTGTTCTAATATCTTCCACGATGCACATGTGGGTACCTTCAAACGACCCAGAGCCCAAGCACCGTATGGTCAGCACCCTCTAGGATCCTTCGCAGGTCACCTAGCGCTTCACTCATAGGCCGCTTCTTGGGTTACTCATCCACCATACTGGAAGCTCACCATTTTTATCAAACTGAGGCTGGTCAAAAACCTCGGCCAACGTTGCTACATGAGATGTCCTCCATTGACTCTCCGTCAGCTGTTACAACTTTATCAGATTAGGTCTCCACGACCTCATTCACAAGACGGTCAAAATGCTTCCCTAGCATTCCTGACATAAAATAGTCTTAAAAAAAAACAGGTCATAAATACAGTTTCTATAGCGAACTCTTGTCTTTCCACATTGTTCCATATCATTCCTCATTTATTTCGTTTGTATTCCCTTTCTCATCACATCACAATTCACATGACACCATATTAATTCTCGTCTGTCACATTCAATTACATCACATCCATTTACACCCATCACATCTCATTCATTCATATCCATCACATTCGTTCATTCATACCACCACATACATTCTCATAACCATCCCATCACATACATTCTATCCACATTATATCACATCACTTCTTTCCACACCATATCTCATTCATACACATCCATCCAATCATTCACCTGTACGAGTACCCACATCTATTTATACATTCATATCTATAACTTCACATCCACATATATTCATGTCACATCACATCATTTTTCATCACATCACATTCCTTTGCATACACATCCACATCACATTCACATCCATTCTTTCACATACATCCACTCACATCTTATATCATTCATTTACATCCTGATTCACATGACATCACATCTCATCACATCTATTCTCACATCTATTCAACTCACATCTCTTCACCCCTATTCACATCACATCTATCCATTCATGCACATCTATCCATCCATTCATGCACATCTATCTGATTCACATCACACATCTCATCACATCTATTCACCTCACATCTCATCACCTCTATTCTCATCACATCTATCCATCCCTTCATTCACATCTATCTGATTCACATCACACATCTCATCACATCTTTCCATCCCTTCATTCACATCTATTTGATTCACATCACACATCTATTTACCTCACATCTCATCACCTCTATTCACATCACATCTATCCATCCCTTTATTCACATCTATCTAATTCACATCACACATCTCATCACATCTATTTACCTCACATCTCATCACGTCTATTCACATCACATCTATTCATCCCTTCATTCACATCCATCTAATTCACATCACACATCTCATCACTTCTATTTACCTCACATCTCTTTTTCTTCCTGAATTATCTTTCTCGAAAAGGGGGGGTGATATTTCAATTACTAATTTACTGAATTTCATTCATTAAATATTCCCTTAATTGATTTCTAAATTAATCACACAAATTTCGATGAGGAATAAATTCATCATTTATCTGAATATTTCGACTTCGATATATTTCCTGATTTTTTTTTTACAAACCTAGTGAACATGAACGATAGAATTTTCCCTCTCAGAGTATTTACTTATTCATTTATCAAATATTCATGGAAATTAAACATAGAATTAAAGAGAATCTAATTTTGATATAAAAATTCTTTATGCATCTATTTATGCATAAAATCAATTTAATAGAAATAACACTCTTAAAATAAAAAGATTTCCAATATGCATCTTTCTATGCATAGAAATTGAATCTAATGAAAATAACACTTTTATAACAAAAAAAAAATTCAATATGCATCTTTATGTGCATAGAAATTGAATGTAATGAAAATAACACTTTTATAATAAAAAAATTTCCAATATGCATCTTTCTATGCATAGAAATTGAATCTGATGAAAATAACACTTTTATAATAAAAAAATCTCCAATAAGCATCTTTCTATGCATAGAAATTGAATCTGATGAAAATAACACTTTTATAATAAAAAAATAACCAATATGCATCTTTCTATGCATAGAAATTGAATCTAATGAAAATAACACTTTTATAATAAAAGAAAATCCTTTTATACATCTATTTATGCATAAAATAAGAATAACACTTTTAAAATAAAAAGAATTTCTTTTAGAATGCACAAATGGTGGGGATTATTCTTTTTGAATAACATAAAGATAGAACTTATTTCCACAAAATTTAAGAAAATTTTACCATAACCTCCTTTGTATGGCTGACCATTTCTCAATTTTAATACATTCTAAATTTACTTTAAAATTTATCCCAAGATGAAATAAAGCACTCTAATCTAATCAATTTTTCACTTCTACAGTTTAATCAATAGGAAAAGTTTAACTCAATTTCTTTGTTACTCATTTTAGGATAAAAAAAGGCTGAAATTCTTAATGAAGAGAAGGGGGAAGCCTTTTCATCAAGGCTTATAATCCGTAATCACATTAAAAAGCAAAGAATTCAGAAAACCATAGATTAAAATTATAAAAAAGTAAAATTAATAACTTACATGGAGTTTTGTGAGCTTTCCTTTGGCTTGAGGGATTGAGGGTTCTACTCTTGTTTGGATCAAGAGTGTTCACCAATTCTTTGTAGAGGAATTAGTTAAAAACAAGTGAATTATCAAATGAATTCAATGTTTTTGGCTTTGGGGGGAGGAGTAGAGTAATAGTGCATAAACACTATTAAGCTTTTACAAAGCGGGAGGCTTCTATCTATAGGAAAAAGTGAGCCTCAAACCAAGCAAACTGATTCTAGAATTTTCCAGATCAGTTTGATCAATTTTCGACTATTTTTGGGTCAGTTTAGCTTACTTTTTGGAACTAGACTTGAATAAGGAGAGAGGAGAGATGAAATATCTCATTTTATTGATTTAAAATGGAAAGCAATGATGAGAAAAGAGGCAGTGTCTCCTTCATAAGGGGGAATCCCCATTTTGAGGTGTCAAAAATCAGATTTTTAACTATTTTCCTTTGTCCTTAGTCCACTCTTCATCTTATGTGAGTATTTACTCATTTTTGGGGGGTTTTTCTTTATTTCTTCAATTTATCTCCTCCCTACATTTGGATTAATCTAATTGGTTCCTGAGAACCTTAATCCAAAATTTTCAGAAAATCTGTACCCTTAGGCTAAGGCCTTTGAGCAGATTATAATTTATTTCTAATGCACCTTAGAAAATTCTTTTTAAACTTCTCTTTCAGGGGAATTTAGTTTAATAGGAAAGGATATTTTTCCATCCAAAGATATCTAAAAATTGAGTTACCTCTCTCTAGAATATTTTCTCTCTCTAAGCCAGGTAGAAACAAGATCTTTTATTATTCTAAAAAGGGGATTGATTACAGGGGAAGAAACTGGACATCTTGAGGGGCTAGGGAGGAATCTTTTAGAGTGGCTGGAGCACAACGGTGATGATAGCGGGGTCGGAGCAGTCAGAGATGATGGTGGCAGCTCTTGGTGGAGTGTGGAGGACATGGCTTCCCGTTCATAGGAATGATTTGTGGAGGACATGGAGGAGCCGTTAGCCAGCAATCCTCGGGAAAGAAAACTAGAGAAAGTGTTCAGGGATAGGGCATGGGGATAAGATGGAACAGATGCAGAGATCTTCATGAGAGTTAGAGTGGATTCAGAGATTGGGTAGGGTTTTTAGTGAAAAGGTTGGCAAGATGGGAAGGATGATAGGTTTGGGACTCTGGGAATAGATAATGGGATGATGAGGGTAATCCAAGAATAGAGATTGGAATCCCATCATCAAGTTTAGCAGAGAGGGATGTCATATGTAAGACGTGCACGGATGACCCCATGACTAATTCTAAAGGGCAACAAGATAAAAAAAACTAGCTTAAAACCAAATTAGGAGCATATGTTGCTGCTCTGGGTAGGGAATGACTAGTGGAGGACATGGAAGACCCGTCGGCCAATGCATGAGTGAGTAGAAGGCAAATCAGTTGGCAATTTAATGTGTGCTTGTCCAGCGCCTGGCCTATATAAGGCAAGGAAACTCATCATTTTTATCATTCAATCCAACCTTGGATTGGGTCCTAGATCTAGGGATAAATTAGGTTTTACACCTTTTCATGAAGGTAGTCTATGGCTGTAAGATTGTAATACCTTTTTTTACATTATAAATATACTGATACTGAACTATCTCTCTCTCTCTCTCTCTTCTCTCTCTTCTATATGCGTTTTGCATAAACATGTTCCAAGATAGTGTTTAGGGTTGAAAGAAGACTCTCAGTGATGCTGCAGATATGTGGGGCTCTTGTATGGCTGTTGACAGCTTTTCCTTAAGTCCTCCTTGTTGCCATTTGGGTCCTTACAACCTTCAAAGGCTGTGACCAATTTTGTACATGTTAAACATTGAGGCCCATGCTCTTTCCATGCTTCTACATGATGTCTATGGTTACAGATGCTTCCTCTACATGCTGATGAGAACTAACCAAGAGCACTTCATGGAATAGGAGATATTTGGTTGTGTGTTGGAAAAATAAAGAAATGAGACAACTATCTGCCCCCAATACTCTGTGGCATCAACCAAGGGTGTATCATCCTCCTTGAATAGTTTGGCATTAAATGGGTTTATGATGGGACAAGAGAAGTGTATAATCAGATAAACCATAAAGGGAAAGAAGCTTCTATAGGTACTTCTCTTGAGAAATGAAAATACAATCATCTCACTATACCAAACCTCCATAGCAAGAAAATAATGAAGAAGGCCAAGATTAGTCTTCTCAAATGCGTGTGAAAGCTTTATCTAAACCTGTGTGACCAACTCAGTCTCCGACGAGCTTTTAAGGAATGAGGTCATCAACATATAAAACAATGATACAAATATCCCCAGCTCAGAAAGAAGCACATATAGGGCCATCATTGAGGAGGGGAAAGCATAGGGAAAGAAGGTATATTGCTACTTTGTGGGCTTTTGCAAAGCATTTGACACTGTGCCACATGCTCGCCTACTTAGGAGATTACAGGATATGGGAGTGCCATCTGAAATGATTTGGGACATCATAGCACTCTATGAGGCCATCTTTGGATGTGGGCCCCTGGTGGGATGTCATACGAGATAACTAGTATGATTGGGGTGAAGCAGGGCTGTCCACTTTCCCCAACTTTATTTCGGCTATACATTGATGAGATCTTTGACTTCATTGAGATAGATCCAAGGGCTATGGAGCGAGCCTAGGTGACATATTCATCCCATTTCTATTATATGCAGATGACATTGTATTTATTTCCGACTCACTAGAGGGGTTATAGAGACACCTAGATTCTTTACAAGAGTTCTGCACAAAGAGAGATCTGACAATTAACCTCGACAAGACCAATGGTCTTCCACAGCTCTGCAACCCATCTTTGGGAGATCGTAGCTTTACATATAGATGAGATCTAGTGGAGATTATTAGTTCATATACATACCTTGGTGTGGTATTCAGTGGTCCTGAATACGCTATGACACCAACACAACATAGGCTTACCTCACATAAAGATATGCAACTCTAGTGCTCCTTGAGCAAAAGTCCTTCTAGGCACACTTCTTGGAGCTAAGGACAAGGGCTTGGCTCTTCGACACAATAGTCACCCCAACATTGATATATGGTGCACCCTTTTGGGGTCTAAAACTTTTCAAGGAGATGTTGTAGAAGATTGAGAGACCCCAGGTCATGATGTTCTCATGCACGATCGGAGGTAAACCATTTGTACCACATACTATCATTAGGGTAGAGTTTCTAGAACCACCAGTGATGGTGGAGTCTCTCTTTTAGACAGTCACATACATCAATTGAGTAGAGGAGGTGAGCCCACATAGATACCCTAGATTAGCCATGGAGTCCTCATGGGCGGCTGGCATAGTAGGGAGATCAGTCTTGGTTTTCTAGTGTCTTTTAGTGGTTCACATTACATGGTCTATAGATGCATGAGCTTCAAACTCTGGAATATGATCTTACATTCCTATTTTTGCAAAACACACATGAGGAGATAAACTGGGCCACCTAGCTAGACCTCTTCAAACAACACATACAAGATACTTAAATCACACTAGTAGAGGAGTTGGGCACTAAGATGGCCTTCTAAAGAGATCACTTTCTTAGGCTCACTGAGGATGATTTCATCCATAGACCCACCTACATGGATGTCCACATGTCACATGCCATGAGGATTGCTATGGAGGTGCACAGACATAAGGAGCTTCTTGTCAGAGATCCTCTCCCCCTATATGCCACCTCGTCAAGCCATGATCATAACCTTTTTGATACCCATATCCCCCACGATGAAGGAATCCCTCTAGGAGATAAAGCCGTATTAGAGACATATTGCATAGCGGCACCATGTCTTCTGCTCTAAGCCATTGGATCCGACGGACCTAGGAGGTCTCATCTCAGTGGCCATAGATTGCCCCATGGTTAACATTCTACATGGTCCATTGCTTACTAGAGGGAGTACACCAAGGTGATCACACATCATTGGAATCAAATGTTCTACTTCTTAGTCTAGATTTTTATTTTAGCTCTTCTCTTTGTATTTTTGATGACCACAACAACATGGATATTATTCTAACAATTTGGTCTCATAGGCCAATTTGGCCTTTTGAAGACATTAATATAACTTTCTTTCTTTCTCACTCACATACACACACACACATCACCTCTCTCTCTCTCTCTCTCTCACACACACACACACACATACCTCACCTCTCTCTCTCTCTCTCTCTCTCTCTCTCTCTCTCTCTCTCTCTCTCTCTCACACACACACACACACACACACACACACACACACACACATCTGTTGAAAATAATACACCAAAATATCTTGTAAATAACATTGGGGCTAAGGGAAAAAGGTTCAAAGGTTAAAACCGTTAATAATTTGTTGAGATGTCAAGCTCAATATGAGCTGACACTCACGAGGTGCCTGCAGGACCGTTTGACATTTATATCACTGGTGGTTTTGGTAGCTGGCACACTGACATATCTTCGCCAAAGATTCTACAGCTAGACTATACTAACTAGTCCACATCTACCCACTCCTCTTAGCGTGTTCACATTATGGACCGCTTTTATATACTCTATTATGTGTGTTAGTCACTTTATCTTCTTTGTAGACCTCTTTTGTTGAGTAAAGAAGAAGAAGGATTTTCAGCCTCTCACCTTGCATGTGTTCTCTTCTAGAGTTTATGTGAGTGTGTGTGTGCTTGCAAGAGCTCAAGCTCTCTTCTCCCTTGCATATTTTCATGATATCGCCCGTTGGTCAAATTTTTTCAGGGCTGAAAATGCGTTTTGGGCTCATCTGGACCTCCGTTATTCAATTCACAGCACAGGCATTCACAAGCATTGCGGGTAGGTTTCGATTCTCTGTAGAACTCTGTTTTTTAAACTGCAAGAAGGGCGATTAGTTGTGCAAACATTGTTTGTACTGCAAAGAGGTCTCAAAGTTGCCATTGAGTGTATGTATGCAAAGTAAGGTCACTGGTTGTGACAATTTGGGTGCAGTATAGTACCGCTACTAGTGCCTATAGAGAATACAACAGTTTGTGAAGGTCAAGCAAGAGTGTTGTTATTGGTAAATTTGTGTTGCAGAAAAGATGTCAAACGATGGAATAAACCGAATTGTTGCAAAGAAGCTTCACAAGAACAACTTCCATTCTTGGAGGTTTAGATTGACCAATTTCCTGATGGGAAAAGGTTACTAAGACTACATTGAAGGTGAACATGAAGAGGCACTGGAGATACTGGAGATTAATCCAACTACTGTAGATATAAAAGAGTTCAAGGATTGGAATCAAGGAGCAAGGAAAGTCATGTATTGGCTTTCTATCAGCATACAAGACACTATGATTGGGCATATACAGGATGCCAAGTCACCTAAGGAGGCATGGGACACCTTGGTGAAGTTGTATGAAACCAACAACAAGACACAAAAGATTCAGTTGAAGAATGAGCTTCATACTGTGGAGAAGAAGAATATGTCTATGAATGATTATGCTTTGAAGATTAAGGGCATGTGGAATCCCTTGCATCAATTAGTGTTTCTGTTGATGATAATGATAAGGTGGAAGTGTGTCTGCATGGTCTCAGGCCACACTACAAGGCATTCTAGACGTCTATTCAGACTGAGGAGAACATTCCCAACTTCATAGATTTGGTGTCATGCTGATCATTGAAGAGAAGAACTTGGGTGTAGATCAATAGTCTTCACAAAACAGAAATAGTTTAGAGCAGCAAGCCTTCTACACAGGTACAAGTAGAGGATGAGGTAGAGGTCATGGACGTGGCCAAGGTGGTGGCCGAACAGGTAATCAAAATTATGTTCAGCACATCAGCAACAATCCGAGGATTCACAATAATAACTTATAGGTGGAAGAGGTAGGGGGAGTCAACGAAGTCGTGATAATTGGCAAAGGCAGCATAATGATATACGAGGTTGTTTTTATTGTGGTAAGCCTGGGCATGTGCAGGAAGATTTCTATAAGAAGCAAAGTGACATGCAAAATGGAAAAGTGCAGCAAAACAACTATGCATCCTCTAGCAGAAATAATGAGGATACTGAGAGGTTGTTTGCATGTGGTCAATGCTATGTCTGGAAATGATGTAGCAGCATGTAAGGTTGATGTATGGTATATTGATTCAGGTGCTTTGAACCACATGACAAGTCATGGTGAGTAGTTCAAGGAAATGAAGAGTCTGGAAAGACGGTTTTGTTGAAACATGGGATGACACTCCTCATCCGATTGCCCATGTTGGAGATGTGCCGTTGTTTATGTAGGATGGTAAAGTGAAGTACCTTGCAGATGTACTTCATTTTCTAAAACTTGGTCTTTCAAGACCAGGTTTTGTTGAAAAAGGGGATTGGCAGTGTCATCCCCTATTTTAACAAAACCTAGTCTTGAAAGACCAGGTTTTGTTGAAATAGGGGATGACACTGCTCATCTGATTGCCCATGTTAAAGATGTGCCATTGTCTATGCACGATGGTAAAGTGAAGTACCTTGCAGATGTACTTCATGTTCTAAACATTACTATAAAGGATCTGGTTTCTGCTGGCTAGATGATTGAGTAGGGTTTGTAGGTTTAGTTTAACCCTGATGGTTGTTATGTAGAAGAGTTTAAAATAAGTGTTGGTTGGTTGCAAAAGGCAACAGAGTGGATAGAATGTTTACAATAAATGTAAATACGCCTGAAGTGAGTGTGCTGCAATGTTTACAAATGGTTCAAGAGTTGGTGCAGATACAAACATTTGGCATAAGAGAATTGGGCATGTAAATGTGCAAAGAATGAAGTCTATGCAGACTAAAGAAATTGTGAGACAGGGCTACCTAAGTTTAAAGTCGAAGGTATGCAGAAAGTTTGTGAAGCATGTCCATTTGGAAAGCAAACAAAACATGCATTTCCACATGACACAAATGGGAGCAGGAATGTGCTAGATGTTGTGCATTCAGATGTATGGAGTCCTACGAAGACTATGTCTATGGGTGGCTATAGGTACTACATAACATTCATGACCACACGAGGAAAGTGTGGGTGTACTTCATGAAGGAGAAGAGTGAGTGCTCACTCATTTTTCAGAATTTTAGAGTTATGGTGGCCGAAAAACAGATAGGAAAGCATGTGAAGTGCCTAAGGTCAGATGGAGGGGGAGAATAATTCTCCAATGAGTTCTCTGAATTCTTGTGAAATAATGGCATTCAAAGACAATTTACATGTAGATACACTCCGCAGCAAAATGGGGTTGCTAAGCAAAAAAATAGACACATTACAGAAATAGCACGAGCATTGATGACAGAGAAGAATATGTCGAATAGATATTGGGTTGAGGCTATGTCTACAACATTTTATATCATGAACAAGACTCCTACTATAGCCATACATGATGTAATACCAGAGGAGAGGTTTACTAGCAGGAAACCAAATTTGTCTCACTTGAAAGTTTTTGTGGATGTATTGCATATGTGCATGTGCCAGATGAGTTAGGTACCAAGCAGGATCCAAAGGTAGAAAAATGTGTGTTTATTGGGTATTACCTCGAGCAAAAGGGATATAGATGTTATAATCCTGCTACATGTGAATTGAGAGTAGCCAGCGATGTTGCATTTGATGAGATGAGTAGCTCGTATGCTGTTGAATGTGTGTTTATTGGGTATTACCTCGAGCAAAAGGGATATAGATGTTATAATCCTGCTACATGTGAATTGAGGGTAGCCAGTGATGTTGTATTTGATGAGATGAGTAGCTGGTATGCTGCTGAAGAAGATGTTGTTGGGGCTTATGTGAGTGGAAATGTGGTTGCAAAGAATGCAAGTCAGCAATCACAATCATTGAGTGGACCAGGAGAGTCCTCATCTAGTGGTTGTGTTGTGATAGACCATGGAGTGGCAGGCTGCATCATAATATTAGTCCTAAAAATGTAGTTGGTACATCACATAAAGGCAAAGAGAAAGTGGTTGAGCCTCTTAGTATGCTTGATATTTCTGTAGGGCATTCTCTTGTTGTTGATATTATAAAAATTCTAGTGGCTTGGATATGAGCCTTCATGAGGAGCTTGGGATTCCAGCAATGAGGACACCTGGTGTGAAGAAGGCTATGGAAGCCATGAATACAAAGTTACGAAGATCTGGAAGAGTCAAAAACCCTGTGTAGAGGTTGACTTATGATGGTTATGTGGCACATCACTATATTTATATAGTATGTAAATTCCTCCCTAGCCTATCAAGAAGTCCAGCATCTTCCCCTGTAATCAAATCCCTCCTCAAAAATATAAAAGATCTTGTTTCTACCAGTTTTGGCCTAGAGAGAGAAAATATTCTAGAGAGAGATTATTCAGATTTCGAATATTTTTAGATAGAAAAATTTCTCATCTTATTAAAATAAGTTCCCCTGAAATAGAAGTTCAAAAAGACTTCCAAAAGGTGCATTAGAAATTAAGTATAATCTGTTCAAGAGGCCTTATCCTAGGGGTCCAGATTTTTGAAAAAAATTAAATTAAGGTTCCTATGGACCAATAAGATTTATCCAAATGTAGGGAGGAGATAAATGGAAGAATAAAAGGAAAATCTCCCAAAAATGAGTAAATACTCACATAAGATGAAGAGTTGACCAAGGACAAGGTTAATAGTTCAAAAAGAGAGATATTTAGAAGAAATGATGCATTTTTGACACCTCAGTATGGGGGAATTCCCCTCATGAAGGAGACACCTATTTCACATGTGTGGGAGAGTTTTAAACTCCCAAATAATGAGATATTTTTATCTCTCCTCTCTCCTGTTTCAACTAGATCCAAAAAGTGAACTAAACTAGTTACCCAAAAATGGTCAAAAATTGACCAAACTGATCTGGAAAATTCTAGAATCAGTTGGCTTGGTTAGAAGCTCACTTTTTCCTATAAATAGAAGCCTTTTCCTTTGTTGAAGCTTAATAGTGTTTTTGCACTGTTACCCTACTTCTCCCAAGAGCCAAAAACTATGAATTTACTCATAAATCATTAGTTTTCGACCTTCCCTCTTCTAAAGATTGGTGGCCACTCTTGTTTCAAACAAGAGTAGAGCCCTCAAACCATCAAGCCAAAGGAAAGCTCTCAAATTCCTTCGTAAGTTGGAAATTCTCTCTTTCTTCTATTCATTTTATGGTTTTTTATGATTTTGTCTTCTCTAAATTGAATATGATGTTATGCCTCATTGGCATTCCCCTCTCTTCTTTAGTAAATCCAACCATTCTTTATCCTAGATGAATGATTAATGGATAAAATCAAGTTTTCATAATGTTTCTCTTTGATAGGTAGAAAATGTTTACATTAGAATGATTTAAATACTCTTGGTGAAATTCTAATTAATTATAGAGAGTTAAAATTTGAAAAATGGTTAGCCATACAAAGGAGGTTATAGCAAAATTTTCTAAAATTATGAAAAATAAGTTTTACTTTTTTTATTCAAAAAGAGTAATTTCCATCGTATATGTATTCTTAAAGTGTTATTTTTCATCCTAGGTATAGAAAAATGCATACTAAAAATATTTTATTAAAAAATATTACTTTCTTTAGAATTAAATTCTATGTATAGAAGGAAGCATATTGAAATTTTTATTTTGATTATAAAAGTGTTATTTTCATCATAAATGATTTTTATGCATAAATGGATGCATCAAAAAAATTCTTTTATATTAAAAGAGTGATTTTCATCATAAATGATTTGTATGCATAAACCTATGCATAAAAGATAATTTTTTATATTAAAAGTGTGATTTTTATCATAAATAATTTTTATGCATAAATGGATGCATAAAAGAAATTCTTTTATATTAAAAGAGTGATTTTCATCATAAATGATTTGTATGCATAAAAGATATTTTATTTATTAAAAGTGTGATTTTTATCATAAATGATTTTTATGCATAAAAGAAATTCTTTTATATTAAAAGAGTGATTTTCATCATGAATGATTTGTATGCATAAACATAGGCATAAAAGATAATTTTTTATTAAAAGAGTTATTTTCATCATAAATAATTTGCATGCATAAACATATGCATAAAAGATATTTGTTTTATATTAAAAGTGTGATTTTCATCATAAATGATTTTTATGCATAAATGGATGCATAAAAGAAATTCTTTCATATTAAAAGAGTGATTTTCATCATAAATGATTTATATGATGATAAAAGTGTGACTTTCATCAGAATTAGATTTTATGCATAAATAGATGCATATAGAATTTTTATATTTAAATAAGGGTTCTCTTTAATCCTCTGTTTGATTTTCGTAAAAATTTGAAAAATGAATAAGTAGATAATCTGTGAGAGGAAATTGTACCTTTCATATTCACTAAGATGGTAATGACAAAATTCAAATAAACTATCGAAGTCGGAGATTGAGATAAATGATAATTTTATTCCTCATAGGAATTCATGTTTAGTTTAGAAATCTGTAAGCAAATATTCAATGAATGAAATTTAGAAAAAGAGAAATTGAAATATTACCTTTCAAGAAAGATAGTTTAGGAAGACCCTTTCCAGACCCAAAACTCTGATTCAGACTATTGACCAAGACCTAATTCCCTCGTCAATTTCAAGCAATGACGATGTGCCCAGTTCAAGAAAAATGCACTTAAATCACCCATCGAATCTGAAACTAAGTTAAGACTTTTGATTTTGATCTGAGGATCAAGTTAACAGAATTCGAGGAATTCTGTTTAGAATTCAGACCTAGATCTAGAAGTATTGGGATACAGATTTAAGATTTATTTATGGTATTCAAACAAAATCAAAACTAAAAACTTGCATAGAAACCCTGTTTTCTTAAAGGACTGTCTTACGCCAGAATGTTGGAGGGAGCATTTGGCATATGTGTTTTCTAAGGGAAGTTCGGTTGCAATAGCTGGCGGGGAGTGCTTAAAGGACAGCTCACGCGGCAAAGCCTGGCGAGGTCTTGACCAGCCTCGGTATGGTTAAAATGGTGCGCTTCCGGTACAATGGATGAGGGCTGACGAAGTGGTCCCTGAGTGAAGTGCCAAGACACCTAAGGAGGATCCTTGAGGGTTCTGACCAGGCGATGCATGGGCTTGCGGTGCCGAGGACACCCATGCATATGTCGTGGAAGATATATATGTATGATGATAAGAAACTTATGACTGGCTGGTCTCAATGGAGAGTCCAGAGTGATACTGTGTTGTGAGAAACAAGGATTGAATGGAAATTTTGAGTTGTGACATCTGTACCCAGTAATTGTTTTGTCAATGGATTGTTTTATAAATTAAAGTTTTAAAGAGGAGTGTGTGCATATCTGTTTTCTAAAGCTAAAGTTAAGAAAGGCATTCAATTATGGGTGGGTGAGTACTTGTTTGGTTCTACCGATTCCAGTGGGTAGGGTGGTGGCTAACCTAGGGGCCGGATGGGGTTAGCTTGAATCAGTGGAGTTTTAATAATCAAACAACTGAAAAATCTTAGGATTACGCTAGGATTCGAGTAGTTAGTTAATTCCCTGATAAATTTCTCAATTGAGTGGATCAACGGCTGTGCCTGATCTTGATTAGGAAAAAAGCGTTGAATTGCTCAGATGATCAAATTATATCAGTGATAGTTTCTTCTTTTTTGTTTACTCAGGTGGAGGATAGTTTAGATTTTGATCTCGTTAGAAAACTTGTTAAGAAAAATTCAAAAAGGTGGAATTTCCCAGTTTTGGTTTTCGGAATGACCACCAACTTAGTCTCGTGCTCGGACATTTGAGGGCGAGGCCCCGAGTGAGAAACCCTGCCCCGCGCAAGAGGGAGCTCCTTCCGCTGTCAGCTACCGAGAGTCCGGTGGCGCGCGGAGAGGGCAGAGGGACCTCAGAGCTGGTATCAGAGCGCTGTTGTAAATTTAAGTAACATCAGCAGAAATTGCTCAAATTTTTAATAGAAATCTGGGAAAGAAATGTTTTTCACTTGTTAATACTTTGTGAGTGAACTTCAAAAATTGAAAACTTATAAGTTGAATTGGAAATTTATAGATGGACACCCCAAACCTATCTGGAATTCCTAGACTCTCTCAGAGTCAGGATATGATAGCTTTTGCATTTGAGCACCTCATCAACTCTACTACGTCCTGAATGAGCAGAGTGAGACTTGCTCGCCATTTTGAGAGTCTTTAGTTTCCTGATCCTCTTGAGCAACGTCGGTATATGTGGTTCAATGGAGGACGGTGTATTAATATTAGTACCAGTCAGCGTCGTCAGAGGCTCATGCAAAATATTTCCTCGGCCATGATTCTGATAAGACTAGGGCTTGTTCAGCATGTTCAACTCTTTGATCATTCACCCAGGAGCTTCAAAACTTCATGCTGATTTTTTAGACTTTTTAGCCGCTTTATTCCTAGAAATAGAATCATAGCACCTCTTTGTGTAATGAATCGTGTGTACCATGGTATGTCTTCTTCGCAATTTCGCTTCTTTATACGATTACGATTGAGGTAGTGATTCTGGAGCCGAGCTGCTCTATGTACATATTGCAACTTTTATATACATATAGAAATGTTTTTTGGAGAAAAAAAAAATCCCTGTTGTATAAGTGATTGTAAAAAAAATTCCCTGTTGTATAAGTGATTGTTTACGGACGATCTGATAAAGAAAAGTATGTTATCGGACATATGTCATAGATCTCCAATAAAATCATTGTCTTGTTTAAGAAACTGTTTTTCGAACCTCTTAAGTCTTAGGATCTCGTGGATGATATCAAAATAAAAATTTAATAATATATAAATTTTTGGCAGAATCATGAGACGAGGAAACCGTGGCCGTCAGCCAGACCCTCTCTCTGAAGATGACAAACTTGACCCTGATGTTCGCAAGGCTCTTCATAGGACTTAGCCAGGACCCTTCAAAGGAGAAGGGGAGAACCAGGGCGAGGCTGTGGAGAAATGGGTGGAAGCCATGGAAGAATACTTTGACGTCACACGCTACAATGAGCGGAGCAAAATGGCTCTTGCCCGGCTGAAAATAGTGGAAACAGCCAGGGTAGCACAGAGGAACCACTGTGACACCAACCGTCTAGATAGAAATACTCAATCCTGGAACAACCTAAAAACCTATTTGAGAAAGAGATTTTTTCCCCCTTGATTTTTGGAAATCAAAATGAACGAATTCTTAGAGCTAAAGCAAGAGAGTAAAACCATTGAGGAATATCAGAAGGCCTTTGCTCTTCTACTCAAATATTCACCACCTCTAGATGAAGAACAACTCATGGCAAGGTTCATTCGGGGAATGAACGAACCCTTGGACACACTAGTCAAAAATGCCAAGCCAGTGTCCATGGCTGAAGCTGTAAGAATGGCAAAGGATTTTGCCAAAGCCTTTGCAGTAAAGGTCCCGCCAAAGCCTGCACCCTCTAACTTTAAAAGATTCCAAGCCCAGGGAAGTAATTCAAACTTTGGCACCCTCGAAGACACCGCAAGGCCCGAATCAGAATCAGGATACAAAAAGATTCCAAAGTGAAGGAAGACCCTTCCCCCAGAATAGTTTCTCAGGAGCCCCACCTCTTTCAAGAAATCAGAGGGATGAGCTTAGAAGTGAAAACCGATGTTTTGGATGCCAAGGTTTTGGTCACCAGCTGAAAGACTGCCCGCGACTCCTGCCATGTCAAGGGGACAGGGAAGTCAGGGACCCCGAGTTCAGAGACCAACCCCTTCATACCAGTCTAATCAGGGTCCGCCGTCTCGCCCAAGCCAAGGAAACCCTAGAAGAACTCCAGCTCAGCCATCTGCCTCTGTCCAGAGTAACCTCAGAACTCCTTCCCAGAACTGGGGCAACCAAAGAGAAAGAGTTCCACCTCAGACTGCAGCAGCCAGAGTAGTCACAATTTCAGATGTAGTAGAAGAGGAAAGAGGGCAGATCTTTGCTGCAATTGAAAACCAAGGACCTAACCGTCAGCTCTCAGTCATCCATACTCCAGCAGAATATTAAGGTAAGCCTTTTAAGCTTTTGATTGATTCAGGCAGTTCTCATTCATTCATTTCCCCTGGATGCTTGCGTAAGCTAGTCTTCGAACAGAAACCAGGGAAACCTATGCAAGTTGAATTGGCCAGTGGGAAGACTCTTTTCACTCACCATGAGACAGATCTTATCTAGTTCAATCTAGATGGTAATGTAACCGACTGTCAGTTCAAAGTCTTACCTCTGGGAGTTTTTGACGGGATCCTTGGAATGGATTGGCTCCACAAAAATCAAGCTGACATACACTGTCACAATGGAACCATTTCCTTCCATGACCTTCACGGGAACAAAGTTCAAGGAACTGGAGTTTCCGGATCCCCAGACCTTCAGTTAGTAAAAGCTTCTAGGTTGCTCAAAGGACTTAGAAAGAAGCAGCAAATTTATGTTGTCAAAATGAACCCAGTAGACTTAAAGCTTAAGGCTAAAGAACCAGAATGGTTAAATGAATTTGATGATCTATTCCCAGCAAAGCTAACTGAAATGCCTCCAATCCGAGAAGTAGATCATATGATTGAATTGACCCCCGCCGGAGCTTAGCCAGTAGCCTTGCGCACGTACAAAATGCCAATTCTTGAAGCCATCAAACTCAAGGAACAGCCATCAAACTCAAGGAACAGCTTAGGCAGCTGTTAGAATAAGGGTTTGTAAGACTCAGTGTTTCACCTTGGGGTGCACTAGTTCTCTTTCAGAAAAAGAAAGATGGAACGCTTAGACTCTGTGTGGACTACAAAGGTCTAAATCAGATAGTTTAGAATAAGTATCCTATCCCAAGAATTGATGAGCTTCTGGACAGGCTAAATGGAGCCCAAATCTTCACAAAGATAGATCTCAAATCCGGGTATTACCAGATCAGGATCAATGATCAAGATATACCGAAAACAGCCATCAATACTCGCTATGGGCATTATGAATTTATTGTCATGCCGTTCAGATTAACTAATGCCCTAGCTACATTCAATCGCCTAATGCAGGACATCCTCAGAGAATACTTGGATGATTTTGTTCTAGTTTTCTTTGATGACATTCTGATTTACTCAAAGAATGAGGCTGAGACTCATGTCCGAAAAGTTCTTGAGATTCTAAGGAAGCACCAACTCTTTGCCAAAAAGAGCAAATGCACTTTCTCTACCGACCACATTGAATACTTGGTCTTTCTGGTATCTAAAGATGGAATTTCTCCAGATTCCACAAAAGTCCAAGCAGTCATACATTGGCTTGAACCAAAGATAGTGAAAGAAGTCAGAGGATTCTTGGGATTGACTGGTTGGTATAGAATTTTTATACCAAAGTATGCTCTCATAGCGTCCCCCCTGACTAGCCTTCTCAAAAAGAATACCCCATTTCAGTGGTTTGCTAGGTGCCAGAGTGCCAGTCTCATTCTGAAGCTGCTAGATTTCTCTCTACCCTTTGAGGTAGTAATAACCGATGCAAGTGGTTTTGCTCTGGGAGGTGCACTCATGCAGGAAGGTCATGTAGTGGCCTATGAATCCCGAAAGCTCAGAATGCATGAGAGGAATTTTGCTGTCCACGACCTGGAATTACTTTCAGTAGTCTATGCCTTAAAGTTGTGGAGACATTACCTACTGGGAAAAAGATTCTCTTTGATGACAGATTATCAGAGCTTAGAGTGGATCTTTACTCAGAAGAACCTCAACATGCGCCAAAGAAGGTGGATGCAAACCTTATAGGAGTTTGATTTTGAAATTAAGTACCGGCCAGGCAAAGAAAATGTTGTAGTAGATGCCCTTAGCAGAAAAGCCTCCTTGCTTGCAATTATTGTAGTATCAAATGATTATTGAAGCAAGAGAGAAGATCATGCAGGATAGATTCTTTGGCCCTATTGCTACCCTACTTATGCAGGAAAGCAAAACTCCTTAGGAGTTGAAAAGAGTTCAACGGTACAATCTGGATGATGGCATTATGTATTATAATAGCAGGCTATGCATTCCCAATGATGAGGGAACCAAGGGTCAAATTTTGAATGAATCCCATGACAGCCTTATAGCAGGACATCCAGGTTTCATCAAAACCTACATGTCTATAAAGAAAAGCTTCTTTTGGCCTGGTCTAAAAAAGGATGTACTGAATCATGTACGTCAATGTTTGACATGCCAGAAAGTCAAAGATGAAAGAGTAAAAATGCCTGGGAAGTTACATCCATTGGACATCCCCCAGATGAAGTGGGAATGTATCAGTATGGACTTTATCACTGGATTACCTTCAGTGCAATCAAGTTACAACTCCATTTTCGTGGTAGTTGACAGACTAACCAAAGTTGCCCATCTGATTCCAGTAAAAGAAACCTACACTATAGTGGATGTGGCCAGAGTGTTCCTCAAAGAAATCTTCAGATTACATGGCCTACCCAGGAGAATAGTAAGTGATAGAGATCCCAAGTTTACTTCAAGGTTCTGGACTGCATTTTTCAAAGCAGTGGGAACTTTCTTGGGTCTCAACACAGCTAATCACCCTGAGACCGATGGTCAAAGTGAAAGGGTAAACCAAGTAATCGAAGATATACTTCGGTCATGCTGTGGTGGGCAGGGAAACCAAGAAGTGGCTAAGGAAACCAAGAAGTGGCAGGGAAACCAAGAAGTGGCTAAGCTATCTGCACCTGGTCGAGTTCGCCTACAATGCTTCTTATCACCGAAGTATCGGGATGAGCCCTTTTAAAGCTCTGTATGGACAAGATTGCGTAACTCCATTAACTTGGTCCAACCCATTGATTAGGGTCGAGATGTCCAGACAGATGCTTGACAACATGGAGCAGAAGATGCAGTCAATTCATAAAGATATAAAAGTTGCCCAGGATAGACATAACAATATGCAGATAAGAAGAGGACAGACAGAGAATTCAAAGAAGCAGGACTCTCCATTTCCCATGTGTGACTCTTCGATACCTGACCCTAACCTTAACCCTTAAGGTTAGTCCTAACCCATGCTCCACTAGAGCTTGTTCCCATGCTCCCATGCTCACAAGCCTAATGTGGTTTCCTAGTATATGCACACATAATGTGCATATAACATATCACACATAATGTACATATAACACAGTCATGTGGCCTCCGCATGGATGAGTGCTTGAGCATGCTCAAGGTAAAGGCGGAGTTCCCATTTGATGACTCTAACACAGGTAACATGGAGGAGAGCCTCTTCCCACTCATAGACTCAGTGGAGGAGACAGTGGTGATTGCTCTGGAGGTAGCCAGGAATGCAGAGCATGCAAACGTCATTGAGAAGGAGTTCCAAACGGCGCAACAAAGTGTATCCACACAATTATGCCTTGGACACCAACTCCAACACATAATATCCATGACGAGTCCAAGTCCAACATTGACTTGGAAAGAAAGGTTAATTTAGATGAAGATGATAAGCAAGAGAGGGTGCTAGAGATGGACAGTTTTGCTATGCAGGATGGGGGAACACAATCTACTACTATAGGTCCATATCCCGCTCTTGCCCACTACATCGGACACCTCCTACCCAATGACTTTGTGATTATTTACAAATAATTCACACCCGATGCCAGCTTCCCCCTTTTTGCATTGAAGACCTTCTCAAAGCAACTCTGTGTGGCCACTATTGACTAGTCGGTCAATTTTGTAATCCTAGTTAAAATGTCAATAGTCATGACCACTTTTGGGAGCGACTATAGAGGCAAGGTGCTTGCCTAATTAGGAATTGCCAAGTCGCTTGGCCATGACTCACCTTGAGAAATTTCCACTACTATTCTAACCGGCGAGCTCCCCATAGCTAAGAAGCGATGAACCTCACTTGTAAAAAGTATTTCCAAATCCCACATGTAAATTTTTATATCAATACAATGCAGAAAGATACTTTTAAGTACATGTGTTTGATTTGTAATGTGAAAATATTTGCCATTTAATTTTACTTGGTTCTCAAGTGAAATAAACATGTTTTCCATTGACGACATGGCAAAAAATAAACGTTCAATTTTTAGGAAAAATACTACAAAATTTTAGAAGGGCCAGAGGGGTGCGAAAATGACCTGAACGAGGCCCCCGAACGCAACATTTTCACACCCCTATGGCCATCATGATTTTGATAGATTTATGCCCTCCACTAGAATTACAATAACTTCTTTAGCCCCCCCTAATTAATCATATAAAATTGTGGACATTCAGCAATATATATTTTCTTTATTTTGGAAAAAGTGGCCAAGGCCACCTTTGGTTTGGTAATCAGTGAGTATGCAAAAAGATATTGAGAACCAAATGAAGATGTAATGCAATCTACAAGAGCAATGCCATCCCTTTTGATCTCTAATTTACCTTAATTTAACAAAGGAAATCAAAGAGTTATATGCATTTTGATTTTGAAGTTTTAAAAGTAATCGTCTTTTATTTACATTACATCCCTTCCCTTGCATTCTTCACTTTCAGAAAAGATCACTTAAGGAGACCAAATTCATAATGTATTGAGTTTTCAATAGAGCATCTCAATTCCATGATATTTAAAATAAGGGATTTCAAACCTCCTTTGAAAATGGTGATATTTAAATAAGGGATTTCAAGTGAAATAAATGTGTTTACCCTTGATGACATGGCTAGAAATAAATGTTTACCCTTGATGACATGGCTGGAAATAAATGTTCAAAATTTAGAAAAAAAAACTACAAAAAATTTTAGGAGGTCTAGAGGGGTGCGAAAATGGCTTGTACAAGGCCCCTATACACAGCATTTTCACACCCCTCTGGCCATCACAATTTTGGTGTGGACATTAAAAAAACACATTGAACAATATATATTTTCTTTATTTTGGAAAAAGTGGCCAAGGCCACCTTTGGTTTGGTAATCAGTGAGCATGCAAAAAGATATTGAGAACCACATGAAGATGTACTACCTGGGTATAGATTCCCATCAACCCATACATCCATATTAGTGTGACCCCCTTGTCTACGTACATTCCTCTCCTATTCTATGAAATGAACCTTGCCCAAAGTTGCATACTTTTCCAACACCCGCACATGTAAATCCACCTTTTGTCAATTCAATAGCACATTAGTGTTAGTGATTTCATGCAATGCCATGCCTAGAAGGAGTTGATAGTGGAAAAGAAGAGGGAGGCCCTAAGATCATAGTAGACAGAGAGAGAGAGAGAGAGAGGGATAACTTTTAAAAGAAAAAAGTTCAAAAATGAGGAAACAAAAATCTCTATTTTTGGCCCCCCCTTAGTTGAGAGATTGATGATGTGGAAAGTGACAAGAGATCTCTGATTTGGTGGGGAAGTGGAGGAATGAAATGAAGGAGAAAAAGGTGAAGGTATTCAATGATGAGATAGAGTGGGGAAATAAAGGTTAAAAATTGAATGTTTTACATATATATGGGTCTGGGGTTTGAAAGATCCCTGTCCCCTCCATGCAATGGATTTGGGGGTGCTAGCAGCGAAAGTGGCACTTCTTGCACGGGCCAGGATCCCTCACTCGAGGCCTCGCCTATGGATATCCGGACAAGAGACTAATCCCTTGGTTCTTCAAAAATCGAACCCCAAAAAACTTCTCCGTACTAGAAAGCACGGGCAATTCCTCCAAGATATTTGTACTCTAACGTAGTCAGGGTCATTACTACTGACCAAATTGATCCGATCGAGCTTGTGAGTCACTTGGTCAGATCAAGGAAAGAAACTTGCACTTGGATCATAGAAACCAATGCTTTTTTCCCCATCGAGAGGCATAGCCATTGATTCTTTTTCCATAGAACAATTACTATCCCAGATTTACTTCATCTATCGTACTATAACAGAATTGAGTCTCATTTTATGGATCCGTCAGTGCAGCCCATCCAGTCCCATGGGTTAGCCAACCGCCTAACCACTGTAGTTATGGGATCCAATTAGGAATTTGGTTAGGTTTTGTCCCAGGTACCAGGGAAAAGAGTTCCCTCGTCCCCCTAGCGGGATATTCATGCAAATTTAACGCCAGTCACACCACTTACACACCCAATATGAAATTGCCTTTTTCACAGATTCAGTTATCTTTAAAACAATCATTTAATGAAACCATAGTGTCACTGATCATAATCCTCCAAAATCTCTGATGGAATCCTTATTTCCAATCATTCCTTCATCGGCGTATCTATGGCATCATTGGCAACCAGAACGCTCACCATCTGTCCACTCACACAGGGGCCTTTTTGAAAGTTCTTAGCTCATAGTAACTGGCAATATATTCACATATCAAACATGGAATCTCCATTGAAGATCAGCAAGATCAACCAACGGATCCATATAAAAGAGCCATGGACTCATCCGTTGAGGACCAGCAAGGTCAATTAACCAGATCCATGCCCAAATTTAGAAAATAACTCTTACTCCTTGTTCTAATATCTTCCTTGATGCACGTGTGGGTATCTTCGGTGACCCAGAGCCCGAGCACTGTAGCACCCTCTAGGATCCTTCGTAGGTGACCTAGCGGTTCACTCATAGGCCGCTTCCTTGGTCCCTCATCCACCATACCAGAATCTCACCATTTAAATCGAACCAAGGCCAGTCAAGACCTCGGCCGACCTTGCTACGCAAGATGTCCTCCATTGACTCTCCGTCAGCTGTTGCAACTTTATCAGTTAGGTCTCCACGACCTCATTCTCAAGACAATCAAAATGCTTCCCCAGCATTATTGACATAAAATGGTCATTTAAAAACACGTCATAAATACAGTTTCTATAATGAACTCTCGTCTTTCACATTGTTCCACATCTGTCCACATTACTTAATCCATATCCAATTCATATGTATTCCTATTCTTATCCAATCACATCATTTTTCATCTCATCGCATCTTTCCTCATTTATCCTCATCACCTCTCATCCACTCGCATCTACCCATATTCACATCCCATCACACCTCATTCATTTACATTCCATATCATTCATTCACATCTATCTCAATTTTCATCACATCTCATCACATTCATTTCACATCTCATCTCATTCATTCTTATCCTAATTCACATGACATGACATCTCATCCATTCACATCCCATCTTATTCATTTTCATCCGATTCACATGACATCACATCTCTTTCATTCACATCCTGATTCACATCACCTTACATCTCATCCATTCACTCACATTGACATTACATCCTTTCACATACACATCCACATCCATTCTTTCACATACACATCCACATACACATCCACATCCATTCTTTCACTTACACATCCACATCTATTCTTTCACATACACATCCACATCCATACACATCCCCATCCATTCACATCCCCATCCATTCTTTCACATACACATCCACATCCATTCTTCCACATACACACCCACATTCATACACATCCCCATCTATTCTTTCACATACACATCCACATCCATTCTTCCACATGCGTTCTTTCACATACACACCTACATCCAATCTTTCACATACACATCTACATCCATACACATCCACATCCATTCTTTCACATAAACATCCACATCCATACACATCCCCATCCATTCTTTTACATACACATCCACATCCATTCTTCCACATACACATCCACATCCATTTGTTCACATACACATCCACATCCATTCTTTCACATACACATCCACATCCATTCTCATTACATCACATCTTATCACAACCTATTTTAATCTTATCACATCCATTCACATGCTATTCCCATTTAATAGCTTTTTCTAGGTTGATCCCGATAATGGGACTTTTTCTAAATTTCTACCAATTGCTTGGCCTCAATTAAAGGTTCTTTTTCTCAACAACTATTTTCATATTTATTCTTAATTTCTCAATTGAATTATATTCAATATTCCTCTTTTGGAATAGAAGAATTTATGGTATTTACAGAAATCAATTCTACCCATATCTCCACTTTTGATAAGTAATTTCATAAATTGAAATATAGTAGTTCTTTCCATTTAATTTCTTGGATCTCAAATACCATAGGAAATCCTCTTTTTGCATTTAATTAATTGCATTCCAATGTTATGGGTATTCCTCTTTTATCATCAAATATTTCTCATAAAGTAATTTCATCTAAAATAAAATACCCATAAATTCAATATGCTAGGAATTTCTCTTTTCCCATCTAAATAATGGAATTCCAAATGTCATAGGAATTCCTCTTTTAACATTTAAATATTTCTCATAGATAAAATAATTTTATCTAAATTTTATCTTTGAATTTAATTAGAATACTCATTAATTCCAATATGCTAGGAATTTGTCTTTTCCCATCTCAATGATGGAATTCCAAATGTCATAGGAATTCCTCTTTTAACATTTAAATATTTCTCATAGATAAAATAATTTTATCTAAATTTTATCTTTTAATTTAATTAAAATACTCATTAATTTCAATATGCTAGGAATTTCTCTTTTCCCATCTCAATGATGGAATTCCAAATGTCATAGGAATTCCTCTTTTAACATTTAAATAAATTACTAGAAATTCCTCTTTTTGCTAACAATTAGTTATGCATAAATATTAAAATCAATTTATACATGTTTATGATGAGAATTAATCTATTAACCTATGATGATTAATCCTAGAATATGGTAGGAAGTCCTCTTTTCATATTATGAATGAAAATGATTTATGTGTTAATTTTTCAAAAATTTTACCATAGCTCCACTACTATTACTGATAAATCGTAATAATTTTGAAAGCATAAAGTTTAGTAATATCATATGATATAATAACCACTAATTGGATCACTATCCAATTATGGAAATGATTCCTAATTTTTTCATAAATTAAATAGCATAAAAGCATTAAAAAGCCACTTATTTGGGCTCAATTTGACAAGCATAGAAATTACTTTTAGATTAGAGAATTGCTTCATGAGAAGCTTCATTTGAATATAGAACAGGTCATAGGAATGACCATTCTTTGGGAGGGAGGAGAGACATGCTTTAAAAAAACATCTAATTTAAGAATAAATGGAAATTTATGTGTTTTATCACTACTATTCATTAAAGAACTTCAATTGTATTAAAGACGCCATTTAATTGAATGCTTCTCAAGCTTGAGAGGGGTTGAGAAGAGAGAAACATTTGGAGATTTTAAAAAAAGATAGTAAACCACACTTTACCTCCTAGATTGCTTGATTCTTTGATCAATGTAGAGATCCCCAGCCAATCAATTGGTTTGGTATGTTGATGAAGACTCCAAGGAGGATTGAAGAGAGAGAGAAGCTCCAATCTCTTCAATTTGTAGAGGATTTTTAGAGGATAATAGAAAATATCATTATTTCAGTATAATACTGGCATGGTATAGTTCTCATATTTTTTTACAAAGGGCTAAGGTTCTATTTATAGGTGAGGGAGGCCTCTAACCAAGTCCAACTAGTTTCTATAATTTTCCAGGTTCAGTTTGGCTGAATACAAGATTTGGACCTAGTTTGGCTCCCTTTTGATTTGGTTTGATCCAAGAGAGAGGAGAGATAAAAATATCACAATATTTTTGAGTTTAAAACTCCACCACACATGTGAAATAGAAACCTCCTTGAAGAGCCCCCTTCTCCTTACCAAGGTGTCAAAATTGAATCATTATACCCAAAATATCTCATTTTTTTAGTAATACTCATAGTTTTTTACTAATAAACCTTGTCCTTAGTCAATTCTTCATCTTATGTGAGCATTTACTCATTTTTGGGGGTTTTTCTTTTATAAATTGGATTTATCTCCTCCCCACACTTGGATTGATCCTATTGGCCCATAGGAACCTTAATTGGACCATAATCCCAAATTTTTTGAAAATCTAGACTCCTAGGCTAAGGTCCTTTACACTTATTTTCAAGTCATTCCAAATGCACATTGGAAAGTTCTTTTTGAATTTCTGTTTCAAGGGAAACCATTCTAGACACTAGGAGGATTTTTATATCCAAAAATATCTCAATTTTGGATTACCTCTCTCTAGACATTTTCTCTCTCTAGGTGAAAATAGGGTAAAACAGAATCTTTCTTTTATTTTAAAGAGGGGAATAATTATAAGATCAGAAGGGGAGGTTCTTACACATGTACATCTCAAAAGCTGGAGAGAGGAATCTTACATCCTACCCCACTTAAAAAACGAGAGATGTCCTCATCTCGTAGCTGGGGGACAACTCTTTGTCTTAAGATCCAACTGATTCCGAGGTTCCTTATAGTCTGGACAACCTAATAGAATCCTGGGATAAAGATCCCTTATATAGAACTCACCATCAGATAACAATTTATTCATATCATTCATATCCTTAACACAATAATGGTCCATTAGACCGAAACTTCCATTTGAACATTCCTCCATGGGAATTTCAATTATACAGGTTTTTAATTTGTCATCCCTTAACTTGATCCACTGGTCAAGTGTTAATAGTAGCAATGTGTCAGCACAATCCACTAATCTCGTAGTGATTTGCTGAAGTCATTATCGTCATTCTAGTTACGAACATCATCACAGGGACTCGTCCCATTTATCCTCATTGTGGCTTTGTTCAACTGATCGCTTTTCAACCAAAATTCAGGAATCATCTTTTTCAATCAAAATCCAAATCAACTCATCAATTCTCAACCATAAATTTAAAATCATATCAACCACATTCAAATTCATCATCTAGATAGTATTTTTACTTATAATTTCAATATCTTAGATTTACTCATATATATTGCCAGTAAAGAGCTGCAGTTATACCCTCGGTATATACGGGTAGTCACGATCCTTGGAATTATAAGGTAAATATCATCATGACTAGGCCTCAAGCAAGTCAGAGATTTCCATACAATTGCGGTACTTCCATTTGAAGACTTAATTACCAATTTATGAATTTCAGTCTGAACATTAGTTTGTATGAATTTTATCACACAATTCCAACCTTTTATCATGACTAGGCCTCAGGCAAGTCAGGGATTTCCATACAATTGCAGTACTTCCATCTGAAGATTTAATTACCAATTTATGAATTTCAGTCTGAATATAAGTTTGTATGAATTTTATCACACAATTCTAACCTTTTACTGTTATTTCATAAAATTTTGACATTTTTAGCTTTTCAGTTGATCCACTTTAGTCAATTCGCTCTGATACCATCTGAAAGATCCTTGCCCCCTCTGCGCAATGGATTCGGGGGTGCTAGTAGCGGAAGTAACACTTCTTGCACGAGGCAGGACCCTCACTCGAGGCCTCGCTCATGGATGTCCAAACAAGAGACTAATCCCTTGGTTCTTCAAAAACCGAACTCGGAAAAACTTCCCCGTACCGGAAAGCGCACGGGTGATTCCTCCAGGATATTTGTACTCCAACGTAGTTAGGGTCATTACTAACCAAACTAATACGACCGAACTTGTGAGTCACTTGGTCAGATCAAGGAAGAAACTTGCACTTGGATGATAGAAACCAACGCTTTTTTCCCCATCAAGAGGCACAACTGTTGATTCTTTTCCCATATAACAATTACTATCCAAGATTTACTTTACTATAACAGAATTGAGTCTCATTTTACGGATCCATCAGTCTAGCACCCCATCCAATCCCATGGGTTAGCCAACCGCCCACTGTAGTGATGGGATCCAATTAGGAATTTGGTTCGGTTTTGTCCCGGGTACCATAGAAAAGAGTTCCCAGGCCCTATTCATGCAAATTTATTGCTAGTCACACCACTTACACACCCAGTATGAAATTGTCTTTTTCACAGATTCAGTTATCTTTAAAACAATAATTTAATGAAACCATAGTGTCACTGATCATAATCCTCCAAAGTCTCCGATTGAATCCTTATTTCAAATCATTCCTGCATCGGTGTATCTATGGCATCATTGGCAACCAAAACGCTCACCATCTATCCACTCAGGGGCCTTTTCGATAGTTCCTAGCTCATAGTAACCAGCAATATATTCACATATCAAACATGGAATCTCTGTTGAAGATCAGCAAGATCAACCAATGGATCCATATAAAAGAGCCATGGACTCATCCGTTGAGGATCAGCAATGTCAATCAAACAGATCCATGCCCGAATTCTGAAAACAACTCTTACTCCTTGTTCCAATATCTTCCCCAACGCACGTGTGGGTATCTTCAGTGACCCGAGCACTGTATGGTCAGCACCCTCTAGGATCCTTCGCAGGTGACCTAGCGCTTCACTCATAGGCTGCTTCATTGGTCCCTCATCCACCGTACCGGAAGCTCACCATTTAAATCGAACCGAGGCTGATCAAGTCCTCGGTCGACCTTGCTATGCGAGACGTCCTCCGTTGACTCTCCGTCAGGTGTTGCAACTTCTCCACGATCTCATTCTCAAGATGGTTAAAATGCTTCCCCAGCATTATTGACATAAAACAGTCATTTAAAAACACATCATAAATACAGTCTCTATAATGAACTCTCGTCTTTCACATTGTTCCACATCTGCCCACATTACTTAATCCATATCCAATTCATATGTATTCCTATTCTTATCCAATCACATCATTTTTCATCTCATCGCATCTTTCCTCATTTATTCTCACCTCTCATCCACTCGCATCTTTCCTCATTTATCCTCACCTCTCATCCACTCGCATCTACCCATATTCACATCCCATCATCACACCTCATTTACATTCCATATCATTCATTCACATCTATCTCAATTTTTATCATATTCATTTCACATCTCATCTCATTCATTCTTATTCCGATTCACATGACATCACATCTCATCCATTCACATTCCATATCATTCATTTTCATCCAATTCACATGACACCACATCTCATTCATTCACATCCTGATTCACATCACCTTATATCTCATCCATTCACTCACATCGACATCACATCCTTTCACATACACATCCACATCCATTCTTTCACATACACATTCACATCCATTCTTTCACATACACATCTACATCCATTCTTCCACATACACATCCGCATCCATTCACATCCACATCCATTCTTTCACATACACATCCACATCCATACACATCTCCATCCATTGTTTCCCATACACATCCACATCCATTATTTCACATACACATCCACATCCATTCTTCCACATACACATCCCCATCCATTCTTTCACATACACATCCACATCCATTCTTCCACATACACATCCACATCCATTCTTTCACATACACATCCACATCCATACACATCCCCATCTCTTCTTTCACATACACATCCACATCCATTCTTTCACATACACATCCACATCCATACACATCCACATCCATTCTTTCACATGCACATCCACATCCATACACATCCACATCCATTCTTTCACATACACATACACATCTATTCTTTCACATACACATCCACATCCATTCTTTCACATACACATCCACATCCATACACATCCACATCACATACACATCCATTCTTTCACATACACATCCACATCCATACACATCCACATTCATTCTCATTACATTACATCTTACCCCATCCTATTTTCATCTTATCACATCCATTCACATGCTATTCCCATTTAATAGCTTTTTCTAGGTTGATCCAGATAATGGGACTTTTTTTAAATTTTTGCCAATTGCTTGGCCTTAATTAAAGGTTCTTTTTCTCGATGACTATTTCCATATTCATTCTCAATTTCTCAATTGAATTATATTCAATATTCCTCTTTTGGAATAGAAGAATTAATGGGATTTACAGAAATCAATTCTACCCATATTTTCATTTTTGATAAGTAATCATAAATTGCATTATACTAAAATTTCCTCTTTTTCCCGTTTAATTTCTTGGATCTCAAATACCATGGGAATTCCTCTTTTTTCATTAAATTAATTGCATTCCAATGTCATGGGTATTCCTCTTTTATCATCAAATATTTCTCATGAAGTAATTTCATCTAAAATAAAATACCCATAAATTCAATATGCTAGGAATTTCTCTTTTCCCATCTAAATGATGGAATTCCAAATTTCATAGGAATTTCTCTTTTAACATTTAAATATTTCTCATAGATAAAATAATTTTATCTAAATTTTATTTTTGAATTTAATTAAAATACTCATTAATTTCAATATGCTAGGAATTTCTCTTTTCCCATCTCAATGATGGAATTCCAAATGTCATAGTAATTCCTCTTTTCACATTTAAATTTTTTTAAAGTGTTAATTTTCATCCTAGGTATAGAAAAATGCATACTAAAAATATTTTTTTTAAAAGTGTTACTTTCTTTAGTAATAAATTCTATGCATAGAAGGAAATATATTGAAATTGTTATTTTGATTATAAAAGTGTTATTTTCATCATAATTGGATTTTATGCATAAATTAGATGCATAAAAGAAATTCTTTTATATTAAAAGAGTGATTTTTATCATAAATGATTTGTATGCATAAACATATGCATAAAAGATTTTTTTATATTAAAAGTGTGATTTTCATCATAAATGGATTTTATGCATAAATTAGATGCATAAAAGAAATTCTTTTATATTAAAAGAGTGATTTTCATCATAAATTATTTGTATGCATAAACATGTGCATAAAAGATTTTTTTATATTAAAAGTGTGGTTTTCATCATAAATGGATTTTATGCATAAATTAGATGCATAAGAGAAATTCTTTTATTCTAAAAGTGTAATTCCTACTAAATTGGATTTATGCATGGAAAGATGCATAAAGAATTTATTTTAATCCAAAAGTGTTATTCTCATCAATTTTAATTTAATGCATAGAAAGATGCATAAAGAAATTTATTTTTAGTTCAAAAGAGTTATTTTCATCAATTTTGATTTTATGCATAGGAAGATTCATAAAAGATTGATTTTTACTTCAAAAGTGTCATTCTCATTTAAAATGAATTTATGCATAGGAAGATGCATAAAAGATTGATTTTTAATTCAAAAGTGTCATTCTCATTTAAAATGAATTTATGTATAGGAAGATGTATAAAAGATTGATTTTTATTTCGAAAGTGGTATTCTCCTTAAAATGGAATTTATGCATAAATAGATGCGTAAATAAATCTCATATCAAAAATAAGAATTCTCTTGTATTCTATAAATAGATATGAGGATGTGAAATGAATCACATAGATGAAAATAAACGAAGAATAGATGGAGATGTATGTATGTGAAAGAATGGATGTATATTTATGTATGTAAAAGAATGGATGTAGATGTATGTATGTGAAAGGAAAGATGTATGTGAAAGGAAAGATGTATGTGTATGTGATAAGTAGTTTGTGGATGTATGTGTGTGTGGAAGAATATATGTGGATGTGAATGTGATAGATACGAACGAGATTAGAGGCGATGAGATGTGATGTAAATTAGATAGATAGGAATGATTAGGGATGTGAATGAATGTGAATTGGATAGGTAGGAATGATAAGGGATGTAAATTGGATAGATAGGAATGATAAGGGATGTGAATGAATGAATGTGAATGGGGATGTGGATCTATGAATGTGGATGTGGATGTGGATGTATGAATGTGGATGTGGATGTATGAATGTGGATGTGGATGTGAAAATGGATGTATGGATGTAGATGTGAATGTGGATGTATGAATGTGAATGTGGATGTGAAAATGAATGTATGGATGTAGATGTGGATGTGGATGTGGATGTATGAATGTGGATGTGGATGTGGATGTGGATGTGGATATATGAATGTGGATGTGAAAATGGATGTATGGATGTAGATGTGAATGTGGATGTATGAATGTGAATGTGGATGTGAAAATGGATGTATGGATGTAGATGTGGATGTGGATGTGGATGTATGAATGTGGATGTGGATGTGGATGTGGATGTGGATGTGGATATATGAATGTGGATGTGAAAATGGATGTATGAATGTAGATGTGAATGTGGATGTATGAATGTGAATGTGGATGTGAAAATGGATGTATGGATGTAGATGTGAATGTGGATGTGGATGTGAAAATGGATGTATGGATGTAGATGTAGATGTGGATGTGAAAATGGATGTATGGATGTAGATGTAGATGTGGATGTAGATGTGGATGTGGATGTATGGATGTAGATGTGAATGTGGATGTATGAATGTGAATGTGGATGTGAAAATGGATGTATGGATGTAGATGTGGATGTGGATGTAGAGATGTGGATGTACAAATGTGGATGTGTATGTGGAATAATGAATGCGAATATGTATGTGAATGGATATGAGGTCGATATGAGCGAATGGATGAGATATGTCATGTGAATCAGAATGTGAATAATTAATATAAGATGTGAATGAATGAGATGTAATGAGAAATGGATGTGATGAGACGTAATGTAAATTAAGAAAGATAGGGATGTTATGTGAAGTGAATGAATCTGATGTGATGGGATAGAAAATGATTTATATGGACAAGAATGGATACACATATGATTTAGATTTGGGTTAAGTAATATGGATTGATGTGGAACAATCTAGAAAGACGTGAGTTCATTATAGAAACTGTATTTGTGAACTGTTTGTAAATGACTGTTTTATGTCAAGAATGCTGGGGAAGCGTTTTGACTGTCTTGAGAATGTGGTCGTGGAGACCTACCTGATAAAGTTGCAACAGCTGATGGAGAGTCAACGGAGGACGTCTCGCGTAGCAATGTCGGCCGAGGACTTGACCAACCTCAGTTCAATTTAAATGGTGAGCTTCCGGTACGGTGGATGAAGGACCAAGGAAGCGGCCTATGAGTGAAGCGCTAGGTGACCTGCGAAGGATCCTAGAGGGTGTTGACCATACGGTGCTCGGGCTCTGGGTCGCCGAAGATACCCACACGTGCGTCGTGGAAGATATTGAATCAAGGAGTAAGAGTTATTTTCTGAAACCGGGCATGGATCTGGTTGATTGAACTTGCTGGTCCTCAACGGATGAGTCCATGGCTCTTTTATATGGATCTGTTGGTTGATCTTACTGATCTTCAACGGAGATTCCATCTTGATTTTTATAAGTGATTATATTGTCGGGTACTATGAGCTAGGAACTATTGAAAAGGCCCCTAAGTGGACAGGTGGTGAGCGTTTTGGTTGCCAATGATGCCATAGATACTCCAATGAAGGAATGATTGAAAAGTAAGATTCAACTGCATATTTTGGAGGATTGTGATCAGTGATATAATGGTTTCATTAAAGGATTGTTTTAAAGATAGCTGATGTTGAGAAAAAAGGCAATTTCATATTGGTGGGTGTGTAAGTGGTGTGACTAGTTTTATGTTTGCATGAACATCCGACTAGGGGGCCTCGGAACTCTTTTCCCTGGTTCCCGAGACAAAACCTAACCAAATTCCTATTTGGATCCTATCACTACAGTGGTTGGGCGGTTGGCTAACCCATGGGACTCTGGATGGGGTTAGGCTGGACTGATGGATCCATAAATTGAGACTCAATTTCTATTTAGTTCGATAGATGAAGTAAAATCCGAACAAAAGTGTTCTATGGAAAACAATCAACAGCTGTGCCTCTAGATGAGCTCAGTTAGTTAAGGCTTTTGACTACGTTAGGGAAAAGTTATCCTGGTGGAATCGCCCGTGCTTTCCGGGCAAAGGAAGTTTTTTGGGTTTGGTTTTGGAAAAACCGATGGATTAGTCTCGTGTCCGGATATCCGTGGATGAGGCCCCGAGTGTGGGACCCTGCCCCGTGCAAGAAGTGCTACTTCCGCTGCTAGCACCCTTGAATTTGTTGCGCGGTGGGGATAGGGATCTTACATTTGGTATCAGAGCAAATTGGCTAATGAGGATCAACCAAGAAGCCAAGAATGTCAAAAATTTATGAAGTAGCAGTATAGGATCAGAATTGTGTGATGAAATTCATACAAATTGTTATTTGAACTGAAATTCATAAATTAGTAATTGGGTCTTCTGATGGAAGTACCACAATTGCATGGAATCCTTGACTTGCTTGAGGCCTAGACATGATGGTCTTTACCTTATAGTTGTAAGGACCATGACTACCCGTATATACCGAGGGTATAACTGCTGCAGCTCTTACTGGCAGTATATACTAGTAAATCTAAGACTTGAAATTATAAGCATTTATGCTATCCACATGATAAATTAATGTGATTTTTAAATTTTGGTTGAGAACTGATGAGTTGATTTGGATTCTGATTGAAAAATGATGATCCCTGAAATTTGGTTGAAATGTAATAAAGCTGAGCGAAACCGCAATGAGGATGAATGGGACGAGTCTCTGTGATAATGTTCTTAACTAGAATGACATTAATGACTTCAACAAATCACTATGAGATTAGTGGATTGTGCTGTCAGATTGGTACGTTTAAGACTTGATCCGGTGGATCAAGATAATTGGATGACAAATTAAGGACTCGTTTGACTAAAATTCCCGTGGAAGAATGGTCAGAAGGAAATCTTTTTTTCAGTCTAATGGACCATTATTGTGTTAAAAATAAGAATGTTATGATCTGAATGAATTGTTATTTAATGATGAGTTCTGTATAAGGGATATTTATCCCAGCATTCTGTTGGGTTGACCTGAATATACCTAGAATGAGTTGGATCTTAAGGGAAAGAGTTGTCCTCTACTTTGCGAGATGAGGACATCTCGTGTTTTTTAAGTGGGGTAGGATGTAAGATTCTTCCCCCCTAGCTTTTGAGGTATACAGGAGTAAGAACCTCCCTTTCTGATCTTATAATTATTTCTCTCTCTGAAATAAAAGAAAGATTCTATTTTACCCTGTTTTAACCTAGAGAGAGAAAATATCTAGAGAGAGGTAGTCCAAAATTAAGATATATTTTGATATAAAAATCCTCCTAGTGTCTAAAATGAATTCCCCTGAAACTGAAATTCAAAAAGAACCTTCCAATGTGCAATTGGAATTAATTGGAAATGGGTATAAAGGACCTTAGCCTAAGGGTCTAGATTTTCAGAAATTTTTGGATTATGGTCCAATTAAGGTTCCTATGAGCTAATAAGATCAATCCATGTGTGGGGAGGAGATAAATCCAATTTGTAAAAGAAAATACCCAAAAATGAGTAAATGCTCACATAAGATGAAGAGTTGACTATGTACAAGGGTTATTAGTAACTATGAGTATTACTAAAAAAATGAGATATTTTGGATAAAATGATTCCATTTCGACACATGTGTAAGGAAGGGGAGTCCCTTCAAGGAGGTGCCTACTTCACATGCTTGAATGAGTTTTAAACTCAAAAATAATGTGATATTTTTATCTCTCCTCTCTCTTGGATCAAACCGAATAAAAAAGGAACCAAACTAGGTCCAAATCTAGTTCAAATTCAACCAAACTGAATCTGGAAAATTCTAGAAATCAGTTGGTCTTGGTTAGAGCCTCTCTCTCCTATAAATAGAACTTGTGCCCTTTGTAAAAAAATAGGAGAATTATACTATATGCTGAAATAATGATAATTTTTACTATTCTCTAAAATTCTCTCCAAATTGAAGAAATTGGAGCTTCCCTTCTTCTTCAATCTCCATTGGTGGCTCCATCAACATACCAAACCAATTGATTGATTGGGGGCCTCTATCGTGATCAAAGAATCAAGCAATTTGTAAGGTAAAGGGTGAATTTTGATCTTTTTCTATAATTTCTCAATGTTTCTCTCTTCTCAACCCCTCTCAAGCTTGCGAAGCTTAATTGGAATGGCTTTTTAATGCTATTGAAGTTAATTGATGAATGGTAGTAAGGAAATACATAAATTTCTATTTATGCTTAATTTTAATGATTTTTATGGTTTTTATGATTTTTGTCTTCTCTAAAATGAATATGATGTTATGCCTCATTGAAAAAAGGCATTCCCCTCTCTTCTTTAGTAAATCCAACCATTTCTTATCCTAGATGAATGATTAATGGATAAAATTAAGTTTTTCATAATGTTCCTCTTAAATAAGTAGAAAGTGTTTACATTAGAATGATTTAAATACTCTTGGTGAAATTTTAATTAATTTTAGAGAGTTAAAAATTAAAAAATGGTCAGCCATACAAAGGAGGTTATGGCAAAATTTTCTAAAATTGTGTAAAATAAGTTTTACTTTTTTTAAATTCAAAAAGAGTAATTCCCATCGTATATGTATTCTTAAAATGTTATTTTTCATCCTAGGTATAGAAAAATGCATACTAAAAATATTTTTTTAAAAAAAGTGTTACTTTCTTTAGAATTAAATTCTATGCATGGAAGGAAGTATATTGAAATTGTTAATTTGAATATAAAAGTGTTATTTTCATCATAATTGAAATTTATGCATAACTTAGATGCATAAAAGAAATTCTTTTATATTAAAAAAGTGATTTTCATCATAAATGATTTGTATGCATAAACATATGCATAAAAGATTTTTTTAATATTAAAAGTGTGATTTTCATCATAACTAGATTTTATGCATAAATTAGATGCATAAAAGAAATTCTTTTATATTAAAAGAGTGATTTTCATCATAAATGATTTGTATGCATAAACATATGCATAAAAGATTTTTATATATATTAAAAGTGTGATTTTCATCATAATTAGAATTTATGCATAAATTAGATGCATAAAAGAAATTCTTTTATATTAAAAGAGTGACTTTCATCATAAATGATTTGTATGCATAAAATATTTTTTTATATCAAAAGTGTGATTTTCATCATAAATGGATTTTATGCATAAATTAGATGCATAAGAGAAATTCTTTTATTCTAAAAGTGTAATTCCTACTTAATTGAATTTATGCATGGAAAGATACATAAAGAATTTATTTTAATCCAAAAGTGTTATTCTCATCAATTTTAATTTTATGCATAGAAAGATGCATAAAGAAATCTATTTTTAGTTCATTTAAAGAGTTATTTTCATCAATTTTGATTTTATGCATAGGAAGATGCATAAAAGATTGATTTTTAATTCAAAAGTGTCATTCTCATTTAAAATAAATTTATGCATAGGAAGATGCATAAAAGATTGATTTTTAATTCAAAAGTGTCACTCATTTAAAATGAATTTATGCATAGGAAGATGCATAAAAGATTAATTTTTATTTCGAAAGTGTTATTCTCCTTAAAATGAAATTTATGCATAAATAGATGCGTAAAGAAATCTTATATTAAAAATAAGAATTCTCTTGTATTCTATAAATAGATATGAGGATGTAAAATGAATCAGATAGATGAAAATGAACGAAGAATAGATGGAGATGTATGTATGTGAAAGAATGGATGTAGATATATGTATGTGAAAGAATGGATGTAGATGTATGTATGTGAAGGATGTATGTGAAAGGAAAGATATATATGTATGTAATAAGTATGGATGTGGATGTATGTGGAAGAATATATGTGGATGTGAATGTGATGGATACGAACGAGATTAGAGGCGATGAGATGTGATGTAAATTGGATAGATAGGAATGATAAGGGATGTGAATGGGTATGTGGATGTATGAATGTGGATGTGGATGTGGATGTATGAATGTGGATGTGGATGTGGATGTGGATGTGGATGTGGATGTGGATGTGGATGTGGATGTGGATGTATGAATGTGAATGTGGATGTGAAAATGGATGTATGGATGTAGATGTGAATGTGAATGTATGAATGTGAGTGTGGATGTGAAAATGGATGTATGGATGTAGATGTCGATGTGGATGTATGAATGTGGATGTGGATGTGGATGTGGATGTTAAAATGGATGTATGGATGTAGATGTGAATGTGGATGTGAAAATGGATGTATGGATGTAGATGTGAATGTGGATGTATGTGGATGTGGATGTGAAAATGGATGTATGGATGTAGATGTGGATGTGGATGTAGGGATGTGGATGTGAAAATGGGTGTATGGATGTAGATGTGAATGTGGATGTATGAATGTGGATGTGGATGTGGATGTATAGATGTATGGACGTGGATGTGGATGTATGAATGTGGATGTGAAAATGGATGTATGGATGTGGATGTGGATGTACGAATGTGGATGTGGATGTGGATGTGGATGTATGAATGTGGATGTGGATGTGGATATATGAATGTGGATGTGAAATGGATGTATGGATGTAGATGTGAATGTGGATGTGTATATGGAATAATGAATGCGAATATGTATGTGAATGGATATGAAGTGGATATGAGCGAATGGATGAGATGAGATGTCATGTGAATCAGAATGTGAATGAATAATATAAGATGTGAACGAATGAGATGTAATCAGAAATGGATGTGATGAGACGTAATGTAAATTAAGAAACATAGGAATGGATGTTATGTGAAGTGAATAAATCTGATGACATGGGATGGAAAATGATGTATCTGGTCAAGAATGGATACACGTATGATTTAGATTTGGGTTAAGTAATATGGATTGATGTAGAACAATCTGGAAGGACGTGAGTTCATTATAGAAACTATATTTGTGAACTATTTGTAAATGACTGTTTTATGTCAAGAATGCCGGGGAAGCATTTTGACTATCTTGCGAATGTGGTCGTGGAGACCTACCTGATAAAGTTGCAACAGCTGACGGAGAGTCAACGGAGGACATCTCACGTAGCAAGGTCGGCCGAGGTCTTGACCAGCCTCGGTTCGATTTAAATGGTGAGCTTCCAGTACGGTGGATGAGGGACCAAGGAAGCAGCCTATGAGTGAAGCGCTAGGTGACCTGCGAAGGACCCTAGAGGGTGCTGACCATACGGTGATTGGGCTCTGGGTCGTGGAAGATACCCACATGTGCGTCGTGGAAGATATTGAATCAAGGAGTAAGAGTTGTTTTCTGAAATCGGGCATGGATATGGTTGATTGACCTTGCTGGTCCTCAACGGATGAGTCCATGGCTCTTTTATATGGATCTGTTGGTTGATCTTGCTGATCTTCAAGAGAGATTCCATCTTGATTTTTATAAGTAATTATATTGCCGGGTACTATGAGCTAGGAACTATTGAAAAGGCCCCTGAGTGGACAGGTGGTGAGCGTTCTGGTTGCCAATGATGCCATAGATACTCCGATGAAGGAATGATTGGAAATTAAGATTCAACTGGATATTTTGGAGGATTGTGATCAGTGATACAATGGTTTCATTAAAGGATTGTTTTAAAGATAGCTGATGCTGAGAAAAAAGGTAAATTCATATTGGGTGTGTAAGTGGTGTGACTAGTTTTATGTTTGCATGAACATCCGGCTAGGGGGCCTGGGAACTCTTTTCCCTGGTACCCAGGACAAAACCTAACCAAATTCCTAATTGGATCCCATCAATACAGTAGTTGGACGGTTGGACTGATGGATCCGTAAAATTAAGGCTCAATTTTTGTTTAGTTCGATAGATGAAGTAAATTCCGGACAAAAGTTGTTCTATGGAAAAGAATCAACGACTGTGCCTCTCAATGAGGAAAAAAGCGTTGGTCTCTATGATCCAAGTATAGTCTTTTTCCTTGATCTGACTATGGGACTTACAGGTTCGGTCAGATGAGCTCAATTAGTTAAGGCTTTAGACTACGTTAGGGAAAAGTTATCCTGGTGGAATCACCCGTGCTATCCAGGCAAAGGAAGTTTTTTGGGGTTCGGTTTTGGAAAAACCGATGGATTAGTCTCTTGTTCGAATATCCGTGGGTGAGGCCCCGAGTGTGGGACCCTACCCCATGCAAGAAGTGCTACTTTCGCTGCTAGCACCCGTGAATTTGTTACGCGGTGGGGACAGGGATCTTACAGGTAACATGACTTGGCTTCTCAAAACAAATGTTGTTAGGTTCTTTTACCTTTAATAAAACCATTGTATTATAATTTGAGACATTGTCTCAGCATTTTCAACAAGATCTAATACAATGTAATATATCTTGTTGTTACTAACTGATCGGGTATGGTTGGAGTTATGAACATTGTTAATGTTTGACTATAGATAGTTATTATAATTAAAACACACACACTCTCTTTCTCTCTCTCTCTCATACACATAGTCATTTGCTCACTCACTCTCAAACACACATATCCATACACCTAAACACGCACACACACACACACGCGCGCGCGCGCGCGTGCATGTGCACATAAACACAAAGTCCTCATATCATTTTTAGATAAAATGTGCTCATATAATTTAGATCTTACCTTATAAATAAACTTACAAAGAAATGTTTTTAGTAATCCTAGTTAAACTTATCTTTTGCTTATTTATGCGAATATAAATACCATAAAATGTTGTAAAAAAGATTAAATCGTTGCAACTTGATTGCAATAATGCTTTCAAATGTTCATCCATCAACGCAAAAGCATAAGAAGTGTTGAAAAGCTTGGAGATAAGAATAATAAGCAAGAACCTAGATTACGTGGCAATGGTGAGTTCTAAAGGAAACAAAGACAACTTGAGAGTATATATGTGAATGTTTCCACATTTTCTTGTGACTAAGAACTTTATTTTGAAGAAAGTCTATTGAAAAGGAATAGTGCATACAACAATAAATAAGAATCGTAGTTCCATAAATATAATGATAAAGTGAATAAAGGCAACTTATAAGGACATAATTTCATGTATCTTATTGGAACTTATAAGATGCTCAAAACAAAATCTAATGCACATTTTTTGAGAAAACATTTTATTGGCAATTCATCAGATATGTGCCATAATCTTAAATATTAATAATATGATGTCAGTTTAAAGAGTGAACATGTGATTTATACGGAGGCTTTTATCTTGAATAATGGAGCCCTAGAATTCTCCACGCCCCTTTTAAAATGCCCTTATCTAATAATGCATCACCCTGCTAAGGTAGACTACAAAAGAAACCCGTAATAAATGATGCTTGAAAAGAAGAAAAGAAAGATAGAGGATTCCCACTATGGATGGTTGTTCGTAAAGAAGAAAGTATAAAATTGAGGATCCCCAATATGTATAGTCATGATTATGGCTATTTTATGTGCACACATAAGCCACTTAGTCGCATTACATTTTTTAAAAAAAATGAGATCAATAAAAGTCTCCAAAATATATGCACATGTAAGCCACTTAGTTACATAACAATGAGATCAATCAAAATCTCAAAAATATGTGCACATTTATGATTAAGAAGGGGAATTTTAGAAAGTCATTTATAGAATGTGATATTGCACGCTTAAGAAGGGGATTTTTATGATTAAGAAGGGGCATTTTAGAAAGTCATTTACGAAATGTAATATTGCCTTCTTTTTTAAATAAGAAATCATACATCATTCAAAAATGTAAATGCATTATGATCTGTTTATTATGAGAATTGTCTTCACTTTGATTGGTCCATCCTGATATCCAAGCAAAAATTGGCCATGAGTTATAATTATCAAAGACCTCATAAATCTCTTTGGTAAAGTGATCGAATGGAGTATTTTTGTATAGCTACAACAAGTTGTGCCCACATCTAAGTTGTAAAGAAATAACTAGCAAAATGTATGTATAGAACACCACTTGGGCCTTTTTTATAGTTTGTGTGTATGTGTGTTCGTGTGTGTGTGTGTGTGTGTGTGTGTGTGTGTGTGTGTGTGTGTGTGTGGATGGAGAACAAGCATGAGAGAGAGAGAGAGAGAGAGAAAGAGAGACCTGCTTCATTTTATGTGTACTCTGTGTGTGTATAACACCATTTCGGTTCTCTCTAAATCATTATCAATTATTTTAGGTCAACACTAGGAAGGTGTCTACAATGGGACCTAGTAGGGGTAAGGATGGGATCATCATCCCCTTGATCATCCAAGAAGGCGATACCATCCTGCTCCTCGAGTATGGTGGAAATCAAATGAAGCTTTGCAAATAAGAGTATGATTTCCCTTAATTTATTTCACTCACTTGCCTACCTTTTAAAAGGCTATCTAATGAGGATTTTGTAGATATAAAAAGTACATGGTACTCTTTAGCATGTGCACATTTTCTAGGAGTTCTTTTAGCATGGTTGGCTTAGCTTCACAAAGGTAGGTGACTTAGGGTATTTGGTGAACTTTTGGAGAAGATGAGGGAGAAAATAGGACATTCCTTAGGTTATTTGGTGGACATTTGGAGAAGGTGAAGGTGGAAATAGGACATTCCACTTCATGTGTCTATGTCTGCATTCCATTCTACCACAAGGAGCTCGGAGCCCCATCACCAAGTGTAGGGCCACTACTTGTAACAAATAAGGAAGAAAAATATGTACTACTCATGTTGATTTCTTCAAGTGGGCCCATTTCTCATTGGCTGTAGATAGCCAAAATACCAATCTCCCTTACGGTAGAAGTATGCAGTTTTGGATAGCAAACAATGCCATATCTCCCCATCCCATTTTAAGAGCTTGTGAGAAGTTTACGGTTTTGAATAACCCATAGTGTTTATAGGTGCCCCAAGGCATATAGATGGGTCTAAGATAGCCCTTCCATGGCAATTTTGGGGGGTTTAAGTGTTGTTCATAGCATTCTGCAACAACCAGTGAAAATGTAGCATCTATTGAAATTCGATCCTCATGGTTAGTTGGTTTGAGGTTTGTAGAAGCTCAGGCATAGAAGGAGGCAAACATTCAATCTACTCTAGTGACTCATAGGTACTTTTAATTTTTGCTTATATGTGTAGTGCTTGTGTGTGTGTGTGTGTGTGTGTGTGTAGAAATTCAATCTACCCTATGTTTGTGTGCACATGTGTGTGTGTGCTAGTGAAGCTTAGGCATAAAAGGAGGCAGACGTTCAATCTACCCTAGACTAAGTGATTTAGAGGTACTTTTTATATGTGTAGTGTGTGTGTGTGTGTGTGTGAAGTCTTCCCTATGTGTGTGTAGACATTTAGTCTGAGTCAAAGGTACATAAGTTTATAGTGTAGTGTTTATGTGTGTCCTAATGCTAGACATGGCTAGTTTTCCAAGATAAATCCTTGATTAAGCACTAAATAAACAATAGGATCAAGGAAGTGGCCTTGGCACGCACCAAAGGCATCTAGATGGACCAAGAACCACAGTCGATTAGGCATAAGAGGGATAGTAATTCTTGGTTGAATATTAGTATTTGTTTGTCCATAGAAGTGGTTGACCAGTCGACCAATTGTTGGAGTTGCTTACAAAGGCCTATAAAAGGCAAGCATTTGCTCATTTGTTATCGTCTTTATGTTTCCTCTTTAGGAAGGCCAAAGGCCATAGTCTTGTATAGTCATGTTTGATAATTTATGTACTATACAAAAAACTAAAAATATAGCTCTCTCTCTCTCTCTCTCTCTCTCTCTCTCTCTCTCTCTCTCTCTCTCTCTCAGTCTTGTATAGTCATGTTTGATAATTTATGTACTATATAATATACTAAAAATATAGCTCTCTCTCTCTCTCTCTCTCTCTCTCTCTCTCTCTCTCTCTCTCTCAGTCTTGTATAGTCATGTTTGATAATTTATGTACTATATAAAATACTAAAAATATAGCTCTCTCTCTCTCTCTCTCTCTCTCTCTCTCTCTCTCTCTCTCTCTCTCTCTCTCTCTCTCTCTCTCTCTCTCTCTCTCTCTCTCTATCTTTGTTGGTGATTTGTATCAATGTTCCTATTCAAATACTTAGGGCTGAAAGAAGACATACTAAGATTTCACACATGTGCCATTGGTATCAGAGCATCATGCTTAGCAAGGCTAAGAGCTCAAAGTATCCTGAGAAGGTGTACATGTTCCATTGGTATTAGAGCATCAAGCTCAGCAAGAAAATGCCCAAGAAGGTCCGCAAGTCTAAGAGTAACAAAGCCACAACAAAAATGCCATGGGGCTAGTTGGTGTTGGTAAAATCCAACAAAAAGGGAGCCTTGATGGTCGGATGCTATTTGGGGCATACCAAGGAAGTATTTAAGGAAAACAATTCCAAGGGGATGCTGTGATCAAACTTGCGATGCAGACCATTGAAGTGTTCAGGGATGGGGCATCAAGGTAAGGGGGCAAAGTGGAATAGATGCACAGATCTCAACACCAAATCTAGAGTGGAGTTAGAGACATGGCAAGGTCTTCAGTGAAAATGTTGCCAGGAAGGAAGGATAAAATTTTTGGGAGTCCATGAGGGAGACAAAGGGATGATGACAACCATCCAAGGTGAAAGGTTGGAATCCCGTCATCAAGTTTAACAAGAGGGGATGCCATGTTTACACATGGACAATTTTCCTAGGTAGAAGACAAATAATAGGATCAAAATAGTAGCAGCCTTAGCAGGCATCAAAAGGCATAAAGATGAATCGAAAACCAAAGATAAGAGGGATAGTACTTTATGTCAGCTGAATATTAATATTTGTTTGTCCATAGAGATACTCGACCAACAGTTGGCCGGTTTGGAGTTGTTTCCAAAAGCCTATAAGCGGTATTTTTTTGCTCATTTGGGAGAAAAAAAATACCTTTTTTGGGCTTTTGGAAGCAGCTCCAAACTGGCCAACTATTGGTCGACTAGCTCTATGGACATACAAATACTAATATTAAGCTTTTATAAGCTTCTGGAAGCAACTCCAAACCGGTTTGGTATGTCTCTAAGCTTAGAAAATTATAAAGTAATAATTTTATTTTTGATCATTTTTAATAATTGAACAGATTAACGACAAGTTGAAGAAACAAATGAGCCAAAGATAAGAAAAAGAGAAAAAAATGAAGGTGATAATTATGGTTTCATAGGTTATATTAATATTTATTAGATACTTATTAATTTAATTTCTTCTTTGAAAATAGAAGATTAAATCGGTGTATGGATCAAATGACAAGTCAAGCGACAATGAGATTCTTATAGTGACTAAAGATAAGAATATAAGTATGAGTGAACTCTTTAATTATTACTTAGTGTATATTTTCTATAATACTACATGTTACTTATACTTAAATTATTTTTATCTTTTCCAAAAGTGAGAGCTTTATAAGTGAGGAAATGGGGACAATTCTTCTCAAATATTTTGATTTAGCAAAACCATTGATAATGAAGGCCATATGTTGTAAAATCAGAAACAAAGATAGTTATTTTAAAGTGAAGTCAAAAGATGTGAAGAATCAAAGTCTTGAAGACATGAGGGATAGCCTATTCTCTTGGTTACTTGACACCATAAAGGTCAAGCTAAGTGGGCAATCCTCACATGAGGGATAGCGTATTCTCTTGGTTGACAGCAAAAAGGTCAAGCTAAATAGGCGATTCTCACACAGGATTTGAGTGTAAACACCATATTAGATAATTTGGGAAAACTCCCATTCCCATTTGCAAAAAAGGATCATGGTGAACTTGTCTAAAAGTTTGTCAAAGCCCCCTAAAGCGACATATCACTAGAAAGATCTTGAATAGTAGAATCTAAATATATGATCTCTAACAAATCTGGAGTTGGTATGTTTATGATATGTATAAAACTATATGGAGAAATTGATTCCCAAAATATGAGATTTTCTAGAAAAACTTTTTATTATTATTACAAGAATGTGAACTTTACATTATTGAAATTTTTCTAGAAACATGTGAGCATGGGAAGGTGCTCTAGTGGGAGAAGGGTTAGACCTAACCTTGGGTTGGGATTAGGGTCAGGCAACCAAGGGTCACACATCGAAATGGAGAGTCAAGAGTCACTTGAGAGCTCTCCTATATAATAGGAGCATGGGGCACTCTCTAGAGATGTTCTCTTGTGTAGAGCATAGTATCTACTCTCTTGCCATTTTATGCTAGAGCTATGTGTTGTTAGATTGAAGGCATACTTCTTGGTGTTATGGGACACCAAGGTTAGGTATGTGGTTCTTCATTCTTTGATGTGTGCACCCTTGGGCTCGAGTGGATGAGTATATGCCTTGGATTATGTGTAGATTTATTTCAATCTGGAATTTTTTTTTATATAGTAGTTTTTTCTACGTGATTATTGTTTTCTATATAGCAAAATTTTCTAATCACTATATAGAAATTTTCCCTACATAACAATTTTTCCATGTGGGGATTATTTTTCTATTTAGCAAAATTTTTTCAATGAGGATATTTTTTCTATGTAATTAAATATTTTCTATAATCGTTAATATAAAAATTTATATGTAGAAAAATTCAAATATAGAAAATATTTTAGAATCATTTAACTTGAGAAAAAAAATTATATATAAAATTATTTTTCTATATATAATTACTACCTAGCATAGTGCTTACAAAATAAAAATATTTGGATTTTATTATTTATTTACATTATAATTTGATAATTATTTACATTTTAATTTTGACATATTTAATATGGATTGTGTTTGATATTTAAGAAGTTATGGTGATATATCTAGAAATATACTCTTTTCCTTTTGTAGATCCCTAATCTCAAGTTGATTTATTCTTGATGAGTACATGTTCTATGGGTCTTCAATTATTTATTGCTCAAAAGAAATGTAGAATGTCTAATGTCTTATTTGAAAAAAACTAATAGTGAATAAATTTGTTATGTAGGAAAAATTTCTTACATAATAGGAACAAATTTGTCTAGTTTTCCTAGTGCCAACTTTCTCTAGATAGGGACCCCATAATGAGTGGAAAAAATCTCATTAATGAGACATTACAAATTTTCAAGTTTTATTTCTCTAAAGTTTTTGTTAGCGATGGTGGCCTAGTTGCTATGGTTGCATGGCAATCTATTTGGTAATCGAAGCCAATAGGCAATCTATTTGTTATCCATGCTTTACGCTCTTCTTACCTAGTTCTTATAGAAAAGAGCCTATTTACCTCCATGCTTATGGAGGTAAATAGGCTGTACTACTAAGGCCATGATAGAGGCCTGCTTACTTTTGGAATATGAGATCTCATGGGATCATTCTAGTTTTTTTATGTGAAGATGAAAGATGGGATTTTCTTTGTAAAATTTTAAATGAGATAAAAAAGGAGTAGATTATTGTGGTTGTGAGGGTGATATAGGACAGAGTTGGGTAGTAGGGCGTTTGGGGGGATATATGATGTATGTTTGAATTTGAATAGTTAATACAAATACTTAATTGATCCAAAAAAAGAAGATGAAAAGAACCAATTTACGATGTCCATGCTTTATACTCTCTTTACCAACCACTAGCTAGGTTGCCACTCCTCTCTGTTTCACTGCTTCTGACTGGCTGGAGTGCATGTCATTGTTGTGTATACTAGGCTTGTAGGAGCTCCGAGCTCACAAAGGAGAGACATTAAGACAAAGCACATGCACAAGAGAATGTACAGAGCGAGGTCTTTTTTTGTATGCATTTATTAATTAAAACACTTTAAAAACATTTTGGTGTCCCATTAAATGATGGGTCCCAAAAAAAAATTGGTTTGCTATTAAGTAATGGGGGGAATGATGCTTGCCATTAATTAATATAAAATGTGTGGCCCCTCCTAAAATCCATGTCCACCTTTATTAATTAATGAGACAAAGATGCCCTTTTAATACGGCTTGCATTTGGAAAAGCTAAGGTTCTTAAACTCTAATTTCTCAAATACTAAAAAAGCAATTCAGAGATATCCAATGCCACATGTTTGCCTCTCTCAACTCCCTCTACATGGGGGAGCAAAATCGGCTCATTGTCTCTCTCTCTCTCTCTCTCTCTCTCTCTCTCTCTCTCTCTCTCTCTCTCTCTCTCACACACACACACACACACACACACACACACACAAAAATTGTTGATCTCCTAGGGGTCAGACCCAAAAAACACTCTCTCTCTTTGAGGCTCACACACATCATTAATCTCCAAGGGGCGCAGACCCAAAATATTGTTGATCTCCAAGGGGATCACACCCAAAAAACACACTCTCTCTCCCCCCCTCTCTCTCTCTCTCTCTCTCTATATATATATATATATCTTTCTCTCTCTTTGAGTCTCTCACACACAGCTGATTTCCAAGGGGCTCAAACCCAAAAAAACACACACACTCTTTCTCTATATATATGCTCTTTCTTAAGCACAACTTACTCCCTTTGCATGTGACCAAACAAGAGGGGGGCAAAAAGAAAGGAAGATTTTTGAATTTATGAAATTTGAAATGAAAAAATAAATTTTGACGCTCAGGTCATTAATAAGATAAAATATTAGGATATTCAATCTATCACATTAATTAATTAGCCGGGCTTGGTTGATTAATTAATAGCTTAGTGTCTATCTGTCTCAATCTCTCCGAGCCTATTAGCAGGAAACACTCAGCGCAGCATCGTCAAAGGATAGGCACCCCACACAAAAAAAAGAAATGTAAATGGTTCTGCCCGAATGTATACATGCAAAATGTAGGAGGGCAAATCAGCCGTCCTTAACCTTAAATAAATGCACGTGAGAATTCGTTGGTCGGCTGCTGTTTTGCCCTCCTTCAGGTGTTTGTTGCTGTGCGTGGACCCGCCGGCTTCTTCCTCTTCTTCTTCGACAGCTCATATTTAACGTTACACGATCACGTTCAACGACGATCGCCTCTACATCGACTGAATTGTTACGCGCTGTAGCTGCCTGCCTTTTATCCTCCGCCATCGCCTTCGTTAGAGACGGACACAGTAGGCATCTCATGATGTGGGTCGCAGCTAGCATACTGCTTTTTATAGTATTCTGTCAGCCCACACCGACTAAGTCAAGACCGACGTCGCTCTCTCTCTCGTAAGTTAATCTCATTTTTTAGGGGCCTACAAAGCTTTCCCCCATAAATTCTTCTCATTAAGAATACATCGGAGGCCTTCGACGTGTGACGTGTGACGCATGCAGTGTGACGTGTGAGAGTCCAGTGTGACGTGTGACGTGTGAGAGTCCAGTGTGACGTGTGACGCATGCAGTAGAGTAGTGGGTTAGTGGCACTCTTAATCCACACGAGTGATTGCATCACGTCAACGGATGGTCGACTACTTAGGCCTTGCATGGCGGAGCCATGTAGTGGATGGCATCAAGGTGAAGAATAGGGAGCAAATGGATGGGGGGACTGGGATCCGGAGGCTGAGGAGGAGATGAAGCATCGAGGGGATGACATTGAGGCGGAGTGTTCCAAGAGAAAGTGTGTGCCGATGAATGAGAGACTCTGTAAACAAGTGAAAAATAAGGTATGTTTGAAGCTTAACCAGGATTTCGTCAGAAGCCAGATAGGTTTGTTTTCGATGTGCAGCGTATTCATCTTTTGTCTGGGTAAGCCTCCTTCGAAGGGTGAATTAGGAAGATAGCTCCAGGAGAGTTTTCTGCATGATTGTGCTGTTTCTAAGATCTTTTACTTGGAAAAAGGCTTCTTCAATGTTCTTTTTACTAAGGGCCAATCAGTCTCTGAATTATTTGCTAAAGGGCTTCTATTCTTTGGGCAACGTCTGGTGCATGACTCTTATTTTGATATAAAAAGTCTGTATGCATCTATCTATGCATAAAATCCATTTTCTATGAAAATAACACTTTTATATAAAAGAAAATCCTTTTATGCATCTATTTATACATAAAAAATCAATTTTGATGAAAGTAACACTTTTATAATAAAAAATTTTCTTTTATGCATAAAAGTGAATATTGGTGAAAGTAACACTTTTATAATAATAAAAAAATTTATGCATCATTTTATGCATAAAAATCAATATTGATGAAAGTAACACTTTTATAATTAAAAAAATTTCTTTCATGCATCATTTTATACATAAAAAATCAATATTGATGAAAGTAACACTTTTGTTAAAAAAATTTCTTTTATGCATCATTTTATGCATAAAAATCAATATTCGCGAAAGTAACACTTTTATAATAAAAAAATTCTTTTATGCATCATTTTATGCATAAAAATTAATATTGATGAAAGTAACACTTTTATAATTAAAAAAAATCTTTTATGCATAAAAATCAATATTGATGAAAGTAACACTTTTATAATAAAAATTTTCTTTTATGCATAAAAATCAATTTTGATGAAAGTAACACTTTGATAATAAAAAAAATTCTTTTATGCATCATTTTATGCATAAAAATCAATATTGGTGAAAATAACACTTTCATGATAAAAAAATTTCTTTTATGCATAAAAATAAATTTTGATAAAAGTAATACTTTTATAAATAAAAAGAATTCTTTTATGCATCTATTTATGCATAAAAATCAATTTTGATGAAAGTAACACTTTTATAATAAAAAATTTTCTTTTATGCATCTATTTATGCATAAAAATCGATTTTGATGATAGTAACACTTTTATAATAAAAATATTTTCAAATATGCATCTTTCTATGCATAGAATTTAAATCTAATGAAAATCACACTTTTATAATAAAAAATATCCAATATGCATCTTTCTATGCATAAAATTTAAATCTAATGAAAATCACTCTTTTATAATAAAAAGAAATTATCCAATATGCATGTTTCTATGTATAGAATTTAATTTTAATGGAAATAACACTTTTATAATAAAAATATTTCTACTATGCATTTTTCTATGCATAGAAATGAAAATAACACTTTTAGAATACACAAACGATGGAGATTACTCTTTTTGAATAATAAAAGATAATACTTATTTCACAAAATTTAGGAAAATTTTACCATAACCTCCTTTGTATGGCTGAGCATTTTTTAATTTTTTCTATCCTCAAGTTTCTTAAAAATTATCCCAAATGGTTTAAAGCATTCTAAACTAATCAAATTCTACTTTTAAAAGAGAAACAATATGAAAAGTTTAATTCTAACAATTTGATTATATAACTAGGATAAAGAAGGGCTGAATGAAGAGAAGGGGAAAGCCTTTCCAACAAGGCATCACATCATTTTTCATTTTAAAGAAAATAAAAATTAGAAAACCATTAAAAGGAATAAAGAAAAAGTAGGATTTCTAGCTTACATGAATTTCTGTGAGCTTTCCTATGGCGTGATGGTTTGAGGGATCTACTCTTGTTTGCAACAAGAGTGGCCACCAATTCTTTTGAAGAGGAAATGGTCAAAAACTAATGAATTATCAATAAATTCACTGTTTTTGGCTCTGGGGAGGAGTAGAGTAATAGTGCATAAAACACTATTAAGCTTTTACAAAGGGGGAGGCTTCTATTTATAGGAAAAAGTGAGCTTCTAACCAAGCAAACTGATTCTAGAATTTTCCAGATCAGTTTGGTCAATTTTTGACCATTTTTTGGTCAGTTTAGCTTACTTTTTGCTTGAATTAGGAGAGAGGAGAGATGAAATATCTCAATATTTGAGAATTTAAAACTCCACCACACATGTAAAATAGGCGCCTCCTTCATGAGGGGGAATCCCCACTCTGAGGTGTCAAAAATTTATTTTTTAGTATTTTCTTTGGTCCTTAGTCCACTCTTCATCTTATGTGAGTATTTACTCATTTTTTGGGGGATTTTCTTTATTTCTTCAATTTATCTCCTCCATACATTTGGATGAATCTGATTGGCCCCTCAGAACCTTAATTTAAAATTTTCAAAAAATCTGGACCCTTAGGATAAGGCCTTTTATGAGCAGATTATAATTTATTTCTAATGCAGCACCTTCTAAAAATCTTTTTGAACTTCTGTTTCGGGGGAATTTATTTCAATAAGAAGAGATATTTTTCCATCCAAAAATATCTAAAATCTGAATAACCTCTCTCTAGAACATTTTAGAAACAAGAGCTTTTATTAATCTGAAGAGGGGATTGATTACAAGGGAAGATACTGGACATCTTAAGGGGCTGGGGAGGAATCTTACACATGTCCCAATGATTGCATGCTATTTAGAGGGGTTAATAAAGATACAACACAATGTCTACAATGTGGGGAGAGCCGCTATAGGGATGATTTGCAAGGAGATAAAGTTCCCCGAAAGGTTTTAAGACACTTCCCTATCATTCCTCGCATCAAACACATGTTTAAATGTAAGGGGATTGCAGAACTCATGATGTGGCATTCTACTTATCGCCGCTCAACCGATGGCATCATAAGGATCGTAGAGCTAATTCACCATATGGCAACATGTGGAGCGTCAATGGTGGCTAGAGTTTAAAGATGAGCCTCGTCACTTACGTCTTGGCTTGGGCATGGATGGTGTTAACCCATTTGGCTTCAAATCCACATCATGGTCTACTTGGCCTATTGTATTGATGAATTACAACCTCCCTCCATGGGTGGAAATCAAGAAAGGTCATATCGTGCTTGCTCTCCTTGTACCAGGCAAGTAAAAGGTGAAAAACATGGATGTGTACCTCGAGCCTTTGATTGAGGAGCTTATGGCGAGGTATCAAAGTACATGATGCTTCAAGGCGAATAAATAGGCATGAGGCGGAGGTGAAAGGAGTTTTGCTTTGGACGATGCATGACTATCCCAGGTTCTTAGAGTGCTCACGTACCTACTTGAACCTTGTGTATGCATAAGAATTTAGCCTTTAAACTTTAAGTTTATATCTCTATCTCAATCATCTCAATTTTTAACTAGGTTTGGGAACCTCCGGACATCATGCATGTCTGATTTGCGAACCATCACTTGTTTTGTAAAGACCCTCTACACTTAAGAAGGTGGTGTAAGAGAAACATCATCAATTTCTCCCTCCTTCACATCCCAAGTATATGCCACATGATGTCTCACCAATTGTGATGAGAGGTAGAGATTCGTTTGAGGGGCATGGAGAAGCACTCCCAATCCACCACCAAATGGGATGTCTAGACACTCAATCTTCTTTCAACTTCCATATTGGTGTGACATGAAGATCAATCATCTCTTAGATCCCATGCATATCTTCAAGAATGTGGCAACAAATATTTGGGACCATTTAATTGGTAAAAGAGATACAAAGGGTACAAGGAATGACTTACAAAACATTGGGATACCTTCAAAGTGCATGGTCAACTAAAAGTGAGAGTGGCAAAATAGTCCTACCGACGAAGGCACTATGGGTATTAACTAAGAGGGAGTACAATAAGGTGAAGAGTGTGATTGCCTCTTTTCGTACACCAATGGGAGTAATGCATTCATTGAAAGGTGTCTCACAAAGACCAAAAAGAAAGGAGAGGAACAATTATATGGCCTCAAGACACATGAACACCATATTAGTGAATTTGGGAATTTCCTAATTCCCATTTTTGAATACTTAAAAAAGGGGATGGAGAGGAACAATTATATGGCCTCAAGACACATCATTGATTGGAACAAGATATTACAGGTATATAAATATTCACTTTTTCATTTTCTCTTTGTGGTACATAATTTATAAGCTTATATATACTAACTTCCATTTTTTTCTATGCATAGTTTATTCTTCCAATTGCTATAGTTGGTTGTGGAGACAAGAAAGTGAGAGACTATTTACAAAATGGGAAGCTTGGTGAGGTATAAATCTTCTCTTTAATTCACTAAGTTATATTGCTTATTTAGAATTCTCATGCGCTCACAAGTTATGTATTAGTAAATAGTACACATAATTACTATGTATGTAGGTACATGTCCTTAAAGGAGATAGATCCTACATCCATTCAAATGGCTTGTCTCAATAATATTGAGACAGTGTGTATGATCAAGGACAACTTTCCTAGAACAATTCTCACTAGAGCCAATTGCATCTTGTGGTGCATTTGGTTGATGAAGTGGTATTGTGTGGTGTTGTTCATGTTCGATGGATGTTTTTTCTTGAAAATTTCATGAAAACCTTAAAGGACTTTGTGAGACAAAGAGTAAGGCCAGAAGCAAGCATAGCAGAGGGATGGTTGATGCAAGAGTCTCTTGTGTATATCTCAAAACATCTATCTAGCATAGATCCTTCCATGCCATGATTGTGGAGCAATGAGCAGGATGACTGACTAATCCAGTAATGAGCCTCAGGGAAAAGGAAGGCAACGAAGACTGGATGAAGCATTACGCCACACAAGGTGAATACATTCTACATTCTAAATAGTCCCATCATGGAGAAGTGGATTGGGAGATATAAGGATGAAATCAATAGGCAAAAGGATGAGAGAAGAGCTTTCAGAAGAGCAAATAGATGCTTGCCATTCCCGCCTAGCTTGGAATCTCTACCAAATGTGATCAATATAGAATGGCTTCGTATGGAAATATCGATGGCATCACAAAATGGAGAGATGATCACAAGAGAAGAGCATGATTATGCAAGATGATGTGACCCTCAAGTAAGTACATTCTTCATCTCTATCTCACGTATATACCTTGTTTAATGCTTTTGTTTAAAGTGGTGGTATGTTATACAAGTTTCCCCTCATTCGAAACATATCTTTCAAGATCAAGATGTGGAGGCCGAATCTCTGGATGAGATGCAAGTACTACCTCAAATCTCTGGATGAGATGCAAGTACTACCTCAAATCGGCTCATTGGAAGAAGATGATGAACAAAACATTTTGGATAGGGCCGATGAAGTGCATGAGGAACATCAATCGGAAGAAGATGATGAGTCACCTATCAATCATGACAATGCTTCATATCGGATCATGATAGTGATATTGATATTGATATGGAACCCTATCTTTTCATTGAGATTCCATTAGATATAGACATTGATGGAGCAACACGTATGGATTTACTACAAGATGGGATAGATTCATGATCTTGAAATTGTTTCGCTTCTCAAAAGTTTTCAACTATCTTTTTTTTTGCTCAAAACATGGCTCCAAGAGTTTTAATAGATGTTTTTTTAAAACTATATATCTTTTTCTATGTGTATGTGACATGTATTTTCAGAATTCAGTATCCAATAACTCTCTGGAATTTCATGCAGCGAAAATAGCAACGTAATTTCGCTATCACAACGAAATCATAGTATAACAGCAAAATTTCACTGCTGCTAAAGACGCTGTTCCAGCAGTGTACCCCCTCATGTGACATATCATTGGAAAGAGCTTAAAGAGTCGGTTCTAAATGCTTATTCTTCGACAACTTTCGAGTTTGTATGCTTAAGATACACCAAAAAGTAGATTGAAAAGAAAATTTCCAAAGTCTCGAGATTTTCCTGAATTCTCAAATATGGTCTTCAGCAGAAATGTATCATGTTGCAGTTGGGTTTAGAGAGAAAGCATATGACAGGGTTCATTGGTCATTTGTAGCTAGAGTGATGGAAAAACTGGGTTTTGGGACCAAAATGGCAACATGCATTTACACTTTATCCTGAGGAGGATACTCTAAAGTGTTACTTAATGGAAGAGTGGTAGGGGGGTTCAAGATTAACAAATTAGTTAGACAAGGCTGTCCATTAGCACCCTTGCTGTTTGCTATTGCCTCCCACCCTTTAATAATTTCTCTAGAATCAGCATGCATTAAAGGGAATATTACTGGGTTAAAGCTCAAGTTTAGTGAACAATTAGTTATACAATGTTTTGTTGATGATTCTTTATTCTCTAAGGGCTCAGAACAATAATGTGAGATTGGCCTTAGAGATAGTTTATCTCTCAGAACATCACTTGGGCGTGCCAACGATGAGGGAATTGGTGGAGCTCTCTGATGTTATGCCTAAGCATAATGCATTAAGATTAATGGATAAGCTTTATGCATTAATCTTGATGTATAAGATTAATGCATAAAGCTTTATGCATTAAGATGAATGTATTAAGCTTAATGCATAAATCTTAATGTATAAATCTTAATGCATAAAGCTTTATGCATTAATCTTAATGCATTAAGCTTAATGCATAAGATTAATGCATTTAAGCTTAATGCATAAGATCAATGCATTAAGCTTAATGCTTAGAGATTAATGCGAATTAAGATTTATGCATTAAGCTTTATGCATTAAGTTTAATATATGCATAGACCTCAATTCATAGATTAAGCTCAATGCATAGATTAATCTCTATGCATAAAGCTTAATCTATGCATTCTATGCATTGAGCTTAATCTATGCATTCTATGCATTGAGCTTAATCTATGCATTAAGATTAAGCTAAGCTAATCTTAAACCTCGGAACCCAATGGTGCAATAATAGGTAGATGAAAAGCATAAATGATTAGAGGACTTACCTCTTTTTGGTGAAATTTAAGGAGAGGATTAGAGGACCTACTAAAAAAAGATTAAAAGTAATTAGTAATATAAAACCCTAAAATCTTAATGCATAGATACAAAACCCTAAAACCTTAATGCATAAATACAAAACCCTAAAAAAATACAAGCAAAAAGATACATTCCCACTTCATCTGGGGGATGTCTAATGGATGTAACTTTTCCCATGCATTTTTACTCTCTCGGCCTTGACTTTCTGACAGGTCAGACATTGACGTACATGATTAAGCACATCCTTTTTTAGACCAGGCCAAAAGAAGCTTTTCTTCACAGACATGTAGGTTTTGATGAAACCTGGATGTCGTGCAACAATAAGGCTATCATGGGCTTCATTTAGAATTTGAAAATGAGGAGGCAGAAGAAGCTTGTAGGCTAAGTTACCTACTTTCTTTGTAATCAGATATGGCCCACAATATCTGGGGGATAACTTCTTGTACTTCCCAACAGATAGAGAACTTCTTTTTGGGTGTACTCGAATGAAGACCATATCTGCTTCTTCGATTTTTCTATCTGTCCTCTTCTTATCTGCATACTATTTCTGTCTATCCTGGGCAGCTTTTATATCTTTGTGAATTAACTGCATCTATTGCTCCATGTCGTCAAGCATCTGTCTGGACATCTCGACCCTAATCAATGGGTCAGACCAAGTTAATGGAGTTAAGCAATCTTGTCCATACAGAGCCTTGAAAGGGCTTATCCCAATACTTCGATGATAAGAAGCATTGTAGGCGAAAGCGAACTCGACTAGGTGCAGATAGCTTAGCCACTTCTTAGTTTCCCTGCCACCACAGCATGAGCGAAGTATATCTTCGATTACTTGGTTTACCCTTTCTGTTTGACCATTGGTCTTAGGGTGGGAAGGTGTGTTGAGATCCAAGAAAGTGTTGAAATTTGAGCATTGTGATGAGCTATGGTGGATCAAACACTAGAATCAACATCATTAACAAAGTGATTAGTAAATAGTTAAGACGTAATTAGTAGGTAATTAACAAATAGATTAATGTAGGCATGGATACTCAAAAACCAGCAAATTCTCATTAGGGCTATGCCTCAATTTATAGAGTTTACATCAAGCATCAAATCCCATTGATTTCTCCATGATTCACTCCGTCTCTTTTCCCTGATTCTCTCTACCTCTTCACTTTTCCCAGAATATCTCCCAGAATATCTCCACACTTCCCAGAATATCTCCACACTTCCTAAATCTTCTCATGCTACCCTTTATTCTCTCCCAGTAGATTCTTCTCACCTTTTCACAGGTTCTTTCACATTTACTCATTCTCTTTTACAGCCTCTAACCAAGGGCTTGTTCGTGCACACACCCTATTCACTTGTATTTTTAACACCTCCCCTCAAGTGAATACTCTCTAGAACACCTAGACCCTATACCAAGTTTGCCTCCCCTTACTTGATAGTCCGCGACTAGTGCCTAGCACACCTCCCCTCAAGTTATCTTAGCACACCTGGACCCTGTATCAAGTTTCTTTCTTACTTGACAGCCCGCTACCAGTGCCTCAAGTCCCTAAACTCCATAGTCCTTGACACTCTCTTTCTCTATGTGTCGTCCAAGGCTACTATAAGTGCCCGCGACCTTGACTAAAGTGCTCACACATACATCTACCACGTGGCCTACATCATCGGTGGCTCAGAGGTGATTTTACTTTGTTGGGGCAGGTTACATTGGGTTGTGGGGTCTCTCTTTCTCTCTCTCAGAGATTTTCACATGGCTCCTCACTCTTTGGAGCCTCACATCTTCTCTTTTCTTTAGTCTTCTTGTCATGGCAGCTTCTCTCCACGCATCCATGTCTTCTTTCAGTCTTCTTGGGGCAGCTTCTCTTCTTGTGGTAGCTTCTCTTCTCGTGCAATGTGCCCAATACATAATGCGTATAGCATTCATTCTTATGCACATTCCCAAATACAACTCTGGCTATGAATAATCTTGAATTTGAGTGAGATTTACAGGCATTAACCAAGGGTTAAATGCAAAATGATGATTTTCATAAATTTATCAGCACAATTTTACCAGAAATTACATTAAATCAAGGGTAACCAATTTGTACGGGATGGTTGGAGTATCAAACCAACTCTAAATTGCAATCTAAAGTTATAGGGATCTGTATCAGATACCTAATGGTTAATTTGAACCCTCAATTGTACCAAAATATAGTGATTAGCATTGATGATTAATCACTGATTAGTAAATTAATCCATTATTTTGTATGCAAAAAACAGAGTATGCAAGGAGTCTAGATCTGGTGCCTTAGACTTCAAATGAGCTCAAATGCTTTCAAAGGCAACAATAGCAATGAGTCTAGTAGAGGATTAAGCCAAGAAACACAAGATTTGACCAAATATTGAAAGCTTAATCTCTGTTTTACCAAAGTCACCTGCAGATTTGATGAAGAGCTTGGATCTCACTGTAGACTTGATGAAATTGAATTCTGTCTTCACCAGCTTGTAGAGCATGCTTGAAAACACCTTGGGCTTAGAGGAATTAGAGTGATTCACCCTGAGTGAGTGTAGATCTGAGATCTTCTGCTGAAAAACGTAGCCTGCTAAAACAACAATTTCTCCTTCATCCGACGGCGGTTTGCTACGTTGTTTGGATGAGCTTGAAGAGCTATGAGATACCTATCATGTACTAGAAGGGTTTGGCCTAATTTTATGTGTGCAAGGAGAGGGAGCTCCTCCACTAGCTGGGGGTACAGAGGTGAGTTGAAAAAAGAGGAAAAATTATAATTTTCTTCTAATCCTAATTAGCAAAATAATTAGCAAGATAATGGGCTCACAAATTAGCATGGCTCTGATACCATGTTGAAATTTGAGCATTGTGATGGGCTATGGTGGATTAAACACTAGAATCAACATCATTAACAAAGTGATTAGTAAATAATTAAGACGTAATTAACAAATAGATTAATGTAGGCATGGATACTCAAAAACCAGCAAATTCTCATTAGGGCTATGCCTCAATTTATAGAGTTTACATCAAGCATCAAATCCCATTGATTTCTCCATGATTCACTCCACCTCTTTTCCCCCTGATTCTCTCTACCTCTTCACTTTTCCTAGAATATCTCCCAGAATATCTCCACACTTTCCAAAATATCTCCACACTTCCTAAATCTTCTCATGCTACCCTTTATTCTCTCCCAGTAGATTCTTCTCACCTTTTCACAGGTTCTTTCACATTTACTCATTCTCTTTTATAGCCTCTAACCAAGGGCTTGTTTGCGCACACACCCTATTCACTTGTATTTTTAACAGAAAGTTCCTACTGCTTCGAAAAATGCAGTCCAGAATCTTGACGTGAATTTGGGGTCTCGATCACTTACTATTCTTCTTTGGTAGGCCATGCAATCTGAAGATTTCCTTGAGGAACACTCTGGCCACATCCACTACAGTGTAGGTTTCTTTTACTGAAATCAGATGGGCAACTTTGGTTAGTCTATCAACTACCACGAAAATGGAGTTGTAACTTGATTGCACTGAAGGTAATCCAGTAATAAAATCCATACTGATACTACCCTTTTTACAATCTTGTAAAATGGAAATTGGGATTTTTCCAAATTCTCTAATATGGTGTTGCTCGGTTTTAATAGCCACATCCCTTCCCAATAAGGCTGCAAAAATGTTATCATAAATTGACCTTCCTTTAATAAAACCATGTTGTTTTCTAGAAACATCTTGTAGCACAATAATCACTTTGGCCATAATTTTGTACATCACTGTTAACAAGGTAATAGGCCTCCGATGACCAAACGTGTTGCAAGCAGTTTATTTTGGGATGAGATTTACAAGCCCTTCTTTAAAAACATCCCAAAGCCGCCGTGAATTGAAGGCTTTCTTACAAATATGACCCACCACCTCTTTCAAAGAAGGCCAAAAGGCTATAAAGAACTCTGTAGATAAGCCATCCCAACCCAGGGCTTTCTCCCTCCCCTGCTTAAGCAAGGCACACCAGCATTCATCCACCTCAATGTCTCTATCTAACCATCTAGCTTTATTTGAGTCCCCCATCTGTTTCAGTAGACCCAACCGCCTATCTTCAGCTTGAAACCTCCTCAAATAAGAACAATCCTCCTTTAGAATACGGGTAGATCCCAAAAATTTTACCCATTTCAAAGCCAGTGTGTTCATATCATTCAAAGGGGTACCATCTTCATCCAAAATGCTTCCCACAATCTCACTATCACTCTTCTTCTTTGGAAGTTTGAATAGCCTATTTTTTGGTTTTCTTTTGTTATTGAATTGATACCATTTGGTCCAATTCTCATGTTCTCTATAGCATCTATCCTCCTCTTCCTTAATAATAGCCTAGCACTTAAAATACAAAGTTGTAATCAGCAGCATCTAGCCCTATGGTTTGTCTCTTCATCATCACCAGAAGTTCCTCTAACAAGGTAGCCCACTTCCTTCTCTCTCCTCTCCTTTTCTTAGCCCTCAATTTACCCACAGCTCTGATAATCCCTTGCATTTCATTGGAAAACTGCCTCCAAGAACCATCAGCCCCCTTTCTTCTTTTAAGTTTTCTAATTTCTTCTTCTATATATTTCACAAATATTGGGTCCTTCAGGAGAAAATTATTCACTCTCAATTTCCTTGTTGGGAAATGAGAAAGATCTATGTTAGCCCCATCATTAATGGTCGAGCTCCACTTCAAAGGAAGGTGATCAAAGCGTGTGGAGCCACAGTCAACTAAAACTCTCAAGGTGTGGGGCACCCACCACGAGGCCTGCTGAGAGACTAAAGAAAATTCTATCAATTCTGGAGGAAGAAGAAAGATATTGAAGGCTAAAATAAGTATGCCTCGGCTTGTCTCTCAAGTCACCCAAATACTAACTATCCTTGAGCCCCAACCCCCTTCTAAGCTCTTCCCATTTCCCTTTTTCCTTCCCTATAAGAACATAGCTACCACCACATCTATCAACCACCTTTTCCACCATGTCGAAATCCCAAGAACAATACAAGGAACTTGTCCATTTAAACTGGCTATCCAATTCCACGTATTACTCCTAACCTTATGATTGTGTGCCCCATATACATAAATAACCCATATTCTCTCCCCATCTACTGCTGAGATCTCAACCACTAAGATTCTTCCCTCAGGGTGATTAGCTAAAACACTGGGATTGAGGTCACTCCTAACTCCACTATACCTAAAGTTAACTCCACCATAAAGTATTACCCAATTGCTGAGTGTATTTAATCTAGAAAATTTTCCAAAAATATTGTGCTCCAGTATAGCAAAAATCGACAAGCCCCAAGATTTAACTAATCCCCAAAACAGAGCATTTTTCTTTTTGTCCTTAATGCCCTTAACGTTCCACATGCACCCCATAAACTCTAAAGGATTCTTCATGATAAAGCAGTTTCCAGAACCATCTCAACTTCCTCCTCATTCCTCGGGCTACTTTGATCTATTCGCAATCCTTTCCTAGTTTCACCCGCTAATAGATCAAATTTTTTATGTGATAAAGGGCGGCTATCTCTATCATTCAGTGGGCTGAAAGGATTCACATCAAAAATCAAATTCTCACTATTCACAGGCCTTCTACTCTCAGCTCCATGGTTAAGTTGAGCCTTCTTGGTCTCAGCCTTAGCCTACCTAACAGTGGGTTTTCCTTTTACTTTAACTTATCCCCCTTCCACCATATTTTTCCCCGCTTCCATCACTACTTCCTTTCCTTTTTCCTCTTTCTTCTGATTTTCTGGGAAAATTTTCTCTTTGTCTACACACACTGTCACCCTCTCTCCTCCCTCCCTCCTCCGACCTCATCACCAATGGACATACAACACGGAACCTAGGATTTGAGCTATATCATCATGCAGTGCAAGCCTAAGCCAGGGGGGACCAACTACTTCTACCCATACAAGACAAGCATTCTGTAGGCTTTTATTAACATCGAATAACGGATCAAAGGGAATCCTGCCATGTCAAGGGGACAGGGAAGTCAAGGACCGAGAGTGCAGAGACCAGCCCCTTCCTATCAATCAAATCAGGATCCATCTTATCAAAATCAGGGCAATCCCAAGAGAACTCCAGCTCAGCGATCTGCCTCTGTCTAGAGTAACCTCAGAACTCTTTCCCAAAATTGGGGCAACCAAAGAGAAAGAGTTCCACCTCAGACTCTGCAGCAACCAGAGCAGTCACAATAGCAGAAGTAGTGGAAGAGGAAAGAGGACAGATTTATGCACCAATTGAAAACCAAGGACCAAACCGTAAATTCTCTATCATATCCATACTCCAGCTAAGTATCAGGGTAAGCCTTTTAAGCTTTTGATTGATTCAGGCAGTACTCATTTATTTATTTACACTGGTGGATGCTTGCGTAAGCTAGTCTTAGATCAAAAATCAAGGAAACCTATGCAAGTTGAATTGGCCACTGGGAAGATTCTTTTCACTCACCTTGAGATAGATCGTATTCAGTTCAATCTAGATGGGAATTTAATTGACTGTCAATTCAGAGTTATACCTTTGGGAGTTCTCGACGGGATCCTTGGAATGGATTGGCTCCATAAAAATCAAGCTGTTGACATTCATTGTGTCATAATGGAACTATTTCCTTCCGTGACCTTCATGGAAATAAAGTTCAAGGAATCGAAATTTCAAGATCCCCAAGTTTGCAGTTAGTAAAGGCTTCTAAGTTACTGAAAGGACTTAGAAAGAAGCAGCTCATTTATGTTGTCAAAATGAATCCAGTAGACTCAAAGTTAAAAGCTAAAGAAAATGAATGATTAAGTGATTATGATGATTTATTCCCAACAAAATTAACAGAGATGCCTCCAATTTGGAGAGTAGATCATGTGATAGAATTGACCCCCGAGCTCAACCAGTAGCCCTGCGCACGTACAAAATGCCAGTTTCCTGAAGCCATCAAACTCAAGGAGGAACAGCTTAGATAGCTGTTAGAACAATGGTTTGTAAGACCCAGTGTTTCACCTTGGGGTGTGCCAGTTCTCTTTCAGAAAAAGAAAGATGGAACGCTAAGACTCTGTGTGGACTACAGAGGTCTCAATCAACTAACAGTTAAGAATAAGTATCCTATCCCCAGAATTGATGAGCTTCTGGACAGGCTAAGTGGAGCCCAGATCTTCACAAAGATAGATCTTAACTCAGGGTATTATCAGATCAGGATTAACGAGCAAGATATCCCAAAGACAGCCATTAATACTCGGTATGGGCATTATGAATTCACTGTCATGCCATTTGGATTGACAAATGCCCCGCCTAATGCAGGACATTCTCAGAGAATACTTGGATGATTTTGTTCTTGTTTTCTTTGATGATATTCTGATTTACTCATGCAGCTGACCCATGAAGCTCATGTCAGAAAAGTTCTTGAGATTCTAAGGAAGCACCAACTCTTTGCAAAAAAAGAGCAAATGCACTTTCTCTGCCGACCATGTTGAATACTTGGGCTTTCTAGTATCCAAAGTTCTTGAGATTCTAAGGAAGCACCAACTCTTTGCAAAAAAAGAGCAAATGCACTTTCTCTGCCGACCATGTTGAATACTTGGGCTTTCTAGTATCCAAAGATGGAATTTCTCCAGATTCTACAAAAGTCCAATCAGTCATAGATTCGCCTAAACCAAAAACAGTGAAAGAAGTCAGGGGATTCTTGGGATTGACTGGTTGGTATAGAATTTTTACACCAAAGTATGCTCTCATAGCTTCCCCCCTAACTAATCTTCTCAAGAAGAATACCACGTTTCAATGGTCTGCCAGGTGCTAGAGTGCTTTTGATAATAATCTAAAGACCGCCTTGGTAACCAATCCCGTTCTAAAGCTGCCAGATTTCTCTCTACCCTTTGAGGTAGTATAACTGATGCCAGTGGTTTTGCCCTGGGAGGTGCACTCATGCAGGAAGGTCATGCAGTGGCCTATGAATTCCAAAAACTCAGAACGCATGAGAGGAATTATGCTGTCCACGACCTGGAACTACTTTTAGTAGTAGAATATGCCCTGAAGTTATGGGTGGAGACATTACCTACTGGGTCAAAGATTCACTTTGATGGACGATCATCAGAGCTTAAAGTGGATCTTCACTCAAAAGGATCTCAACATGCGCCAAAGAAGGTGGATGCAGACCCCATAGGAATTTGATTTTGAAATCAAGTACCGCCGAGGCAAAGAAAATGTGGTAGCAGATACCCTCAGCAGAAAAGCCTCCTTGCTTGCAATTACTGTACTGTCAAATCCTTTGATTATTGAAGCAAGTGAGAAGATCATGCAGGATAGATTCTTTGGCCCTATTGCTACCCTACTTATGCTGGAAAGCAAAACGCCACAGGAGTTGAACCAAGTTCAAGGGTACGCCCTGGATGATGAAATTATATATTATAATCGCAGGCTATGCATTCCCAATGATGAGGAAACTAATAATAAAATTGATTAATAGGAATACGCTTAGAACTCGAGTAGTTAAATAAAAGCCTAAAGACTTCTCTAATGAATAGATCAACGGCTGTGCCTGATTCAATTAGGAAAAAAGCGTTAATTCCTTCAAGTTAAGTCTGTAATAGTTTCCCTTCTATCTGATTTAATCAGATGAAGGTTAGTTCAGTATCTTGACCTCGTTAGAAAAATTCGTTTTATAAGAAAATAAAAATGGTGGAATCGTCCCCGTTTTTCGGGCATGGAAAATTTTTCCGGTTTCGATTTTCGGATTGACCACCAGCTTAGTCTCGTGCCTGGACATTCGAGGGCAAGGCCCCGAGTGAGAGACCCTACCCCGCGCAAGAGGAAGCTACTTCCGCTGCTACCATCCACAGGAATCTGCCGGTGCGCAGAGGGGGCAGTGGGATCTCACAACATGCATGTATTTCTGTGTAATCCATACCTAGCATAGAGAGCATTTTACGACACCCATCTCATGAGTTTGGTAATAGATTTTGAGGGGGAAGAATCTTCTTGAGAATCCTACAACATAGGGTAAGAAATCATATGTCAAAATATTATCAAGGAGAGTATATAAAACATGAAATATTTTTAATAGAATGAGGCGGCCTTATCGAAGAAGACTTGTGACACATGCATCACTCCATCCATAAGTTGTTTGCAAGTTCAATAGCTCCAAGTTTGCTCGCAATGTGGAGTACAAACATCCCTCATACAAAGGTGTGCTTGCCTCTCTATGCAAGGCTTCCTCCTCTTGTGACATTGGAACTTGCTCACTATCATCTAGGACCTCCCGTCCAAAGAAGTCATTCACCATGTCGTCAATGATGAGATTCTCTTCCTCCTCATGTGGCAATGGTACAAGCAACTCATTCATTGGTTGGGGAAGATGAGTCTCAGCCAAGCTTTCCATATGAAGCCATGCTTTCCATATGAAGCTTTGCCACCTCTTCCGCACTCCACCCGCCGATGTCACCGAATGGTGTGGCATGTTACCTAGAACTCTCCTATGGTTCTCCTCCATGTCATCATCTTGGTCGTGCCATTGCCTCATGAAGACCATATGTTTGTACATGCTCAATTGTTATATGACGTTGTCGTATATAGTGGCCCTTGCATCGATCACAGACACATCAAATTTTTTCTCTCAACCATGCATCGGATTCAACTTTCGGCCCTTGATGATCACTGTCAAACATCTTTAATTGATTTAGGGTTCATACAAAACACACAAATTCCAGTACTGTAAATAGAAAATTACCTAGGTTTTTGCTGTGCTAAACAGCGACCACAGCAGCTTTTTTTCACTATCTAGTAGCGAAAATATGTTGGTCACCACAGCAAAGCTAGCAGGAAAAATTTCGCTACTCAGCAGCAGCGACGTGCGAAACTATGACTCCCACCTAAATCGTCACCACAGCAAAGCTAGCAGGCGAAATTTCGCTACTCAGCAGCAGCGACCTGCGAAACTATGACTCCCACCTAAATCGTCACCGACGGGTGTCAATACCTACCTACTTCCCCTATCCTACACATGAATAACCTATGGCTATAGCCTGAGTATCCCTCCCACCTCAACTCATCCCTCAAGGGTTTTGCATCACTCAAGTCTCCCTCTCTAAGGTAAGCACTTTCTTGCTTTCTTCATGGTTTCATGTCTTCTTCCAAGCTTTCATGGAAAGCTTGGACATAGTTTTATGTGAGCTTCTCTCCCTTCCCCTCTCTCCTTTTCTCCCTTCCCCTCTCTTTCCTCTCCCTTTCCCTAACCCTAGCCTAATGCATAGAGCTCTAATAGAGAGATTTGATGGAGAGCTCTCCATCAAAGCTTTCTATTAAGCATTCTATGCATTATGCTAGGGTTTAGGCTTAACATAAACTAGTTTTTTCATTCACTTATGCATTAAGAGTAGGGTTTAGGGTACTTGCCTCTTTTTTCTCTTGTTCTTCTTGCTTACTAATGTGTTGATGAGAACTAAATTTTTTATTTATTATGTTTCTTTTTTGTAGGATTATTCAAGTGAGCAAGGTTTTGGGCATAGCCTCTCATACAGTAAGCCCTCTTTCTTCATTTGTGCTTCTTGTCTTTGTTTTTTTGCACCCTTGGGTGCCGAGGATGAGGGTTAGGTCAATAGGCAATCGGCTTCTTTATGCATATCCCTCTTATGCATAGCCATCTTATGTATAGGGGTATTCATAGGGCTTATGCATGGGGCTTATGCATAGCTTTATGCAATAGGGCTTATGCATACCCTTATGCATAGGGCTTATGCATGCCTTATGCATAGGGTATGCATAAGCCGTATGCATAGGCCTTATGCATAAGCCGTATGCATAAGGCCTTATGCATAAGCCGTATGCATAGGCCTTATGCAATAGGGCTTATGCATAGCCATATGCATAGGCCTTATGCATAGGGCTTATGTAATAGGGCTATGCATAGGGCTTATGCATAGGCTGTATGCATAGGCCTTTTATTATGATAATCTTTTGTAGGTCTATTCAAGTGAACAACCATAGGCCACACAATGGCTCATACGGATTCGGCTAGTAGAGGTAAGCTCTCTTTGTTTATGCTTCTTCTCTTTATGTTTTTGCACCCTTGGGTGCTGGGGATTAGGTTTAGGTCAAGAGCCTATAGGCCTTATGCATAGCATATGCATAGGCCATTATGCATAGGCCTTATGCATAGCCATATGCATAGGTCGTATGCATGAGGCCTATGCATAGGTCGTATGCATGAGGCCTATGCATACGACCTATGCATAAGCCCTATGAATAAGGCCTATGCATATGTATGCATAGGCCTTATGCATAGGGCTTATGCATAGGCCTTATGCATACGGCATACGGCCTACGCATATGGCATATAGCCTATGCATACATCATACGGCATAGGCATATGGCATATAGCCTATGCATACATCATACGGCATAGGGCTTATGCATACGCCATATGCATAGCCCTTATGCATAGGGCTTATAGATAGGCCGTATGCATATGGCCTATTTAAGGCCTATGCATAGGCCGTATGCATAGCCTTATGCATAGGCCTATGCATACAGCCTATGGCATACGGGCTATGCATAGGCTATGCATAGGGTATGTATGGCATATCGTTTAGACTATGCATACGCTTTGATTTATGCATAGAGATATGGGGCATTGTTATATGCCATCTAGAATGCTGGTTATGTCAGGTTGGGAGTGGTTATCCCACGAGTAGGTTGGGAGTGGTTATCCCACGAGTAGGTGGTTATAGTGGAGAGGGAGCCCTCAATCTTCTTACTATACTTCTCTTGTAAAAGAGGAGGTGTCTTTGGTTTTAATAGCGGAGAGCATGTCGAAAGTCCTCAGAATATATCATCCGAAAGGGGCACTCTCCACCCTGCTTGTCTAAGTAGTATTGTAGGAGGTGGTAACAATGTCCTAATATCACAAGTTGTATTTTCTATCTAAGCTTATGTTGTTGTTTTCTCTTGGTTGTCTTGACATTGTCGAGGTAAGTGGCCTTATTCATTCAACCTTATATTTATTGCACCCTTGGGTGCCGGGTTTAGTAAATGGACTTATGCATAGAGATACGGGGGCATTGTTACATGCCATCTAGAATGCTGCTTATGTCAAGTTAGGAGTGGTTATCCAGGAGTAAGTGGTTATAGTGGAGGGGGAGCCCTCGATCTTCTCACTATCCTTCTCTTGTAAAAGAGGAGTTGCCTTTGGCTTTAATAGTGGGGAGCGTATGGAAAGTCCTAAGAAGCTATCATCCGAAAAGGGGCACTATCCACCCTGCTTGTCTAAGCAGTGTTGTAGGAGGTCTTAACAATATTCTAATATCACATGTTGTATTCTTTGTCTAAGCTTTAAGTATGTAGAGCAATCGTGTTTTGTTGCCTATGCATTAATGTAGTAGCAATGTCGATCAACTTGTCACAAGATCCTGATGTGGCCAATCTATTGTCCATTATAAATAAACGATATGGGTAGCAATCTTGGTCGTAGTTTACATAGACATAGGTATGGTTCCATCAAACCTTTTCACATACACAAAGTTAATCTTTTATGCATTTTATTTATCTTATATTTTAATCTTATATGTAGGCGGACTTACAGTCGTCGACGAGCCAGTCGACGCCATGGGGGCAGACTACCCCACTTGGCCAGTCGCCATGGGGGCAATCTACCCCACCACTTGCTCAGTCGGGGAAGACCACGCCTTTGATAGGCATGGGGCCAAGTGGTGCAGGCCCATCATGATATGGTTGTGATGAGCCTACGCCACCTTCCTCTACTAGACCCACCCCTGCTACCTCACATCCGTCTTCACCCCACCACGACAACGTAGTAGTAGGGAGTGTGGGAGGTAGTTGACATGCTAGTGGGGGGAGCAGGCTGCTTTTGCTTTGGAAAAAGCAGCACTAGGTCTCTTGATGCATCTCCCCAATAGGGGGGCTCTTCATCTACACATTATAAGCCAGCCCCCAGGAGACCCATTCCACCATTCGATCCACGTCTCCTATTGTACAACATGGATGTGTATTATAAGCCAGCCCCCAGGAGACCCATTCCACCATTCGATCCACGTCTCCTATTGTACAACATGGATGTGGATGGTCTCCTCATAATGGATGCACGAGGAAAGCAAGTCATGAATCATATGCATGTATTTGTGCAAACCTAGAGTTCGTGAACTCCTTCAAAAAGAAGAAAGCACAAGATGAACTTTCTAAGCAAAATGTTATCGATGTGCTTAAGTCAAAGTTCCCATGTGCTACCTGCGGGTCTTTGCTTCTCTGAGGAGTGGATGAAGAGGTGCATCAAGCTTTTGCTCTTTAATAGGAGAGCAAATATCAAGAGAGTAGCAAATAATAATTTGGAGAATCCTAGCATGTGTACGGCCAAGGAGTGGAGGCACGCACATAGCTTCGTGAGAAAGCACCCAGGTGCTTTTCAAAAACAAGCGACAGGTGAGTGCTTCTCGACTGTGGAAGCGAGGGGCTTTGCACTTTGGCTCCGGCAGGAAATCCTCGTAAAGTAATCATTTCTTCTCTTCTTTCATTTGGTTTTGTACTATATTGTTTTCTTGAAATAACTGTATATTTTCTTAATTGTTTTTTAGAGGGAGGTTGTTGGGCGTGACCCAACAAAGGAGGAGTATGACTATGGGTATAGAGCCCCCCGTCTGCAAAAATTGTGGGTGTGGATGCGTATGTGAGGTGTACGCTTGGATGAATCCGTTTTGGGGACTCAATCTAATGAGATAAGTGAGCCTAAACCATTCTCTTTTCTACATCTAATTGTATTTTAATGATATTTCTTACCTTATGCTTAACGGCATGTATGTAAGATGAAGGGGAAGAAGAGGAGGAGGATCCAGATTATCAACGTGAAGCAACTAAAGCAACTGAAGAGGACGAGGAATTAGATAATAAAGATCACTTGAAATCCGATGAGGATTCCAATTAGACACCTCTTCGTACCTTTTCATTGTAAAAACTTTGTGTATATGGCCAAAGACCCAACAATTTCTAAAATATAATAACTTTTTGGGATCAATTCCATTCTCCACAATGTATGTGTTTCTTGTATTTGTGTTTGTGTTATAAATCTGAAACTGTGACTCTGTTTTATTTTATTTTTTTAGAGTTGGGGTAGAGTAGGGACTCCCGTGCAGACTCCCCAATCTGCCCTAGCTCTTTTTTTACTGTGCAGAGCATTCGTTGCTCAGCAGGCAAAAATACAGTCGCGCTGCTCTTCAGCAGCGCGCAGCAAAAATAGCAAATGTCACTGAGCAGCGGTACTTTGTTATTCCGCACGAAATGTCAGCGATATTTCGTTGCTATTTTCACTGCTGAGCAGTGAACCCGTTATAGCAAAAATAGCAGTGTTTCTAGCAGTAAAAATGGCCCGACACCTAGCTACCCTTCTAGTTATAAAAACACTGTTGTTTTCGTTTGGTAGACCCTCATTATGTTGTAGTGAAAAGGTGAAGGTTAGAACTCTATGCATTAATCTTAATCTCTTTATGTTTCTTATTAATCATTAGGTTAAGCATAATAGAAGCAAACCCTAATCATTAGGTCACACCATTACTTGTTGTAGAGTGATGGATAGGAAAAGAAAGAGGAATAGCAAGGAGAAGGGGAAGGGGGAAGGGAAAGAAGAAGAAGAACCATAAACAAACGCATTAAAATAAAACATAGGAGAAAAATATCTTCAAGAGCTTACACCATAGCCATTTGGTGATGAAGAGAAAGAGTCTCATAAAGAGGAAGGGGAAGGGGAAGAAGGGGAATATAAAGAGTAAAAATGCATGTGAGGGGAGCTAGCTTGAATGGAAGGGAGGAGTTGGTGCAAGAACTCAAGGAAAGTAATGGAGGGAATTTTTTGGGGAAGAGAAAAATAGGCATCGGTGGCACCGCATGCTCAAAAAGTTGATTTTCCAGCATCGCTAAAAATGACACTTAGCGATGCTTTAACAACTCTTATAGTGACGATTATAGTGATGCTTATAGAGACACTTATAGTGACATTTATAGCGACACTGGGTAAATTCTAGAGAGAAAGCCTATGCATATACCATTGACACTGCTAAATTTAGTGCATGTACTTATATTCAGTTTTTTAATTGCACACTTTTTGTACCCGATACATATGTCTTCTACTAGTTCGGATAGTGATGGGTCACCATTAATTGGAGGTCCAGAGTGGTTTGCGAAGAAGAATCCCTTGTTCATGTGCAAGATGCAAGAATGTTTGTGTACGCGAACGTCAAGTGACATTGGAGCATATTAGAAAATGGGGATTGTTTGAACCAATGCTAGCCAACTTGATGTTGCAAGCCAATTCCTTAGTTAATATATGAACTTATGCCTTGAAATATAAACTCGTGGTGTGCCATATGTAATGTTGAGTGTCATTTTTAAATATGGTTCATTAGGATGAGGAGGGCATGGACATTCGTGCATAAGTACTACACAATATGCCTCATTATTCTATCGTTAGGGGAAACTTGAGGAAGGAATACAAGTGTCGTTAAGGAGCACTTGGATGTTTAGTACATTGGAAGACCCAAGATTTCCTCCACATGAGATAGAGGAAGAGGATATCATAGAGGAGATGATCACTCAATTTTTTCAAAGTGAGGGTGAGAAAGAGACACCTAACTTTGAAACACATGAAAGAGAGGATATGTTACACAAAGAGGCTAACACACCATTGTACAAGGGCGCAAAAAAGTACTTAAATTTGCGGGCATACATGGAAATCCTCAATGTAAGATTCCTCCCTCTAGCTTTTGAAGTGTGCAGGTGTAAGAACCTCCCCTTCTAATCTTATAAATATTCCCCTCTCTGAAATTAAAGAAAGATCCTATTTTACCCTATTTTGGCCTGGAGAGAGAAAATGTCTAGAGGGAGGTAATTCAAAATTGAGATATTTTTTGATATAAAAATCCTCCTAGTGTCTAAAATGGTTTCCCAATGAAGAACTTTCCAATGTGCAATTGGAATTAATTGAAAATAGGTATAAAGGACCTTAGCCTAAGGGTCTAGATTTTCAAAAAAAATTGGATTATGGTGCAATTAAGGTTCCTATGGACCAATAAGATTAATCCAAATGTAGGGACGAGATCAATTGAAGAATAAAAGAAAAACCCCCCAAAAATGAGTAAATGCTCATATAAGATGAAGAGTGGACTAAGGACCAAAGAAAAGAATTAAAAAACTGAATTTTGACACCTCAGTGTGGGGATCTCCGCTCATGGGCACCTTTTTCTCATAATTATCCCCAATTATTAATCAATAAACTGAGATATTTTCATCTCTCCTCTCTCCTGTTTCGAAACTAGATCCAAAAAGTAATCTGAACTGACCCAAAATGGTCAAAAATTGACCAAACTGATCTGGAAAATTCTAGAATCAGTTTTCTTGGTTAGAGGCTCACTTTTTCTTATAAATAGAAGCCTCCACCTTTGTAAAAGCTTAATGGTATTTTATGCACTGTTACTCTACTCCTGTCCTGAGCCATCTACATTGAATTTTTTAATAATTCAATTGTTTTTGGCCTAATCCTCTCCAAGGTGAATTGGTGGCCACTATTGCTTCAAAAAATAGTAGAACCCTCAATCCCTCAAGCCAAAGGAGAGCTTACAAGCTCCATGTAAGCTAATTTTCTTACTTTGTTTAATGAAAAATCTATGGTTTTCTTGATTTTTATGTTCTTCAGATGTTTGAAGTAAATTCAAATGCTATGCCTTTGATGAAAAGGCCACCCCCTTCTCTTCTTTACATTCCAACCTTTCTTAATCTTAGAAAGATTAACTAAGTGATTAATTAAACTCTTCTTATTGTTTACTCTCTTTAATTTAGAAAATTGTGTAGATTAGAGTTCTATATTTCTAAATTGGGTTAAGTAAGTTAAGTAAAGAAAGATAAAAATGAGAAATGGTCAGCCATACAAAGGAGATTATAGTAAAATTTTCCAGAATTTTGTGAAAAAGAAAGTTTGCGTTTATGTTATTCCAAAAGAGTAATTCCCACCATTTTTGCATCTAAAAGAAATATTCTAATTACTCCATGTACATATTCACCTATAAATATGCATGGATATCAGTGATATTAATTATTAAATTTGATTTTTATGCATAGAAAGATGCATAAAGGAATTTTTTTATTATAAAAGTGTTATTCTTATTAAATTTGATTTTTATGCATAGAAAGATGCATAAAGAAAACTTTTTATTATAAAAGTGTTATTCTTATTAAATTTGATTTTATGCATAGAAAGATGCATAAAGGATTTTTTTTTTACAAAAGTGTTATTCTTATTAAATTTGATTTTTATGCATAGAAAGATGCATAAAGGAATTTTTTTATTACAAAAGTGTTATTCTTATTAAATTTGATTTCTATGCTTAGAAAGACGTATAAAGGAATTTTTTTATTAAAAAAGTGTTATTCTTATTAAATTTGATTTCTATGCATAGAAAGATGCATAATGGAATCTTTTTTATTATAAAAGTGTTGTTCTCATTAAATTTGATTTTATGCATAGAAAGATGCATAAAGGACGTTTTTTTATTACAAAAGTGTTATTCTTATTAAATTTGATTTTTATGCATAGAAAGATGCATAAAGGAAAAATTTTTTATTATAAAAGCATTATTCTTATAAAAATTGATTTTTATGCATAAATAGATGCATAAAGTGTTATTCCTATTAAATTTGATTTTATGCATAAAAGGATTTTTTTTATAAAAGCATTATTCCCATTGAAGTTGATTTTTATGCATAAATAGATGCATAAAAAAATTTTATATTAAAATTAGAATTCTCTTAAATTTTATGTTTAAATTCTATGAGTATTTGATAAATGAATAATTAAATACTCCAAGAGAGAAATTTCTATCGTTTTATATTCACATGGATTGTAAAAAGAAAATTCAAGAAATCTATCGAGATCGAAATATTCAAATAAATGATTAATTTATTCCTCATTGGAATTCGTAACTAATTTAGAAATCAATTAAGTGAATATTCAAAGAAAGAAGTTCAGTAAAATAGTAACTGAATTACCAAACTTTTTCGAGAAAGATAGTTCAAGAAAAATCTTATCCGACTGGAACCTTGAATCAGACTATGACCAAGACCAAACTCTTTCGTCAGTTTCGAGGAAAGAAGGTGTGACCAGTTTAGAAAAATACACTCAAAACTCCCGCCAAATCTGAAACTAAGTTTGAGACCCTTCAAATTGATCCGTGGATCAAGGTTATAGAATTCGAGGAATTCTGGTATGAAATTCAAAATTCCGATCAAGAAGTTTTGGGGATACTGATTCAAGAAATACTCTTGTATTAAAAAGAAAATCAAATTGAAAACTTGCATAGAAACCCTATTTTCTTAAAAGAATGCTGGAGGGAGCGTTTGGTATATGTTTTTCTAAGGGAAGTTCAGTTGGGGGAGTGTTCAAAGGACGGCTCACGCGGCAAAGCCCAGGTCTTGACCAACCTTGGTATGGTTGAAAAATGGTGCGCTTCTGGTACGATGGGCGAGGGCCGACAAAGCGGTCCCTAAATGAATAGATGTGATGAGATGTGATGTGAATCAAATAGATGTGAATGAATGGATGAGATGTAATGTGATGTGAATCAGATAGATGTGAATGAATGAATGGATGAGATGTAATGTGATGTGAATCGAGATGTGAATGAATGTGATGTGATGATATGTGAATCAGATAGATGTGAATGAATGTGGTGAGATATGAAGTAAATGGATGTGGATGTGTATGTGAAGAATGGATATGAATGTGTATGTGAAAATGGATGTGAATAAGTATGTGAAGAATGGATGTGGATGTGTATGTGAAGAATGGATGTGAATGTGTATGTGAAAATGGATGTGGATGTGTATGTGAAGAATGGATGTGGATGTGTATGAGAAGAATGGATGTGAATGTGTATGTGAAGAATGGATGTGGATGTGTATGTGAAAATTGATGTGAATGTGTATGTGAAGAATGGATGTGTATGTGATGAATGGATGTGTATGTGATGAATGGATGTAAATGTGTATGTGAAAATGGATGTGAATGTGTATGTGAAGAATGGATGTGGATGTGTATGAGAAGAATGGATATGGATGTGTATGTGAAGAATGGATGTGGATGTGTATGTGAAGAATAGATGTGAATGTGTATGTGAAGAATGGATCTGGATGTGTATGTGAAGAATGGATCTAGATGTGTATGTGAAGAATAGATGTGTATGTGAAGAATAGATGTGAATGTGTATGTGAAGAATGGATCTAGATGTGTATGTGAAAGAATGGATGTGAATGTATGCGAAAGAATGGATGTGAATGTATGCGAAAGAAAGAATGTGATGGATATGAATGAATAAGATGTGATGGATGTAAATGAATGTGATGGACATGAATGAATAAGATGTGAATGGATGTAAGTGGATGTGATGTAAATGAATGTGATGGACATGAATAGATGTGATGTCATATGAATCGGGATGTGTGAGACCCCTCTGCCCCCTCCGCGCACCAGATTCCCGGTTGCTAGCAGCGGAAGTAGCTTCCTCTTGCACGGGGCAGGGTTTCCGACTCGGGCCTCACCTCGAATGTCCGGACACGAAACTAATCTGGTCATTCCGAAATCGAAACCGGGAAAATTTCCCTTGCCCAAAAAATGGGGACGATTCCACCTTTTTGATTTTCTTAACAAATTTTCTAACAGGGTCAAGAGACTAAACTATCCTTCACCTTACCACATAGAAGGAAAACTATCACTGACTTAGTTTGAAGAAATCAATGCTTTTTTTCTAACCGAAATCAGGCACAGCCGTTGATCTAATCATTTGAGAAAATCAACGCTTTTTTCTTAACCAAAGTTAGGCACAGCCATTGATCTACTCAATTGAGAAATTCTTCGGGTTTTATTTAACTACTCGAATTCTAAGCGTATTCCTATTATTTCAATTTAATTATTAAAACTCCACTGATTCCAGCCTATCCGGCCCATGGGCCAACCACTCGAATTGGTAGAACTAGACAATTACTCTCCCACCCATAATTAAATGCCTTTCTTATCCTTTGCTTTCAAATACAGATACGCACACACTCCTTTTTTAAACTTTAACATATAAAATAATCCATTGACAAACAGTTATTGGTTACAGATGTCATAACTCCAAATTTCCATCCAATCCCTTGTTTCTCAAAAAACAGTATCACTCTAGACTCTCTGTTTGAGACCAACTTGTCAGCACGAGATCTAGTAACAGATTACAATAATCATTTTGTCCATCATACTTATCTTCCACAACATACGCATGGGTGTCCTGGGCACCGCAAGCCCGTGCACTGCCTGGTCAGAACCCTCCAGGATCCTCCTTAGGTGTCCTGGCACTTCACTCAGGGGACCGCTTCATCGGCCCCCTGTCCATCGTACTGGAAGCGCACCATTTTAACCGTACTCAGCCTGGTCAAGACCTGGGCAGGCTTTGCCGCGTGAGCTGTCCTTTGAACACTCCCCCCACTAGCTGTTGCAACCGAACTTCCCTTAGAAAAACATATACCAAATGCTCCCTCCAGCATTCTGGCGTAAGACAATCCTTTAAGAAAATAGGGTTTCTATGCAAGTTTTCCGTTTGATTTTCTTTTGAATACAAGGAGTATTTCTTGAATCAGTATCCTCAAAACTTCTTGATCAGAATTCTGAATTTCATACCAGAATTCCTCGAATTCTGTAACCTTGATCCTTAGATCAATTCGAAGGGTATCAAACTTAGTTTCAGATTTGGCGAGAGTTTTGAGTGTATTTAGCTGATTTCTAAATTAGTTACGAATTCCAATGAGGAATAAATTAATCATTTATCTGAATATTTCAATCTCGATAGATTTCTTGAATTTTCTTTTTACAATCCATGTGAATATAAAACGATAGAACCTTGATCCTTAGATCAATTCGAAGGGTTTAAAACTTAGTTTTAGATTTGGCGAGAGTTTTGAGTGTATTTAACTGATTTCTAAATTAGTTACGAATTCCAATGAGAAAAAAATTAATCATTTATCTGAATATTTCAATCTTGATAGATTTTCTAAATTTTCTTTTTACAATCCATGTGAATATAAAACGATAGAAATTTCTCTGTTAGAGTATTTCAATCTCGATAGATTTTCTTTTTCTTTTTACAATCCATGTGAATATAAAACGATAGAAATTTCTCTGTTAGAGTATTTAATTATTCATTCATCAAATACTCATAGAATTTAAACATAGAATTTAAGAGAATTCTAATTTTGATATAAAAAATCTTTATGCATAAAATCAACTTCAATGGGAATAACACTTTTATATAAAAAAATCCTTTTATGCATAAAATCAAATTTAATAGGAATAACACTTTTAAATAAAAAGAATTTCTTTATGCATCTATTTATGCATAAAAATCAATTTTTATTTAAAAAAATTTTCCTTTATGCATCTTTCTATGCACAAAAATCAATTTTAATAAGAATAACACTTTAGTAATAATAACAAAATTCCATTATGCATCTTTCTATGCCAAAAAAATCAAATTTAATGAGAATAACACTTTTATAATAAAAAATTTTCCATTATGCATCTTTCTATAAATAAAAATCAAATTTTAATGAGAATAACATTTTTATAATAAAAAAATTTTCATTATGTACCTTTCTATGCATAAAAATCAAATTTAATGAGAATAACACTTTTATAATAAAAACATTTCCATTATGCATCTTTCCATGCATAAAAAATCAAATTTAATGAGAATAACACATTTATAATAAAAAATTTTCCATTATGCATCTTTCTATGCATAAAAATCAAATTTAATAATTTATATCTGTGATATCCATGCATATTCATAGGTGAATATGTACATGGAGTAATTAGAATATTTCTTTTAGATGCAAAAATGGTGGGAATTACTCTTTTAGAATAACATAAAAACAAACTTTCTTTTTCACAAAATTCTGGAAAATTTTGCCATAACCTCCTTTGTATGGCTCACCATTTTTTATTTTTATCATTCTTTATTTAGCTTAAATTAATCCAAATAAGATTCATAGAACTCTAATCTACACAATTTTCTAAATTTAAGAGAGTAAACAATAAGAAGAGTTTAATTAATCCCTTAGTTAATCTTTCTAGGATTAAGAAGGGCTGGAATGTAAAGAAGAGAAGGGGGTGGCCTTTTCCTCAAAGGCATAGCATTTAAATTTAATTCAATCAATTGTAAAACATGAAAGTCAAGAAAACCATAGATTTAAAATTAAACAAGTAAGAAATTTAGCTTACATGGAGCTCGTAAGCTCTCCTTTGGCTTGAGGGATTGAGGGTTCTACTCTTGTTTGAAGCAAGAGTGGCCACCAAATCACTTTGGAGAGGATTAGGCCAAAAACAATTGAATTATTAAGAAATTCAATGTAGATGGCTCAGGACAGGAGTAGAGTAACAGTGCATAAACACCATTAAGCTTTTACAAAGGGGGAGGCTTCTATTTATAGAAAAAGTGAGCCTCTAACCAAGCAAACTGATTCTAGAATTTTCCAGATCAGTTTGGTCAATTTTTTATCATTTTTGGGCTAGTTGAGCTTACTTTTTGGATCTTGTTTTGAAATAGGAGAGGGGAGAGATGAAATATCTCATTTAATTGATTAAAAATTGGGGGTAATGATGAGAAAAAAGGCACCTTCTTCATGAGGGGAGATCCCCACTCTGAGGTGTCAAAATTCAGTTTTTTAATTGTTTTCTTTGGTCCTTAGTCCACTCTTCATCTTATGTGAGCATTTACTCATTTTTGGGGGGTTTTTCTTTTATTCTTCAATTTATCTCCTCCCTACATTTGGATTAATCTTATTGGTCCATAAGAACCTTAATCCAAAATTTTCAGAAAATATGGACCCTTAGGGCTAAGATCTTTTGACATGCACATTATAATTTATTTCTAATGCACCTTAGAAATTTCTTTTTGAAATTCTGTTTTGGGAGAATTTATTTTAATAAGATGGCCGAATATGAGGAATAATGCTTCGCTTTTCACAGAAAGTGCAAGCAATGCATGTGTCTATGCATCTGTTCCATCCCATCTCGTTTGAGCAGTAGTGGGAGGTATTGGTGGTGCATGTGGAGGAGCCACATCTATATCAAATTCTACTTTAGATGTACTCTGTAGCACCTGGTTGCACTAGTAGTTGTGAAAAAGAATGAGTTTCGCTAGCACTGACCACATTCCAAAAGCCTTTAGTAACCAGTACATGCCTCATCATATAGGACCACAATGGGTAGTTAGTCCCATCAATTTTGTCCTCAGCACAGACAACATGTTGAATACATCACTACTGCTAGCCATGACTTTCTACCAAATGCATTTTATCTTTCAACACACTGCAAGTACTCAATATTCACTGAATGCAACCCTGGATGGCTGGATGGCTGCCAACTAATAACTGAATCACCTACAAAGTGTATGAAAAATAACACAGAGTAAAGAATAAAGTGTTATTGGCTAAAGTATGATGGTCGCTGTTGAAGACACTATAGATGCTGCTGTACACCAATCTTTGCCGCTACATGGCCCAAACACCCAAAATCAAGCAGAACCAATCCAAAATGACGCCTCTCCAAAACGTTTGCAGAAACCTTGTGGTGCCCAAAACACACCCGAAACGCGCTCGAATCGTAGTGCGGACCCCAAAAATTTTGTATACTTTGTATACTAATATGTATACAGCACACTACAGTATATACCTTCTTATCCTAAGAGGGTATCTCAATTGGAGACAGAAAAACAGGGTCGTGGAGGAGGGAGGAAGACTACTAGATCAAGTGTCAAGGAAGCCAGCTCTGATATACCAATTGTTGAAATTAGGGTTAGGGTTGCAACAATGCACACACACAAGATAGAGAAACTTGAGAGCACACAAACTCACTAGATTAGAATGAAAAAATGTGTGCCAGATACAAAAGATAAGTACACACCCCAAAATGAGTAGATAGGAGGGTGTACATCCGCACGGGGGAAAAAACCTCCTCGTGTGAGGAAAAAAGTTCCCCGGCGATCCTAAGTGTGTTCACACACATCACTACCATATAATGCTATAATTAGAGCTATCGTTGTGCTACAGAAAGTTGTTAGAAGGATTTAGAATGTTTATGGACTTGCATACAATCAACATGGAAATGAGCTCTATGACATGATCAAAAAGTAAAATGATAAAATCACATGAGAATATCCTTATCATTATGTGGGTCATTATGTGACACAACTTTGAGATCACATTACTCTCATGTGACTTGGAGAATGGAGTATCCTCCGTTAACAAATCTTGTGAGATGGTTGAGGATAGTTGTGTTATAGTTTAAAAACTTGTCAATACTAGAGTAAAGTTTTAAACACATTATCTTTATTGTGTTTCACAAAAGAGTATGTGTAAAGATGAGTTTATTCTTAAGTATGGAAGTTATGGTATTCAATATTTAGTGAACACAGGTTTTGTTGGTGTTTAGCAACCAAATTACCCAATTTGGTACTTGCATTTAGATATTTTTTATGATAAAGTTTTGCATTATGGAGTACTAATTGCTTTCCCTTTTCAAGTTTTGCATTATGGAGTACTAATTGCTTTCCCTTTTCAAGTAAACACATTATGATGTAATAAATGCTTTCTCTTTTGATAATAAAGTTTTTCACTCTACAGGGCACACTAGGCCCAAAAAAAGTTTTTATGATAACATTTTGCATTATGGAGTACTAATTGCTTTCCCTTTTCAAGTAAACACATTATGGTGTAATAAATGCTTTCTCTTTTTATTATAAAATTTTTCAATATACGAAGCACACTAGGCCCCAAAAAAAAAAAGGAAGAAGAAGGGGGCATCCACTTTTTACAAAATTTTCATCTCAATACAACACATATGCATCTAGTATACAACTCGCAAGAACACTTGTAGCTCAATACTACATTTATGCATCTAGTACAAATCGCAAGTATCTAGTACAACTCACAAGAACACTTGTAGCTTTTTTACCTTGTTAAAGCTAAATTATTTGAAGCCTTTATAGCATATTCTATCATCAGTAAATAAAGTATAAAGTTAGTGGGAAAGGTGGATCCCACCCCCTTTTTGCCTACTCTTCCTCTATGTGAGCACCGATGCATTGTGTGTGTGTGTGTGTGTGTGTGTGTGTGTGTGTGTGTGTGTCACAGAGAGAGAGATAGGTTTCTATTTATTCACTTTGTTAGACCCCTACACATGGAGGAGGTAGAGTGGGGGGGATGAAAGGGGGAAGAAATGCCACACCTTGTGCATTGGGGGAGGGGGGTGGTTTCAAATGCGTGTGGTTTTACTATGGGAAATGCCACACCTTGTGCATTGGGGGAGGGGGTGGTTTCAAATGCGTGTGGTTTTACTATGGGATGAAAGGGGGAAGAAAACAAGAATTGTAGATTTTTAAATATACAATGGAATGCTATAGTTAGCAAGTGTTCTATCCTCAATAAGCAATATAATAATCTCTCTCCCAAAAATGCTTTTCATGGTACTAGTGGAGAAAGAATTTAATAGCATATTCATGTTGGTAAGTGATATGGATAGGATTTTCTTGCCCACATTTATGAAAGGATGCGATTTCAAACTTATAGAATTTTTGATAACCTATCTTGAGCCACTTGGAATCTAGAGCATATATGTGTAAAATATGTGGTTTATTTTGAATTGCCTACTAGCATGGGTCATGGCTTGTGATTCCTTTTGCATGGATTCCCATCAACTACCTTACCAGGATGGGTCATGGCTTGTGACTCCTTTTGAATAGATTTTGCATCATCACAACTAGCTTCCTACCTTCCACTTCTAGGAGCCCTCAACCCCCCCCCCCCCAAATAAATAAATAAATAATCTCCTCACCCTTATCCCATCCATCTTCTCTGTGAAGCACCCACACCTTCTTACATCTCCCCATTCCCCACATATTGTTGCATCACTTAAAGCCTTCTACTTCTCAACGCCACCTCCCCTTATTCCCCACCCTTTAATGAGCTTCTTCACCTTGTGCAAAAGGTTTGGAAGAGCTAATGTCAAGTTTTAGACACCCAATAGGAGGCACATACCACTTCTTTTCTTAAGGTCTTAGTTTGTAGCTTGTACAAGAGATAACGAGAGCACTATGCATGGTATGGATTACTGCACAAGTAAGAATTAGAGTTAAGGGGATGACAATAAAGAGAGCCTCCCTATGTCATCATTGCCTTCACCTTGATAAGATAGATGAAGCTAGTCAAATGAATTTAATATTAAGAATAATTGAGTGAGGCACCATGCCCACCATCATTGATCATTTTATAATGTTTGAATGCAAGGACTAATGTGAAAGATTTTCAAATGTATAGAAGCACTCATTTTCTTTTATTTGTGGTTGTTTTTAATAGATACTTTTCACCCAAGGTTGAAAGGATATGGATGACTCACTTTTCATAAAGCCTTTTGTTCCCAAGATTCTGGATGAACTAGACCCCTTTTAATGCTATCCATCAATGTTGTAGTCATGCATAAGCAAAGGATAACCTATTATCCTATGGGTTTTTTTCCCCAAGATTCTTATATATATGCATGCTGATTCAACATATCCTTTATTGCACAACTTTTCCATATCCATCAATGTTGTAGTCATGCATAAGCATAGGATAACCTATTATCCTATGGGTTTTTTTCCTCAAGATTCTTATATATATGCAAGCTGATTCAACATATCCTTTATTGCACAACTTTTCCATATTCACTAGTAGTGATATTATTGACTTTACTAATTGTTGAGGAAAGGGGAAATCATGTCCAAATTATGGGAGGAGCACTTAATTATAATTCTCTAACATATGCCTTTTATGTTGATAGATTCAAACATTATTTATAGTGCTCTAATACAATACATCCCTGCCAACCAATCCCCCCTGGACTCTACTCCTAAATTGGTTTTTTGGAGCTCATGCCATATATGCTCTACAAATCAGTGCTTGAATAGATGAGATGGCCATCAAACATATGGTTGGGAGTCAAATGTGATTAAGTGCCAATGTTGAATGACCAAGTGGCTCTAAGACACTCTAAAAAACCCACTCATTGCCTAGTGAAATTGACGTTGTGACTAAATATTTAGTGGCTATTTTTCAAAATTTGGACACATGATTTTGTGAACAAGACTTGAGCTAATAAGTTAGAAGAGTGGTGGTCATCCATGTGGAATGATCATGAGGGTGTACATATATTTTTACCATGTTTAAAAATTAGCATAAGTGGGCATTTACTTCTACCCAACCCTCTCACCAAGTGGTTCAATATAACACTGGTGGCACTAGACTTGCCACCAACTAGTGGTTCAATATAACACTAGTGGCACTAGACTTGCCTAATGATGAGTACTTTCAATCGTTAATTTTGACAAGAATATCTAGTTACCAACCATTTTAGGTAATTTATATGCTTTTTTAATGAAAGTAAAAGTATGTTTAGGTACCTTGAGCTTGCAAGAAGAAGAAGTGTATATCTACAATCTTTTCCATTCTGCCTCTGATTTCTTTAAGTCTAAATACCATTTTTTTTTCTCCATTACTCCCAGCCAAAATAAAAAGGGGATCACCAGTGATAATCAAGTCATCAACATAAATGACTAATAGCACGATACATGTATCTGTCTTTTTCACCAGTGGATATCTAAAATCCAATGGTGCATGGGACTTGTTTCAAACACCTATCCAGATCCAAGTTGAGCTGATCAGTGCGGGATATAGCTCTTAGTGTTATTCCATCTTCACTTTTAAAAAATTGCCTCCAAAGTAAAATTGAACTTTGAAAATTTTAAGTAGCTTTAATAGTCATAGAACACCCCATTTACTTCGCTTGTATATGGTCTTTTTACCATTGTTTTTGAAAAAATCGAACATTTGGTGTGACAGTGTCAAAAATATATGACCATCTAATGAGGCTATATTTGTGTGTAGGCTACACAATGCACTTTTAAAAAAGGCATTCTAGTGTATTTGTACCTGCCAAAATTAACAAAAGGTTGCTATAAAAAATTGTTGAGACATTAAGTAGCCCTTATTTTAAGAATGATTTTTCATATATTTTGTTATAAAACCCGCATATAGTAGAGATTTAGATTTAAGAGTTCTTCCTATTTTGATTGGTTAAAAAATATGTTTTTTCGAGCACAGTGTAAGTAGTGTAGCTATGTTCACGAAAAACTGAGGTTTAATGTTAGGTGAATGGCAAATTTTGAAAAATAACCTTCAAATTTCAAATAACAATTCACAAAAACTTACAAATTTTAAAAGATTTTAGTTATAATGTTACTAAACTTTAAAATTTAAGAAAAAACCTATAGTTAAAAAATTTGAGATTGAAGGTTTTTTGAATTGTTGGGAAAAATGTTTTCTGCGAACACTGTAGTGTAGTGTAGAGCTCAGCTCACAATATTTCTTTTCCGTTTACGAGAGTGTAGAGCTCAGCTCACAATATTTCTTTTCCGCTTTTCCACTCGTAAAAAGCAACCTTTATGCTGGTGGAGGAGGATGATCATTTTCTTTTCTTTTCTTTTGTTTGGCTATGAAAGAGCAGCGAGATCCCAAAGGTAGACGAATCAGTAGTCGGAGCTGTGTGTGTGTCGTGTCGTGGAAGGTAGAGTCTAAGATTAGAGCTCGTGCACAGAAGGGACTCGGGCATAGAAGCAGCTGAAGTAACTAGAGAGCAGGAGCAGACTACTAGGCGTCATGGCAAGACCAGAGTTCCGAGCATGGAAGAAGGTGAAGCTCGAGCTGATCTCCTCTGCCTGCGGCACCATTCTATTGCTCAGCTGGCTTTTGTTCGCAGATAGGCGCGTAGAGGCCCTTGGCGTGAACTGGGGAACGCAGGCCTCGCACAAGTTGCCCCCATCTACAGTGGTGCAGATGCTGAGAAACAACAACATCCACAAGGTCAAGCTCTTCGATTCCGATCCCTACACTCTCCGTGGTCTCGCAGGATCCAGCATTGAGGTCATGGTGGCCATCCCCAACGACCTGCTAGAGGCCATGACGGACGCAGAGCAGGCAGCAGCCTGGGTGCACACCAACGTGGTGCGCTACATCTTCCCGGGCGGAGTCAAAATCAAGTAATTTCGCTCTTTTATGTTGTATTTGCTGTCAATTAATTTGATCAAAACACCTGTTACCCACAGGTTCTCGAACCTGTGTGTTTGAATTCAGCTTTGTCGCTGAACAGCGTCCGTTGATCTGTGTATCGACGCCTCGCAGGTATGTAGCAGTGGGGAATGAGCCTTTCCTGAGGACCTACAACGGGAGCTTCATCGGCCTCACATTTCCGGCTCTTCGGAACATCCAGAATGCTCTCAACAATGCCAATCTCGGCGATCAGATCAAGGCCACCGTCCCTTCCAACGCCGACGTTCTGTCGAACTCCGACGTGCCGTCACAGGGAATGTTCCGGTCCGACATATCACAGCAGATGATACAAATCGTGCAATTCCTGCACCAGAACGAGTGTCCCTTCACCGTCAACATCTACCCCTTCATAAGCTTCTACAACGATCCGACCTTTCCGGTGGATTACGCTTTCTTCGAAGGCAACGGCGCGACGTCAGTGACGGACGGAGAGGTGGTGTACAGGAACGTGTTTGATGCGAGCTACGACACGCTAGTGGCAGCGCTGGAGAAGGCAGGGTTTCCCGACATGGAGATAATAGTGGGAGAGATAGGGTGGCCGACGGATGGGTTCAAGGCGGCGACAAGGCAGAATGCAGAGAGGTTCAACCAGGGCTTTTTGAATCATATTCTGAGCAACGCGGGGACTCCGAGGCGTCCGAACTCCAACATAGAGTTCTATCTCTTCAGCCTGCTGGACGAGGATCAGAAGAGCATACAGCCAGGCAACTTTGAGAGGCACTGGGGCATCTTCCAATACAACGGCGTAGCTAAGTATCCGCTTTCCATCCCGGGCTCTGCAGGAAACGGGTTCCTGGTGAACGCGCAGGGTGTAGAGTATCTGCAGCAGCGATGGTGTGTGCTCGCAAGCAACGCGGATCTCTCCAGCTTGGGCAAACCCATCACTTATGCCTGCACTTACTCAGACTGCACCGCACTTGGCTATGGGAGTTCCTGCAACTCCTATCTCGACTCCAAAGGGAACGCTTCTTATGCTTTCAACCAGTACTTCCAAATCAACAGTCAGAGCACCGGCTCTTGTAACTTCGATGGCCTAGCATCGATCACTTATCAAAACCCCTCTGTAGGGAGCTGTGAGTTCATAGTGCAGCTAGCGGCCAGCTCTGCTGCTAGAGCCGTCTTGGTACGAAGGGGCTTAGTTGCAGCCCTAATCTTGGTCTCTTTCTCTGTAATCCACTTGTAATCACACGCACAAAGCCGAGGTTCTCTAAGATGGTCCACGCTTTGATTAGGGAAGTTGTGAAACTCTGTGTATGTTTCGATGTGGTGCACATCGAGGCAACATGCCGGCATTTACAATACATTATTTGATACGAAATTACTGTTCATTCTGGCCCTCCTGCAGAGCCAGGGCCCTGAAAAGTGGAGCTGCTTTTAAGAGCTCGCAAGCCTCCTCTCTTCACGAGGGGGACAGTCGACTCTGGATCTGTGTGCAGTGCCAAGTGGTCACTAACTCCCACGGAAAGGACAGTCGAGCTATGAAATATCTGAGAGTTTTTTCCCACGCACTTTGAAATCAGTAGTCGCATACTCCAAATCCTATAGCAACCCACAAAGATATTTGTCTTCGTTGGCATCTAAACATCTCATGTTAAGATGATTTTTGAAGTGCTGGGTCACCCTTCAAAATGGCATGTTTAGTATAAATAGTGCATGTGTTTTCATATTTCCCCTTTCTTTTAAACGGTCACTAAAAATTAGAGGTTGTATTTTATGGGCAAAATAATCAAACACAAGCATGATGCGCACCAAAAAGCATCCTTGCTTGCATGGAACTCAGCCTTAGGCAGGGCTCATACTGAACGGCAACCACAGCAAAAAGGCATAGGGCTCCCGGAGCTTGGGCAACGGTCCTCTGTTCTCTCGTCGTTCGACACCAGGTGTCGTCCATGCTCACTCCCTCTGCATGCTAAACCCCCTTCGACTTTGCCCTGATTCCCTCTTCCGTCTTTCTGCTGAGCATCCCGTCGCTATTCCTCCTCCCCCGGAGAAGGGGGAACTCTGTTCAAGGATGTCTCTGCAGGATGTTGTTCTTGCTGGGACCTCGTCTTCCTCGCATTCCACTCGCAAAGCAGCTATTCCTTCGTCTCTGGTCCTGCATCAGGTGCCATCAAGGCCTCTGGATGGTTCGCTCACTACACTCAAGGCTACTGCTCCTTTCCCTCGTCAGCACAAAGGACCGGGAGGATTGGGCGTTGCTGAAGGTTCTCGGGGGTCCCTTCTTGACGGCCCCCCACAGGGCCATGCTGGCCATGCGCGCTCGACTCCCCTGACTTCTTTCGTGGAAGCTGTTCGTCTGCCTTTATCAGGTCATGTTGTTCCATCTTTTTCCCCTAAAGCTGTTGATAATCCAATGATTAATCTGTCACAGAACCCTACCTTCGAGGAAAAAACTAGTGATTTTGATGTTGACAATGATGGTGCTATAATTTGCGATGATGAGGAATTGGCAGCGTGGCAGGACCATCTGTCTTCCCACGCCCTGATTGGTCTCTGTCATGGTGCGAGACCGCCTGTAGACACCCTGAAATTCTGGATTAGATCTAATTGGGAACAAAAGGGAATCAAAGTTGCCTCTGTTCAACATCTGCCTAATGCGTACTATATGTTCCTTTTTGAAGATCAGGTAAGCGTCTCTTCTGTTATAAACAGCGGACAGTGGATTATCAGAAATACCCCCATTTCTTTTTTTAGATGGTATGATTCGTTTGACCCCAAAGGACCCAAACCCACCAAAATCCCTGTCTGGGTGGAATTTACAGATATGCCAACCAAGTTTTCTATATGGGCTAAGAGGATAGGGGGTGCTGTAGGTAAGGTTCTAGGTCAAAAACCTTTTCAAGTCGTTAATCCTCAATGGGCTCATCAAATGCTCATTGAGGTTGACACCGCCAAACCCCTCAAAGAGAAAGTTCCCCTGAAAAACAGAGAGGGGCAGATTATTTATGAGCAAATTTTGACCTACAAGAACCTCCCGAACGCCTGCTTTAATTGCAATAAACAAGGGCATCTCATTAGAGATTGCCCTGATCTCCATCAACCAGCTTCTAATGATAAAACCCCAGCCAAAGAGGAGGCTTTTGTCCTGCCTCAGAGAAAACATGTGTCCAAGGCTAAAAACAACAAATCTAATTGGCATATCCCAGCCAACAGATATGCTCCCCTCTTAGCTGAGGTACAAGACGGTCTAGAAGTGCAATTTCAGGCCAAAGAGGCTGGCAGCTCAGCCCTTATAGGGGCTGATCAACCATCCCCGGGAAGGGTCCCCAACAAGGACCGTGTTTTTGTTATTCAAGATCTTGATTCCCCGATGGAATCAGATGAGGATTTCATTGACAAAACCCAGCGTGTTGATGAAGTTTTCAAAGCCCAACTGGACGAAGAAGATGCTTCTTTGATGAAGAGGATGTCCCTCTCACCAATGAAACAGCATGATGAGGAGGACTTCTCTCCCCTTCTTATGGGTTCGAAAATGAAGAGGAAAAAGGAAAAAAGCCAAGATGTCCTAAGAACCTCCGTATCTGCGGGGAAACCGTCAAAAACGAGTAAAAAATGAATTCTCTGAACCTTCTCTCGTTCAACTGTAAAGGGCTCACAAACCCAGAGAGGGCTGTAGCTATTAATATGTGGTTAAGGGACTCTACTTTTGAATTCGACCTTATCAGTCTTCAAGAGCTCAAAATCGGGGGCCATCAGCTTCATATGAACCTTCAAAAAATCTCTAGGAATTCTCGATGGTTTTTTACCAATCATCACTCTGGGAAAGGTGGGGCTGCGATTGGCATCCACATGAAGTGGGAACACGCCATTTTAGATGCTTGGTCTGATGTGAACCACTCTTGGACCGCTGTTAGGATGGGCAACCCTTTCAATTTCACTTTGGTTTCGGTGTATGCCCCCTGCTTGGCTAGCTTGAGAGCTACTACCTGGCAGTCTATCACTCAGATTGTGGGACCCATCTTTCTCATTGGTGACTTTAACATGGTAGAGGCCCAGGTTGACAGAAGCAGACTTCTGGGCAGTACCATTAGTGGTTATGAAAAGGTTAAATGGGATGGGTTAAAGGGGGAGAAAGATCTCTCTGACGTTTCTTCGAAAACTGGATTCTCTTGGTCTAACAATCAAAAAGGCTCCTGTCAACAGAGCTGCCAGATTGGACAGACTGTATGCCTCGGGGAGTTTGATTGATATGTTCTTAAAAACCAAAGTTACTACGGACCCCTCCCTAACCATCTCAGATCACATCCCTTTGATCTGCAACCTGTCCTTAGGCCAAGCCAAAGGTAGGGCTGGATGGCCCCATCTTGACCCCTCCCTCTTCCGTCTCCCTTGCATCCAACAGATGATCAAAGCCTCCATTGCTGATGCTTTCAATCAGTTCGTTTCCCCATCCAAGGGATGGGAAAGTCTGGTGAATAAGGTTCATTCTATCTGCAAGGAGTATAAGCTGCAAGTTTCTACGATCCGTCTGAATCGTAGAATGCAAATCAGGAACCAGATTCAAGACATTTATCTGTCTAAAAATGGTGTTGTTAACCACTCTTTGACTGAGCTAAAGAACCAGCTCAAACTCGAGGAGTTGTTAGCGGCTAAGGCCACTAGATTGTGGTTCAGGGAGGTTTGGGCTGGGAAAATTGATACTCCTCACCCTAAGATGTTTGCGCTCCTTAAAAGGAAAAAAGGTAGAGATCTCATCCCTATGGTCAAGAAGCCCAATGGTCACCTTGCTTTAGATGATGTGGAAAACTTGCAGGTTATTAAGGACCACTTTTTTAACTTGTTCTCCACAGCCCTCCCTCCCTCTCACGAAGTTTTTGCTGCTAGGGCCAAAATTGCCAGCATTAGGAGGAAGGTTGTTAACCCCGCTTTAGCCCTTAAGCTTGACTCCCCCTTCACTGAAAAGGAGGTCAAGGAGGCTATCTCTCATCTCAAAAAATGCAAATCTCCGGGGGAAGATGGGATTCCCAACGAATTCTTTCTTGTTTTCAAAGATGAACTGTCCCCTCACATCCTTGACATCTGGAGGGAAGCCATGAGGAAGGGAGGTTTAGCTGAAAAGACAAATATGGGAGTTATCAAGCTGATTCACAAAAAGGATGAGAAAGAAGATCTTGGTAATTGGAGACCCATAACATGTCTCTCGTCCCTTTACAAAGTTTTTGCTCATATCCTGACTAGCAGAATCAACCCCTATATGGATGAGTGGATCCTCAAGGAGCAAAAGGGCTTTATAAAGGGAAGGTATATTCTTGATGCTATCATTAGTCTTTGGGAGGGTATGGAGCATGCTGAAAACTTTGGTCAGAACTACATCTTTCTCAAAATAGACTTTGATAAAGCCTATGATAGAATAGACTGGTCGTTCCTCTTCCAATCCCTTCAAGATATTGGTCTCAATAGGAAATTCATAAAGTATGTCCAAACCTTGCTTGGAAATGCTTCTTCCAAGGTGGCTGTCAATGGGTCTCTCACTGGTGCCTTTCCTCTGAGGAAATCTATAAGAAAGGCAAGGCTGTCCCCTGTCCCCTCTTCTTTTTGCTATTGTTGCGGATGCTCTGGGATGGCTTGTTAACAAGGATATAACTGATAATAATATCAAGGGTATTGAGATCCCCAACAGGACTGATCCTTTATGTCTGCAGCTTTTTGCAGATGACATGAATGTGCTGCTCCGGAATGAAGTGCAGACTGCTGCCCACTTTATGTCCTGCCTGGAGACCTTCTGCCTTGCCAGTGGCTCGCAGATAAACCACTCCAAGACCAGCTTCAGAGTCTTTGAAGGGGTGCCCCCCCTCGATCCTGTCCACTGGTTGTTAAGAGTATCCCGGATGGTGTTGTGTTCAGGCTTCTAGGAATCCCCATGGGCTTTAACATCTCTTCCAAACAAAGGTGGGACTATGTGCTTGATAAACTCAAGAATCAGGTCAAGAAATGGAGTCACATCAACACAGGGGTGGCATCAAGAGCCTTTGTCCTCAATCACTTCATTATCCCCTCTGTTGTTTACTTCCTGGCCTGTTGGAGACCCTCTGAGACCCAACTCCAATCCCTTAACTCGATCATGGGGAATTATCTGTGGGGGGGATCTCTGGAAAGTAAGAGGATCAGCAAAGTAGCTTTTCAGACATGTTGCTTGGAAAAAGAGCAAGGGGGTCTTGGCATCATCAACATTGGTTTGCTTGCTGAGAAGCTTGCAGCTAAATGGGTGCATAGAGCCATCTTGTCTAATGATGTTTGGGCAGACTTACTCAAAAGGGATATTAATAAATTTTGGCTCAAAGGTAAAAGATCTTGGAAGGGTTTCTCTCTCAATGAAGTTTTGTTCTCAAAGGCCTCTCTCTCCCCTATAGGCAGCAAACTGTGCTGTAGGATGTGGGAGTCTTGGATGAAATACAAAAAGCTCTTCTGTTTCCAAACCTTTACTAAGAGAGGTAGGTATGCCTATGCTGCTGACTCTGTGTGGTTTGGGCATCTCATGTCTCCGATCTCCAATGAACAGGTCCAGACCAGTCTTTCTTGTTTCAAAGCTGGTATAAAGGTTTGGGGTGACTTATGTGACTCAACCGGCATATTAAACAGGGAACAACTCTGCAATAAATTCATCTTATCCCGTGGTGGAGTTGAGTTGGTCATTCAGAGGTGTAATGCTCTTAAGGTTTCCATTCCACCGGGGCTGATTTGTGACTGTATTACCTTTTC